>NW_026526732.1:83213500-83586000 GCF_024362965.1 Panthera pardus | reverse complement strand
CAACTGACTCTTGATTTTGGCTCAGGTCATGATCTTAGAGTCCTCAGATCAGGCTCCACGCTGAGCATGGAGCCTGCTTGGAATTATCTCTCTCTCCTCTCTCTTTGTCCCCTCCCGTCAAATAAACAAATAAATAAACTTAAAAAAAAAAACACACACACACACAAAACAAAACCTGCAGTGGTTTCCCACATCCCTCAGAGTAAAAGTCAAAGTCCTTATAACAGCCTACAAGTCCCTTCTTAGTGTGGTCCGTCCTTACCTCTCTGACTTCCCCTTCACTCTTAGTGATAACTGCTATTGCCTTCCTGTTCCTTGAACATGCCAGGCACTTTAGGGCATTTGCTCTAGACTGTTCCCTCTTCCTATAATGCCTTTTCCTCATATATCTAAGTGACTAACTCCTTCACCTTCTAGTCTCTATTTAAATATGACCTTCCCATTGAAGTCTATCCTCACACCTTATTTTCTGCTGCAACCAATCACCCCAACCTCATGCCAGCTCTCCCTGTTGGTCTTGTTTTCCATAGAACTTGCTGCCTTCTAACATATTATACAATTTATTTTTATATTTTATTAACTGTCTTCCCTGCTACCTCTCACTATAATGTAAACTCAGTTCATCCATGATTCCCAGGTACATACAACGGTGTCTGGCACATAGTAGGCACTCAATATCTGTTAAGTTGAATTATTAGTCTCAGTGCATACAAGTCCTGATGAACAGATTACAAGATGTTGCTCTCTGGGTGGCTGCATCCAGGACCCAGGAGGAGGGAGTCCAAGTTAGATGCCTGGAGAATTGCCAGCTTTGGGGAATTTGTGCAAAACTCTCCAACAGCAGGAATGGGTCTGCAAACTCTGAACCAAACTGCCTATAGCAGCAGCATCATTCTTGTATTCTCCGCATCTACTTGCATTTGTGTTCCCTAAGGAAATCTTTTTGAAACATTCCTGTCTGCTGTAAGACACCATTTATGGCCACCATTTATTAATCCTCTAAGTACTGTTCAGGGTAAATGGTAGAGTTTACCATTGGATGGTTCCAGTGGTTCCATTGGATGACACAGTAGGTGGGAAAGTCAGGGAACCCTGCTTTGGTTGGCTCCTGGCTGCGAAACCTACGTGAACTAATGTAAGCAAAACGGGAAAAGATATTTGCCAATGGAAGCCTAAGTACAGGCACCGATGTGCCTCACATCAGAAATTAGAGCCACGAACGGAAGGTTCCTACAGTGTTGACTTTGTTCTTTTAAAAAAACAAGCTAGAAGCGCGTCCCCGCCACTCCGAGCAGAGTCCCGGCGGGAGCCTCGGACCGGACCGCAAGGCCCTGTTGCCGGAACAGCCGCCCGCCTACCACCTGGAGGCCCGCCCGGGGGACTTCGCCCGCACAGCCACAGGACCGTCGCCGCCGCGCCCCTGCCGCCGCCCTACACCCACCCGGTCACAAGGATACCTACCCCGCCGTCCCAGGGTCTACGTTTCTATCCACCGTCGAAATGTCACCAGGTACCCTGCCCATTCCATTGTCGCTGGAGGCCGCCCCAGTCTGCAGAGTCGGGTTTGGGAGGACTTCTTCACCTTCCTGGGCATCTTCCTGGGCATCATTTTGTTCCCATTTGGGTTCATCCGCTGTTCTGCCTCCAGGAAGCAAAGATACCCCAAAGGCGGAGCAAGCCTTACTTTAAAGGGAACGATACACCGGACGTTCCTACATCCTGACATCTTTTCTTAATGTAAATGTGTACAACAGCTTTGTTTGATTAAACTTTCAGGATTGTTTTGTAAAGTGAGGTGGGATAGATCTGGCTAGTGTGAGCTGAGGTTCGTGAGCACAGGAGTCATAGCCGTGGACACGCAGCAACACTGCTCCCAGGGTAAATGACAACCCAATAAAACACTGCTTTTATTTTTTGCAGTGTTCAATTTGAGAAAGGTGAGAAATAACGTTTTAAATAAACGAGATTCATACCATTGTGAAACACACACACACACACACACACACACACACACACACTCACACACTCACACAAAACCACACCCTGGGGAAAGACTCTTAGTTGCTGACTTAATACCTGGTCTCCTCTCCTTACTATATAGAACTCCAATTTTACTTGGCCATCTGCCCAGCTAAGACATTTCTTGGCCTCTTTGAATCCAGGCATGAACATGGGACAAAGTTCTGGCCAAAGACATCTAAGCTGAGGTCTTTGGAGCTTCTAAAGCTCTTTAAAGAGTGCTCACGTATTTGGCATGTTCTCTTTCACCAATCTTTCTTCCTGCAGAAAACAAAGAAAATGGCTGGAGCTTCAGGAGTCACCTTACAAGAAAGAAAACCACACACTGAGGAGAGCTGAATGACAGCTACACTTAGGATGTGGGTGAAATTGCGAGCCTGCCCTACCAGCCCTGACCAGCTCATAGACCCTGCTTTGTGTCAAGTTGATATGGATATGAGATGAAAAGATACTTTTCCTTTTCTCAGAGAGCCAACAAGAGAAGCAGCTAACATTGCACACTTGGTATGTACCAGAAACCATTCTTTGTGCTTTACATGCATTAGAATAACTATGTGCATTAAGTATTTATACAGATGAGGATACACATCTAGCAAGGTTAGCTATTCATGGTAATCCAAGACTTGAAGCTGGATCTTCTATCATGTGTGTGATTAACTACAATGCTCTACTGGTTTCCAGTCTTATCAATTATAATTCAAATTTGAACTCAAATTCAAAGGGATAAAAGTCTTGATGAAGAGGAGTACAGGGAACATAGGGGACAGAGGGGAGAATGTCAAAGTTTCCAGCAGAATCTTGGGCACTTAACAGGGTGTCAAAAATGAGTATGCATGGGACACCTGGGTGGCTTAGCTGGTTGAGTGTCCAACTTGGGCTCAGGTCATGATCTCATGGTTTGTGAGTTGCAGCCCCACATTGCCTTCTCTGCTGTCAGCACGGAGCTCATTTTGGATCCTTTGTCCCCTCTCTCTCAAAAATAGTTTTTAAAAATGAGTATGCATTCACCAAGAAGCAGAGCAATATGAGATGTGATGAGAGTTCTTAGTTTGGATCTCAAATACGAAGACAGATGCTAAATAGGTAGATTTTCAATTATAGCAATCAATGTGAAACGGACAACGGACCTAGAGGCTGTACTGATCGCTCTTCCAAGAAACTTGACTGTACAGGTGAAATGGAAATAGGGTATTCATATTTGTAAAGTATTCATATATACACTGCTATTAACAGTGTATTGAAGCTATCCCAGTCAACATTTAATCAAACATGGAAGATAAAGTATACTGGAAAGACCATGAACTTTAAGAATCAGGTAAAACTGGATTTGAAACCTTGTGCTGTCATTTATTTGTAGCTTTGTGTAAATTGCATGCCTTCTGTGAGCTTGTTTCATCTGTAAATAAAATTCAACTTCATATAGAACAGCTACAGACTACAAATGTGATTTTGAGCATTAATACGAATTATAACAAAATTTCACTTAAATATATCTCAAATGGTCTTTATTAATGGAATAACATCACGGAATTTCTATTTAGTAACGGATACTAATCTCAAAGAGATACTGTATGGTAAAGATTAAAAAGGAGATTGGAATGAAGGTTGTTTTGTTTCCTGATGGCCACATTTCAACACTTCTAATGGACTCTGTTCCATGGGACTTTTGGATGGGTCTTGCAATCTACCAGTAACTGTTAACAGCTCTCTCACTAAATTCTTAAGTATAGCAGACATTTTCACTAAATTCTGTCCAGCAACCTCTATTCTGGGATCTTGCCCCTCGACCCCTCCCCATCTCCACTGCTAGTTACAATGCAGATTTTTAAAGTGAAGGGCAAATATTTAAACTTAGCATCAATTTAAAGAATTTTTCAAGTATCTTAAGCATTCAACCTTTTACTTTATCCCATCTTGCCATGGTAACATAGCCCAAACATAACATTTTCACATGGAAACTGTTTTATAAATTGTGTTATGTCAGAAATAGTAAAGCACCTCTCAATATTGAGATGAAGGCGATCAGAGGATATCAGGCTGTTTTTTCTTTTTACTACAAAACAGTATCTTTCATATCATGTCATAAAAGCATTTCAAATCACTTTATGAAATTTGTAATGAAAGTTAAATTCTCCTCTGTAAAATGCTGACAGATATAGCTTGTTTCAAAATATCAGTGATTGCTTTTTAGCTCCAAATCATCAAATTGGACCAAACTCCAGCCCAACTTGACTTTCTCAACATTTAGAAATGTCTGATATTTATTCCACTCCCTTCCAAAGCAGTATTCCCTGCTGTTATTAGTAATAAGATGCTGTCAGAAGTTGGGAAGATCCCTGTATTTAGTGGCAGGTTAGATGTGGCTACCAAGATCCTTTCAAACCTTCAAGATTCAAGGCTGAGACCTCTTTCATTAGGTACCTTTTGAGATAGATTTATACTTTAAGCCTCAATGTTTCCACATGAAGACTTCGATTGGCTATTTCAGATTTGACTCATTTTTTCTACATATACTTTTCTCAATTTTATGCAAAAATTGAAGTTTATAAAACCATTACTCATGGATTTCCCCTAGACTGAATTACACCTAGACTAGTGTTATAAATGTACACCTAGTAGAGGTAACAAAGTATGACTCCTTAAGTTCCCCTAGAAGATAGCTTTTAGAAATGAATTAAGTGTTTTAAGGGAAGTTACACTTTATGTTATGGATTATAGTAACATAATAGAAGCCCACTGTTAGTGTAAAAGAACAAGTCGTAAATTATTTTATAGTTTCTCTACTGAAGCCTAACTCTAAGCTGTGGAATAAATCCGATATTTGGACATATGCTAACATAGCTGAGAGAAAAAAAGAAACTCAAACCCCAGGAACCAAAAAATGACCTGTGTCCACTAACCCCAAGTTCTAGCATATCCTAAGATACAGTACAGCAGGGAGGGGAGGGATTCGAAGGAATATATGCTTTCAAGTGTTACATTCATTCACAGCTGAAAACCATCCACGGTGTAATTCTGAGCTGTTCTATTACATAATTTATTTATAAAAATAAAATTTCACCAGTATCACAATGGTATTTTATACAACCCTAGTGACTAAAGAACCATTTTTTTGCTCCCTACCTAAGAGTTACAAGGCTGATCAAAAACTGAAATTATTGGTATAATGTATCCTAAAGTGATAAAATAAGACAAAGCATGGTAAAGACTGCTTTATTGGTGGCAGTTAGTAGAAGTCAATAAATATTGTTCCCCGAAGAACTCAGTTAGGTATCAATTATTGGTCCAGAGAGAGCTGAATGAAACTGAACCAACTGCCTGCTGAGATGATAAACTGAAGTCAGTCTTGCTTCTTGGGAAATGAAGCCATAGCTAGCTGATATATGGCATATGCTGTTCCTGAAAAAGAAACAAAAAAAGAACTTACAAGAAATTCTGACATTTACATGTATAGACATAATATTCCAGCTAAAAGTTAACAGTAAGGGAAGTTTGGCATTAAGACTACTTTTATGGAAACACAGAAAAGTATTTTGATAGGTGCTGGTAAAATTTAAAATAACTTCAAAGGAAATTATTAGATACAGCACAATAATTTATTTGTCAAATTGACAACATGTAAAAAGTTTTTAAATAAGAGTAAGAACATATATAAAAGTTATTTCCATACTAAACTAAGATGGCCTGAAAAAATGCTAAGAATGATTCAAAAACCAAAAAAAGAGGTCAAGATATACAAGCACTCCCTAAAGTATATTATAAATATTAAACCAAGAAGAATGATACATCATTTTTAAATTATCAAATTTGATGTAAGAACAGCCAATAAGTGAATATTTTTAAAAACTAATTACCAGAATATCTAAGAAATAGTCACACTGACCAAAAGAATTTAGGACTCTAAAGGTCACTATCTGATTGTTGTCTTCATTCATAAATGCCTCTTCACTGTACTCAACCCAAGGCAAAGAAAGCACGTTGGTATCAGCCCGGGGACTTTGTAATTAGGGTTGAAATTCCAGCTTTTCCACAGAGGCAATATTACCTTGGATAATTAACATAATTTCTTCATCTTTAAAATGAGGACACATTACAGACTTAATAAAAAAGGTTACAGAAATCCATTTATGGGCACTTTTATCAATAAGATGAGCACACAGTAATCAAATAGTTCCCTTCCTCCCCCAGAGAGCAATCATTTAAAATCTTAACTCTGCTCCTAGCCTACCAATTTGTAATATTCCACTGCTAATACTGAACAATGGACCTGCCTAATCCACAGAAAAAACTATCAAAGCATTTTGTGTACAGTAATAGGTACTGTTCTTTCCATAGAGGTTTTGTTTCTGTCATAAACATGTATGTTCAGAGTTTAGATGTAAAGTGTGTTTTTATTATGTATCACAGTAAAAATGTTTAAAAAGCCCCTGTTATAGGAGATGGTGTAGAGAGAGATGTGTAAGGCCACCAGTAGCACACTCTGAAAGCCACCGCTATCATAAATACTCCTATCAAACTTTATTGGTTTAATTTTTTAAGACATTAAAATGCTCTTCTACAATATGTATCAATCATCCTCTTGAGTCCTTATGCAGTAAGATCTCAGATGCTGGAGACAGTCTTTCTAGTTAAAATACTGACATAGTAAAAGGAATGAAGTTGTTAGTAATCCTTATTGTTACCTATCTGTAAGTCAAGCATTCCAAATATCTTACCACCAACTGTAAGCATCATAGTGGCTCTATACAGGAGCGCATCAGCTATTCCACCCTTTAGATGCACTGGAATTCCATTATCCTCCTAGATTAAAAAAATAATAATAATTAATATATGCATCATTTGTTTTCAACTAAGTTCAAAAGACTAATCCATTCATATAAAATTAAGCACCTCCTCAAACCCCTGGAATTAAAATATGTCAATATCAAAATTAAAAGACTACAATTTTCCTGACTCTGTACCTACCACCACTAAAGTATTAAAATAAGAACTCCTAAAAATCAACATTCTTTCTCTCACATTTAATGAGATCCAGTAAAGATTTGCCTTCCAAGGAATATATAAATATTAAAGCTGTGAAAATATACTGATTGAGTTCATCAGCTGAATTATTAAAAAGATCAGGAATCCTCACACTTTTTTATTTCTTTATTTTGAGAGAAATAGAGAGCAAGCAGGAGAGGAGCAGAGACAGGGAGAGATAGAATCCCATGTAGGCTCTGCGCTATCAGGGCAGAGGTGGAGCTCGAACTCACAAATTTTAAGATCATGACCTGAGCCCAAGATCAAGAGTAGGACCCTTAACCAACTGAGCCACCCCGGCACTCCTCTCCTCACACTTTAATCATAAGGTAGATTTGGTTCAACTTACGATTTCTCAACTTCACAAGTGTGTGAAAGCAATACACGTTCAGGAGAAACTGTACTTTAAATTCTGAATTTTCATCTTTTGCCAGGCTAGCAACATGCGGTACGATCCTCTCATGATGCTGGGCAGTGGCAGCCAGCCACAACTCCCAGTCAGCCACACGATCACCAAATTTAACAACCAATGTACTTATCACCATTCTGTACCCATAAAACCATTCACTTCACTTTCAGTGCAGTATTCAAGAAATTACATGAGATATTCAACACTTTTATTATAAAATAGGCTTTGTGTTAGATGATTTTGCCCAGTTCATGTATGTGTTCTAAGCATGTTTAAGGTAGGTTAGGCTAAGCTATATCTGGTAGGTTAAGCATATGAAATGGATTTTCAATTGAACATATTTTCAACTTATGATGGGTTACTATTTTATGACCTAACTCCATCATAAGTCAAGGAAGATCTGTATAGGATACAAAATTTTATTTGGGAAAAAACAGGTATTACCACAGTAAAACAAAAAAAGCACTAATAATGTAACTACTTATAAAGGTAAACAACTCTGTCCCACCATCTTTCCTCATGAGAAAACCATTATTAACAGCATAGCTCATATTCTTAAATATTTTTTAATGCTTACGTTGTCTTACCTTCTAATTTACACACACACTTGTTTAATATACCAAATGAGATTACACTATATAAGGGTATGCTATATTCTATTTTTCACTTAATGCTGTCTTAAAAACTTTTGTTACTCCCTTTAAAACTACCTTATCCCTTTTAATGGCTACATAGAATGCCACTCTGCAAAAATATCAGAACTGAATAAGCCAGTCCTCTATTAATGGGTATTTAGGTTGTTGGAGTTTTAGTGGTATTAAAATCCTATGACAAATAACCTCTATCCTTTTCTTTATATATTTAAGCTACTGTGTCTGCAGAAAAGATTTTTAAAAGTGGTAGTCCCCAGGGGCACCTGGCTGACTCAATCAGTGAAGTATGCAACTCAATCTCAGGGTTGTGACTTCAAACCCCACGTTGGGCATGGAGCCTACCTTTAAAAAAAAAAAAAAAGTGGAAGTCCCTGATAACAGGGTATCTGGTTTATTTTTAATAATACTCTCAAACACTCTTTATAACTTTTATACCAATTATACTACTAACTATTATGTATGAAAGTACTGTGTACAAATATAACTATCTCCCATACGTGGCTTACATAGCCTATTTTAAATCCTTCTATAATTCTAACAATTAAATAGGGGGAAAAACTTGTAATCTGTCATTTTAATTTGCATTTCTTACTGATCTGTAGGAACTTTTTTTTTTTAATTTATTTTTTGAGAGAGACCGAGCATGAGTGGGGGAGGGGCAGAGAGAGAGTCACAAAATCTGAAGCAGGATCCAGGCTCTGAGCTGTCAGTACAGAGCCCGACATGGCCCTCGAACCCACAAACCGCGAGATCATGACCTGAGCCGAAGTCAGAACCTTAATGGACTGAGCCACCCAAGACACCCCTGTAGGACCGCTTTTTATACTGGGGATGTTAATCTTTTGTTATATTTTAAAATTTGCTCTCAATTTGTCACTTGAACTCATAAATGCAATTTTTGTCCTTTACAGCTTCTAGGCTTTGTAAAGACTTCCTTAGGAAGACTTCCCCACCCCTAAGATATAAAAAATACTCTCCTATGGTGACTATAACTAATAGCACTGTATTGTACACTTGAAATTTGCTAACAAAGTAGATCTTAAGTACTCTCACCAAACACACAAAAAGATCAAGTATTTGAGGTAATGGATGTGTTAATTAACTTACTTACAGTAATTATTCATAGACACATTGAACATCACACTGTATGCACCTTTTTAAAAATAAAACCCATCAGGTACAACCTAAATATATACAATTTTTATTTGTCAATTGTACGTCACTAAAACTGGAAAAATATATTTCATTTTAATATTTTTGGCAGAAGAAGCATTTATATCTGCAATTTACCTTTTAATACACAATATAGAGGGACAGAACTTTACTTTCTTTAAAATAGTCAATTTTTCTAATGCCAATTTATCGTATCCTTTCCACACTAAAATGAAATAGCACCTTTAACATATATTAAATTTCTACATACATATTTGTTCTGTTTCTGGGCCCTTTCTATGGTCTATTTGTCTATTCTTATGAAACTACCCATAGAGTGCCAACCCAATGTAACTTCTCCAAACAAAGTGTCTTTGACCTACACCTTTTCCCTCTCATTTCTTCTACTTCCCCAAAGTCCTCCTGGATATAGGCCCAACTAACTATCAATAGGCGGTTTATTATTTTGCTAATACAACAAGATGAGTAACAACCAAACATCTCCAGATTTACTTCCTATCTCCAACTTTTGGTAATTATTATTACAAGTAACAACCTCCTATAAAATATTTCAGTACCTGAAATAGCTTTTGCTTCTCTGGAACCTTATTTTCCAACTGCCTGCGTGAAGCAGTACTTATGGTCCTCTGGGCAATCTGACGAAGAGCCTGAAATAAAAAAATCCATATATACTGAGCAGATTTAGGTCTTAAAGAAACTTTCAAAACCAACTATTTTCAACTTCTACTATTACAGAAGAGGGAAACTGACAGTTAAAAACATACCCGATTTGTCAGTAACAGAGTCCTAACTAAACCAACAGCCAAGTTTTCCAACTTGTTGTCCATCCACTACTCTTTTTTTTTTAAGTTTATTTGGGGGGGGGGGGGGGGGAATATCCCAAGCAGGTTCCGAGCTGTCAGTGCAGAGCCTGATGCAGGGCTCAATCTCATAACCTCATGAACTGTGAGATCATGACCTGAGCAGAAATCAAGAGTTGGACGCTTAACCTAAGTGATTGAGCCACCCAGGTGAACCCATCTACTACTCTTTACATTAAAATTCTACAGTCTCCAAAGACCACATTCAAGGAGCAATTCATACAGTTTCTGAGAAAAAAAAAAAAAAAATCTTTACCTGAATTGAACTAGTAGTATCATATAATCCTTGAGTAAAACATACTGACATACAGATATTATGAGAATAAAGAATGGTTACAAAATACACTAAAAGTTCCAATGTTTTCATTTATAACTTTACCATGTTATTAAAAGATCTATTCGACACTAAAATAAACTGACATGATTCCTACTTAATCAAAATGCTTTCCCCATTGCATTTTTCCTATAAAATAGGGAATAATTAATGGGGTACAATTCTTTTTAAAAAGTGAGTTGCATTATATATCCAGTTGAATTAAATAACGAAACAAATATGCACTCCACATTCCAAAACAAACCATATGTTGAGAGCTAAGTAAAACCTTATTGAATAATTACAAAAGAGAATGGTCACTGTTACATTTTCCTTCTCTTTTTCGAAATTTTGGGAAATTATTTCACATGCTCAAAGCCGATGGATGGGTGAAGGACACTGCAGGACCGCCTGACTGAAGCAACACTACACTTTCAACCATGACGGCTCCTGAAGTCCCAACAGAAACTGAATGACTTGCTTTTTAAACCGCATCCTGATGCTCACAAAGCTCAGAAACGTTGAAACTTTAGGCCTTTCAACGTACCAGTGAACATATTTCTATCTGAAGCTTCCGGGTATCAGAAACGTCCCACTTGGATCTTGAGTTTACTCATATCAAAATTAGCGACTTCATCAATAACCCATAGGGTTAGAGGTGACCATTAAGAAACCAAGGCTGTCTAACCCACCATCCTCTGGTCATTTCCCCAGCCTCTTCATTCCCTGTATCTACTCAGCACAGCCGGGAGCAAGAGGAATAGTTAGAAGGTAAAGTAAC
Source organism: Panthera pardus (assembly GCF_024362965.1). NCBI lineage: Eukaryota > Metazoa > Chordata > Mammalia > Carnivora > Felidae > Panthera > Panthera pardus. The sequence goes on along the minus strand of NW_026526732.1, from coordinate 83,574,770 downwards.
GTCAGGCGAAAAGGACACGGACCAAGGTGACCTCAGAAGCCGCCTTCTCCCACCCTTCTTCCCTCTCAGGAGAGGTTTTTCAGTCATCCCTTAGCCTCCGCTCCCAACCTTCCCGCCCCACATCAAGAATGCAAGCCGAGAAGCTCCTTACCAGCAGATTCCGCAGCATCTTGGCTCGGCTACTACCCACCAACCGCAACAACCGAACACCAGGAACGAGAACGGCAACACCGGAACCGGAACTGCCTTCTGGCCTTGCGCAAGCGTCAGGGAACTTAATACTTCGGACGGAGGAGGGGCTTGAGCCTCTAACCATAGAGAGCGAAAGACAAGCGAGAGCGGCCGTACGGCTGTGGCCGCTCTAGCCGACCGGCCGTTTCCGTTCCTTGCTCTCGTTCCTAAGCTGGCCGATGCTATTCAGGGGGCTGGCTCCTGGAGCTAAGGCTTGGAGAAGTAAACAACTTTTGAGACCGGAGAGGCAAGGAGTGAAGTGTTACGTACTTTGTAACTAGCTTAGATGAAATTAATGTGAGACCAGGCTATCATAGAAAATTAGTATATTTTGAACGAGAAGGTATTTTAAAAACTTCTGAGCAAATTTTGAACCATTGTTCAGATGCTGAAAGAACACTGGGTTGGTCTAACTGTAAGCTATGAAGCTGGATGCAATACAAAACAAAAAGGTTAGCTCCTCTTACACGGATACAATCAGTTTTTTTCCGTAGAAGAAACTTTGTGAGGGCGTTATTGTTCCTTGTGCTGAGAATATGCTGTAAAGAGCTGCGTCGGGATATCTTCTTGTACCTTTGGATGCTGCACAACTCCCCATGCAAGAAACGCTTCCAGCGTCCTGAAATTGTGAAAGTTGTTCGCTCGTTTCTCCGTGTCTGGGGAAAATGCTGAAAAGAGGGGAAAATTTTTAATTGTGGGACAAGAAATGGGATGGCACATCGGTATTCTTTACGTCTTGCTGTCCCAGGGCACTTTCCATGATTGGAGTTGCTAGGCAGAGCAAATATTGGATAGGCTGCCAGTGTACCTTGCTTCTAGCAGTCTTGCCTAAATAATGCCACTTACAGAGATCTTTAGTCTTTGTGCCCACCGAGTGTGTATAAATGTAAACATAAAAATACTTATTCTATACTAAAATAAATCTTCCCACCTTTTTTAAACAAATTTTTATAATTATTCCATTGTCATTTCAAATAGAAAGTGGATGATGTATGGGTTCAGCATAGGTGAAATGTGTAGATAAAAATTAGTAATATCAAAATCACTATTCCTTCTAATCTTTTGGGTTAGATCCACCAAGTTATCTGTGCTCAGTCTTCCTCACCAAAGTTTGTAAATACCCAATTCATCCCTTCTCTAAATAGGGACCGAAAGTTTCTGGCTTATTCTCCCTTCTGCATTATGCACTGTGATGGAATCCTTGAGGACAATTACCAGGCACCAATAGCTGGACATACAAATTTTTAAAAAGTGTACTCTGAACTTGTTAAAGCTGTATGTGCTCTCTTACATTTTCTCCATCTAGACAACTAGATTGTAAACCTCTCAAGAACAGAGATTATTGTAATTTTTTACCAATCCCCTGGTACTGCTTAAAGGGTTAAAGGTTAACCAGCAGATGAATTAATGACATATATTGGGTGATTGATAGATCTATATATTGGATAAAGGACATTTATGGCTCTGTCCAAAAAGAACCAAAGATTCACATAAAATAGATTCTGAAATAGATGCAGATCCTTATTTGTATGTTACCTAGTACAATTTTTCTTCCCTCTTTCCTAGATCATTCCATCAGCATATAAGCATATTCCCATATTAAACAAGCCTTTGATTTCAGTTACCATACTATTTCTTTTCAAAAGAAAACAGATTTCTTGGGGCGCCTGGGTGGCGCAGTTGGTTAAGTATCTGACTCTTGATTTTGGCTCAGTTCATGATCTCACGGTCTTGAGATCAAATCCCCCATCAGCACAGAGCCTGCTTGGGATTCTCTTTCCACCTCTCTCTGCCCCGCCCTCTCAAATAAACAAACAAACAAACATTTAAAAAATAAAAATAAAACAGATTCCTTTATATTTGTCTTCTTCTCTTCCTCTCCTAATTTTTTAAATTCCATTTTGGGTAGGCTTTTATGGCTTTTCCTAGGATCCCCAATAGCTTCTACATTATTGAATAAACTGTCAACCTCAATTTTCATTTTTTCCATCTATCAGCAACTAAATTTAACATAATTGATCATTCCTTCACAATATGCTTTGTTTTTAATTTGGAAATAAGCCACAAATGCCATACAGTATAACATACAACATGTATGTACAGTTTCATACATGGTCCTCCATCCACTACTCTTTTGATGGTTTTCCATTTCAGTAGTGTTTTTAGTCTCCTGAAACCTCAAACTCTCAATCTCTAAATTTCAGAGTACCACCTTTACATTCATCCCATCTGTGATTTCATCTGCTGCCATGAAATACCATTTGTGTGCTGGCAAATTCTCTAGCCTGACCTTTCCCTTTGACTCCAGACATCTCCACTTACATGTCTAATGAGCGTCGCAAACTTATGACCAAAACTGAATTCTACTTTCCAGTCCTTTATTTTCAAGGCTTCTCCTCTGCAATTTTCTTCATTTCAAGCCCCAAACTTTGACTGTTTTCTATCATGCCCTATAAACTAATCCATTAGAAAATTCTGTTGAATACATACACCTTCAAAATATAATCTGAATCTGACCGCTTTTCATTTATCTCCACTGCTACCACAACTCCAGGCCAAGCCATCATCATCTCCTGTTTACATTACTGCAAAAGCCTTTTCAATTAGTTTTCCTACTTGTACTTTTACACTCAGTCGATTTTCCACACAGCAATGATCCTTTTAATGATATAAGTTAGATAATGACTGTTTATAACTGTTTTCTTCATTGCTGTACTTGCAGCATCTAGAATAGTAACTGGCAGATAGAAAATATTCAGTAATTATTGGTTAAAGGAACAGTATGCTGCATAAAGAATGAACTTACTGGGAATAAAAATTCAAAACATCTTTGATACTCATTGTGCTACTTTCAAACAGCTTTTAGTCCCAGGATTCCTCACTCATTGTCTCCTTGCTCCTGTTCTATAAATTGTGATTATCCTGACAGAAAAATATACCTGAAATTTGCCTGGATGCCTATCAAACTTTATTGGATCATCTCAAGCACACTTGAAATTTGTTACTAGATTTGTAAACTCATGCTCTGCAGCAGAGCAGAAGAGTTCTTTCCTTTTTTTTTTTTTTTTTTTTTTTTTTTTATTTTGAGAAAGAGAGGGAAAGAGAGCGCATAAGCACAATCGGGGTAGAGGCAGAGAGAAAGTGAAAGAGAGAAACTTAAGCAGGTCCCATGCCCAGGGCAGAGCCTGATGCCAAGCTTGATCTCAAGACTGGGATCATGACCTGAACCAAAATCAAGAGTCAGATGCTTAATCAGCTGAGCCACCCAGATGCCCCAGAAGGGTTATTTTCTAAAGTTTCCTTTCCAAAACATCAGCTTGAGTTTCTTTGTAATATTAGAAAATTATTGTTAGATTATTGGGAATGATTAGGAAGTATTTCCTTCAGAAGGTTTTTGAACACTGTTAACAGAACTGGCAGTACTCTATTTAGATATATAGATGGATAATCTGAGGTAAGTAATGGTTAACTAAAGCCTGAGATAAGTTTGTGTGAAAATAATTCACAATTACTGATGTAAAGTTGCCAAATGACATAGTTACTCCATCTTTCTTTTCCTTTAGAAAACAAACAAGATTACAACCCTTACTTTGATCCTGCCTATAGCATCTATAAATTTAAAAAGGAAAGCCAGAATAGTGTTTTGTGTAATTGGGATGTGTGTTTTAATTCTGGAAGCATGCTTAATCCGTTTCCAGTTTTACAAAAGCAAATATAGTAGAACAGTTTCATGTGAGGTTTAACGTACAAAAATTACTAGTCAGATAAAAGATAGCACATCACTATAATTCCATATGTTCTCTGATTACAGCTAGGAATCATGAAACACTTGGCTATCACTTAATTGCTGTATTTATTATTAAATAATTTATGTAATTGCAAGCCTTGTCTTTTCATCATTAAAGTTAAGGGGTGGCTTGGGACTAATAATCATCTCTGGCTCTAAAATCCTTTTGTATGAAAAAATAATATATACAATATATGAATGAGTTCACTCCTTGTTTAACAATAATTTATTGACCATTTAATATGAATCTAACACTTTGTAAGATGCTCTGGGGAAAACTTTTTAAATCCCTGACCTTCTGGAGCATAAAATCTAATTAGGAAGGTAATAATAAACACATAATAATAAATCATGATGTGGACATGAATGTGAGGTTTCTGACTTAACTCTTAAGATGGTTGACCATACCATTCACTATGTCAAAAAATGTAAGAGAAAGCTAGCTAGAATGGCTTGGTTTCTGTTTGGGCCTTACTAAGCTTGAGAAATCCAAGGACAATCCAAGAGATCCATACTGAACAATCTAGAACTCAGAAGAGATGTCAAGGCACAAGAAAAGATAAAGAAACTAGTGCAAAGATGGTGGTAGAAGTGATTAGGAACTTATGATTGCTCAGAGAGTATAATCTCAAAGAATTCCCAACATTTTATATGGTGAGCATAACCAAAGGATGTATAAAGGAGACTAAAGACAGGTAAGTATGAAGAAAATCAGGAGTTACCCACAAAGCCACATGTTAAGAATGAAGAGGGAAGGATGGTGCCAAATTATCAAATGGAGCAAAAAGTTCAAGGGTGAGTTTACTTCCTGTGACAAAAAAAGGGGGGTGAGAATTGTTCATTGTCATTTTTCTATACTTTCTGTTAAGTATTTGTCATCTATCACTTCCCTTATTCCTCAAAACAAAAATCTGTCAAGAGGGTATTGAAACTCCCATTTTACTGACAGGAAATGATAAATGATTTAGGAGATAAAATAATCTGAAGGTACAGTTTACAGACATAAGAGCCAAGTCAGCCTCCTTCTAAGACCCATACTCTTTCTACTGTATCTTTCAGACAGAGATGATAGTAAACAATACAGTGTGACTGTGAAATAAATCCTTAGCTAAAACTGAAGATGACAAAAAATATAAATTACTCTTTTACAAGCTTTGTTGTGAAAAGGAAAGACAATACACCCCAGGGATTACTTCAGACCATTAATTCAACTGCAATTAACATGTATTTTTTTTAATTTTTTTTTTAATGTTTATTTATTTTTGAGACAGAGAGAGACAGAGCATGAACAGGGGAGGGGCAGAGAAAGAGGGAGACACAGAATCTGAAACAGGCTCCAGGCTCCGAGCTGTCAGCACAGAGCCCGACGTGGGGCTCGAACTCACAGACCGTGAGATCATGACCTGAGCCGAAGTCGGACGCTTAACCGACCAAGCCACCCAGGCGCCCCTAACATGTATTTTTAAAGCCATTCTTTTCTGTATTTCTGTTCCTTAAAATAATGTGACACACAAATCTTGATAGTGAAAGTAATATACAATGAGTTCAATCTTCTTCATTACCCTGGATGAAAAAGCTTGTCACACATCAACAGACAAGCTCCCACTAATATCACTTACAGTAAATAACAAGTTTATCTTTTAATATTTTTAAAAATGCTACAAAAGCACCAAAAGGTACTTCAAGGTGTTTTCTGGTTTTAAAAAAGTGGATGGCCCCGAGTTTATCTCTTCTCCCTTTCACTTTCACTCCAGTAACATGAAAGGGAATTGAAAAAGTAGGAGGTATTGATAGGCATCATTACCTTAGATGAATCTCAAAGGCATGCTAAATGAAAGAAGCCAGATTCAAAAGATTAAATATGGTATAATTCCATGTATGACATTCTAGAAGAAAAACTATGGGGAAGGAAAAGACATCAGTGGTTGCCAGAGAAATAATGAGTATAAAGGAGTAGTGTAAGGGAGTTTTGGGGGGTAGGGGTGATGGTATTGCTCTGTATCCAATGGTGGTTACACAAATCTATGCATAAGTTAAAATGCACAGAACTACACACACACACACACACACACACACACACACACACAAAAAGTAAAGCTTACTTTATGATAATGTTTCTACCTAATTTTTTTTTCAATGTTTATTTATTTTGGAGAGAGAGAGAGGGTGCCACCTGGGGAGGAGCAGAGAGTGAGAGAGGCAGAGAATCTGAAGCAGGCTCCACGCTGTCAGCATAGAGCCCAATGTGGGGCTTGAATTCAGGTGAGATCATGTCCTGACCCAAAGTCAGATGTTTAAATGACTGAGCCACTCAGGCGCCACCTGTTTTATGATAATCCAGAACAATTTTTTAAAATTTACTTACCTCTTTTTGGAGAGAGAGAGAGACAGCACGAGTGAAGGAGTGGCAGAGTGAGTGAGAGAATACCAAACTGGCTCTGTGCCATCAGCACAGAGCCTGATATGGGGCTCAAACTCATGAACTGTAAGATCATGACCTGAGCCAAAACCAAGAGTCAGACGCCTAACCTACTGAGCCATCCAGGCACCCCTAAAACAAATTAAGATATGAGTCAAAAAGGATAGAGAGTTGATAGGGGGGAGAAAACCAGAAAAGCATTTTCAGCAGATTTCTAGAAAACAGAAAGCAGGACAGAGGAAGCTGTAATCTAGAGACACTGTAAGGGGGACACCAGTGAGAAGCACGCTGATTGGCCCACAGCCCCTGAGAAGTTCAGACTTGGATATAAAAATTATAGCAACAAGGAATAGGCCTGAAAATGACTAGTTGAAAATTACATACAACAGAATGGTGAGATCCCAAAACCTCTGCCCTCCCCCTCTCAGCCAAATACAATCTCTCACCTCCTTCACTGTCTCCCATGGGTAGGAGATAATTTTTCTCTCTATAAAGTAATGGAAGACAACCAGGCAGAAGGGATGTGCAGAGGGATAGGTATAAAGAAATATGTATAAAGTAGAAAACAGAAGGTGAGGTGGAGGACAAGGCAGAAGGAGGGAGTTAAAAGCAAAAAAAAAAAAAAAAAAAACCCAGACCCCCCTTGGACCCCTTCCTTCTGAAGAGGACCAGTGAATTCCTTAGAGACTGAACAGTCCCCGTCAAAGAAAAGGCCTCCAGCCAAATGACTGGCTCCCTGACAATCATTCCCTAACGCAGTACTTCTCAACATTCGATCCCCTTACAGTTGCTGACCTGCCAACTCCTTATTACTTGTCTACGCTTCATAATGAATAGGAACAAATAATTCACTGAGTGGCATTTCTGAGTAGCACTGCGCTAGTGAAGCCCATCACTTTTCAAGCACTGGCCACAAACAAAGAACTTTCAATTAGTCTTTTAGGGGCCATCCATATATGACAGATGGTCAAGACTAGCCAGAAACACAAAAAAAGTCACTTAAATGGTCGAGAAAAAAAAAAAAAAAAACCTAAAACTTAAAACAACAACAACAAAAACCGATGCTAACAGAATAGGAAAGAAAAGCATATATACCCTCAAAAAATATTTACTTTTTAACATTTATTCATTTTTTGAGAGACAGAGAGAGGCAGAACATGAGCAGGGGAGGGGCAGAGAGAGAAGGAGACGCTGAATCCAAAGCAGGCTTCATGAAGGCTCTGAGCTGTCAGCACAGAGCCCGAAGCAGGGCTCGAACTCACCAATGGCGAGATCGTGACCTGAGCCAAAGTCGGACACTTAACCGACTGAGCCACCTAGGCACCCCCTCAGAAAAATATTTTATCTGTGAACTAAGATGAATATTTTTTAGAAACAGAATAGAAATAAAGGAAGTCTTAGAAATTAAAATACTTTTTAAATATACATAAAATTCAGTAGACGATAAGGCTGGAAGATCAAAATGAAGAAATCTTTTAGAAAGAACACAGACAATAGTGTTGAAACAACTGGAGAAAAAGAGAAGAAAATTAAGCATCAGTCTAGGAGGTCTAATATCTGATTAGGATAGAAACTGAGTTCTCAAAACCAACAATGAAACCTAGAAGAGGGTGGAGCAATACCTTCAAAACTCTGAGGGGAGGGGTGCCCGGGTGGCTCAGTCGGTTGAGCGTCCGACTTCGGCTCAGGTCATGATCTCACCATTGGTGAGTTCGAGCCCCACTTCCGGCTCTGTGCTGACAGCTCAGGGCATGGAGCCTGCTTTGGATTCTGTCTTCTTGCCCCTCCCCTGCTCATGCTCTGTCTTTCTCAAAAATAAACATTAAAAAAATTTATTAAAAAAAATCTGAGGGTAAATTATTTTAAACTTAATATTGTATATGTAGTCAAACTATCAGTGAGATGTGAAAATTGAAAAAAGACATTTTAGACATGTAAAGGACACAGAAAATTTGCCTCTCAGCTACCACTTCTTAGGAAGCTTTAAGTGCTTTAGGTAGTGCTCCAGTAAACTACAGAATTAGGAAACAGATCCAACATAGAAAGGTGACAAGAGGAGATCATGGGATAATGGCTGTGTAACTGGTCAAGAAAACAACCAGCTCAGATTGGCATAAAAGGACAAATACAGAATAGATCTCCCTAGTAAAAACAGGGAATCAGATTATCTGATATTTGGGGACAAAAACCCTTCAAAACTATTGATGAGAATATGGTGGACCTGACAGAATAACTGGGAAAAGCTTAAGATAGGTTTCTAGAAATTATGTGTTAAAAATGAGGCAATTATTAATTCTAGGAAAAATAAAATGATGTGAAATGTAATCGTGGTGCAATGCTTTGCTCCACAGTCATAAGTAATAATAGCTACTGTGTTTCCCAAATATGATATAACTGTAATAATAATGGGAGAAGGAAAGGTATGTTAAAGAGCTTTAATCAGCAGGTTAACATTATCGAGAAGATATTAATGATGACTACAACCATTAAATCAAGCAATAGCAGACTAGGCATATTGTTTAGATACACTAAAACAAATGCCAAAAGATAACTTTTGGACTCAAAGTGATTATCTCTAAGACTTAAAGAAAGTTGGGACAGGGACTACTGGTTTTCATCATAAGGCTTGTTGATTTTTTTTAACTGTATATACACGTTACTTTGATAAAATATAAATTTATTTATTTACAAAGCTATAAAATCAAATAAGGTCATCGTGGTCGATTTGATTTTAGACATGATATTTATTTTGAAATTTTGAATGACATTAGGGGAAATATGATTTTTATGTTTATTGAATGGAGCATGGGCTAAAAAAAAAGCTCTAAAACACTTCACTAGATCTTCCAAACTCTACAAACATTTATGCATCAAAACTCTTGAAACAGCACTCCTTTACTGCCTCTCCCCTCCTTTCAAAAAACACATGTTTATAAAGAAGACTTTTCACCTTAACCAACAAAGGACGATACAAGAATTCTAAGGCATTGTTTCCATGAAGATAGAAGGTGAGCGTTCATTAACCCTCCAGTCAGCTGTTCTCTTTCCTGGTCTGGCTTTTTGTTTCCTGTATGCCCCACCCTCTTCATTATTTCATCATCCTTACTTCTCTACCACTTCTTCCTTTTCTATTTACTAGACACTTCCTTGATCTAATACCAAATTTAGCCCATCTACCTATAACTCAGGTGACAATATGACCACCTCCTGGTAAGAACAGCTGTTTCTCAGTAATATATACAAACCTTGCAGTTAATGCTGTCAAAATGATTAATATATATCCATAATGGCAATCAAATCTAGACATAGAAATGTTAAAACATGGGATTTATTGACCTTGGGCTAAAATTTAGTGCTTAAACATTAACAACAACACTGAGGCATTATTATTTTAGCAAGACACTTGAACATAGCAAAATTAATTTTGTTCATTTTTATTAATACAGAACATACTAACAGAACATTATCTTTAAATATAATCAAGGTTACAAACAAACTGATACTAACCAATAAACAAAAAATATTCACTTGACTCTCCTCTTGGTTGAATAATTCTCCATTTGGTAGTACAATTATTTTTACCAATTCATTTTTAACTGCCTTATGATTTCAATGAAACTTCTTAGCTTTTACATATTAAATAATTCCTTCAATTGGGAAATTTCATATATCAAAATACTTCCTGTAAGTCAATGCATTCTTCAATGCCTTCTACTTAACCTGAATGCAATAAAATGCAGTATGATTCTCTAAAAGTTGAATATGACATTAATATTTCCAAAAGATGAGCATAAGCCCCATAAAAAAAGAAATGTTTTTCCTTCCCACCAGGCTTCGCAGAGGCCATATGAATGTTCCACATTCTTCATAATTAGTAACAGGAATCCCTTAGCGCTCAAACGGCAGGAGACAGGAAGGAAATTAGGCCATCGATGAACTTGTAAATAGATAAAACTCCAAATATATCTTAAGATTCTGTCTTCACCCCAGATGAGAAAGTGTTGGAAGGGTCTTCAACTTTTCTTTCGTGGCACCTTTGGTCCCCTAATTAGAAAAAGAGACGCAGGACGGCAGTCCTCCTTGAACAAAACAAATTCAATCTGGGAAGACTGGCAAAAACCTTCTCTCCCAGTGATGTGTCCCAGAAAATAAATTGCCATGTGAAAGAGGGTCAATGGTCAGAATAAATAACAATATTCTGAAGGACTGACAAGACAAAGAATATTTTTAGACAAAGAATACCCTATGCACTCAGAAATTTCAGGATAATCATACATTAAGTACCTCATGCAAGTGCTATTCTACCAGTTAAAAGTAATTATGAATTACAAGTTCTTTTAACTAAATTTCATGTTATACAAAACTTAAGAAGTGTGGCACATTTCTATTAACCATTACATTATTTTTTGTTGTTTTTTTTAAAAAAAAAAACATATATTAATCAAAATTGATACATTACCCAGACCTTTTGATTTAAAATATAACTGAACAAAATCATCACAAACTCTGAATAAACAGCCATTCTTCTATACAAATATAGGAGTTATTTTAGTTAAAAAAGAAAAGCCATTTCTATGCAATTAAGCCACCTCTGATTAAGACATACATTTTCATGCATGTTGAAAAAGTAAGTTTACATTCAAGAGTAAGTTCCATAGCAAACAAATTACAGCATTTATTCAATAAGGAATATTAAAATAATTCCAGTTAATAGAAAATAAAGTAACTTCAACCATATATATTATAATTTATCATGTGCATACTGCAAAATCTCCAGAATTTAATTAGGAAATTTAAAGAATTTATTTTTTAAGTGTCTTAGGAAAAACCAACCAAAATAATTGGTACCTTAACCAAAGAGAATGTGCATACATCTCTATATTTGACCTATATGCAAAAATTGAATGAAATATGAAAGTCACTGTTTTCTAAATTTTCTACAATACAACATTAGTACTTAAATCAAAACTTACCTGCAAAATAAAAACAGCCTGAGGTATTTCCAATGCTGAAGCAAATTTCTGAATGTTAAATACCACAAGAATGAAAACAGTTTCCTCTGAACACTTACATCTGGCAGAAGATGAAGGTCTGCCAAGAAATTTTCCCATCTCACCTATATTCTTTTGTCCCTTATGAAGTATAAGCTTCAAGGGAAATGATCACATGTAAAAACATATCAAGTGAGTTGGGGTTCCTGACCGCAACATCTTAATCAAATGGAAAAAGGAATTTTAAATTCTCCCACCTGAGACCCATCTGACCTCTTCAGACATGACCATTAATTCCTATGCTAGACAAGGTAAGCATGTCCTTTGAAATCAAAGCTATACTTGACAAAGAACTGTACTGGATAAATGGAATACTTGAACAACCTCAACAAAGATGGCACTTTAAGCCTTTACACATGACACATGAAAATGATGAAGTGTTTTATTTAGATTTAGATCTTTTTTGTAACTCTGAATCCTGCAAGGTTAGCAAGGTGTTATATTCATACATCTTGTAATCCCTTTCTTCACACAACAGGCACACATATACAGCATCACATGTCAATATAATATTATCAACACAGCATAAATATTTAAGCAATAGATGCATTTCACATAAAAGAGACTATGCATCATATGGCCTGACCCAACAAAAAGCAAACATTAGAATGCCATTTCAGCAGTTACGGTGTTGATATGATCTATATAGTTAATTTGTTTCATACCCGTCATATAGTTCCAGAAGACATCCATAAGGAAGAAGCAAAGGACAAAAACTGTTTTTTTTTTAAAAAAACCAAAGTTATGTGCCAACTTCAAAAATGACATACTAACCAGACATCAGCATTCGAAAGCTAGGTTGAATAGGACTGGCCTTGATGCACATGCAGTAAATCTGTTTTCAGAATATAAAATTAAATGGTAATGTCAGCAGTATTACTACTGTTTCTATATTTATGATTGATTACTAGTAGTACAACTCCTAGAAGGAAGGAGATGGATCCAATAGTGATGTAAGCAATCCCCAAAAATGGATTTTTTCCTCCCATCCATGAAATAGTGCTCAAGATCATCCGTTTTCGTCCATCAAAAGAGTGTACAGGGTAATCTGAAGAATGTATAGGAAGGCTTTTCCATGTCTAGTTACTTGATCTTTAAAACACAACTTAAAAAAAATTTGGCATTTAATTGCTTGTAATTCACTGGTATAATTCTATGATACACAGGCACCTTACTCACATTTTCCGAACCACAAAATAATTACATGACTATTACCTTGAAGCACTGATTTAGCAAGTTAAACATTAGTAGTGAAAACCAATATAGTTTACAAGCAAAAACAACTGAATTTAAGGGTTAAATGGCTTCTCAGGTACTTTTACTCTCATTACACAGAAGGGGCAAAAGACCACAAAGAAATGTAATGTGAAAAAAATATTTCAGATGAACAGCAATAAAACCAACAGAGGAAGAGAAGACTGACAGACCAGAAGAAAAAGGAAGAATGAAGAGGTTGGAGGTCTCTGTGAGCTCAAAGAGCATGTGTAATAAAAGAGTAATTATGAGAATATAAGAGGACTCAGAGCATAAGGTCAAAGAGTATGATATTGAAGTTTTAACTTGTTGATTTGGAGCAATGACAAAACTCATAGTGTGATGCAGAGGTGATGGCTGAAAGAGAGTAGAAATGAAGGGTGAACTGTTAAAGAGATTTAAGAAATGGGACACCAGTATATTCGATGAGCTATCTACATGGACCAATTCTAAGATTTTGGCAAGAATTAGAACAGAGAACACAGAACTAAATCCCTATGTGAAAGGTTTACAACCTTTTCAAAGACATCTTTTGAATCAAGTTTAGGCCCCATTTGTTTCTCTCTGCAATTTCCCATCCCTACGGAAGTGCCCTATTACTCCAAATGGCAGACTCTGCCAGTTTCTTAAATCAACCCTAAACCTGAAGCAGGAGTGATTATAATAAGAGTTCTAACTAATATAACACTCTGGGAGACAAACTATCAAATCACTCATGCTAGCCTCTCTGTATCCCAACCCCCCAAAATGGGCTTCTATCTTAATTCTGGTGTCTGGTTCCCACTTGATACCTCATTTTTATAATTACCCTTGATGCTTCGCAGACCCAAATTCCTGTCTCGTCAGTCTTTGAGAGCCTAAGTTCTTTGATTTCTCTTCTCAGTGCCTTGGATGCAAATAGTCCCTTAACTAAGACAAAGTACTAAGTACTCCAAAGACTTCCCTAAATTATGCTCTAGGCTACAGGGTGGTATCTGCCCTTACTCCTTACTAGATCTTCTGGATGCTGTAACAGAGCTGCCTTCTACTCTGGCACTAGCCTCAGGATAATTGCTCCTATGTGGGCCTCGTTTCCAAAACGTGGCTACTTTTAGTCTGTCATTATCAGGTCATATTCAGTTGCATACTCAGGTGCAAAATTAAGAGGCTAAGGATCCAAGAAGACATTTGTTTTGAAATTAGGTCTATTAACCATTCACTAATACATTATAAAACTAAAACTAGTTTTTCAACGTTTTTTTTTTTTTTTTTTTTTAATTTATTTTTGGGACAGAGAGAGACAGAGCATGAACGGGGGAGGGGCAGAGAGAGAGGGAGACACAGAATCGGAAACAGGCCCCAGGCTCCGAGCCATCAGCCCAGAGCCCGACGCGGGGCTCGAACCCACGGACCGCGAGATCGTGACCTGGCTGAAGTCGGACGCCCAACCGACTGCGCCACCCAGGCGCCCCAAACTAAAACTAGTTTTAATAGCTCATTTGGATTATGAAAAATCAAAAATGCGAAGCATTAGCAAACATTCAAATGCTAATATTTGAGAAAATTTTCATTCATGATATATGTAAGCAATGGGCTACAGATTAAAAGATGTAAGGACTTTGTTTAGAATAAAGGGTAGTGTCCAATTATTGTCAGCTAAGGAAGACTTTGTAACCACGCCAATATGGCTATGGCTTGGTCTGATTACTTGAGTGAACTATCTAGGGATGCGGCCTGTAGTAGTGGCAGATGGTAAAGTCATGGCCTTTGGAGTCAATGGCTTGATTAGGAACCCCAACTCTTCTACTTATTATCTGCATAACCTTGGGTAAGTTACTTAAATGCTCTATGTTCCTATATACATGGCTACGTACATGGAGATGATGATACCCATCTCATAATGCTTTAAATAAAATAAAATAATGCATGAACAGTACTTGGTACAATGTTGACATATAATCAGAATGAAATAAATTATATTTATCAGCACTGAAAAGTACACCTGAATTATTAACGTAAAATAATACAGCTAATGATAAAAGTGTTTTGGTACTATGAACATAATAGTTACAAACAATTATGTTGATGTGAACTAACATTCACTGATTCTTAATATCTAAAGAATATATAAAAGTATATATAGATACATATATCTAAATAAGCTGAATGCTAATTTAGCATCAGTTGTGTTCACTGGCCTTTGCATTAAGCTCATTTACAATTTCCATTGTAGAAATATCTAGCATATTAATAAATCTACCACCAGCATCTTAAATAATTTTATCAAATAATATGCCTGAATCCTAGTACAAAGTTTATAAAAGTTTAAGACTTCTAGAAGATATAAGTGAAAAGATACCCTCTCATATGTATACACACATATTCTTACAAAAATGAGATCAAAACTAAAACACAGAATAGCATGTCACATAAATGAGATAAGACTAAACTATACTCTTTCTCTTTTCAAATTCTATGAATCTGTGCACATGGCCAAAAAAGGATACTGTATGTGATATTCAAATAGTATCGTCCAGCTGGCAATGTTGGATGTAAATCACTTTTCCGCTCTATTAGACGATATAACTTACGAAAAGTAGGTAATGCTGCAGTTCGCATCCAAACAATAAAATCCTCATTTATGAACCCATTATTATCTGGTTCAGAATCCAGCATGTACACTGGTTTAACCCAGTTTACTGGCTTTGTTGTATCTTAAAAAAAGAAGAGAAGGGTGAGGGGACAAAATATTCAATTCTATTAGGAGTTTCACTGAAAATTCACACTCAAATAAAACAAAGATATGCAAGACACAATCTGAATATTTTTCCTATTTTCAAAGGTATAAATATATGCATATTCCAAGAAAGTCTTGAAATCTAGAGGCAAACCAATTCCTCATGTAATAACAAGTAATTACAAAGATTTGATGGCTATCTCCATTATGAAAATACTAAAAGTATGCTATGAGGTACATACCAAAAAGCAGATGATTTAATGCAAAGATATAATGGTAAAAAACATTACATTGCAAAATTTAGGAGGTACAGAATCAAAACTAAATTTAAATTTATAATTATAATAAAAAATTGGGTCTTGTTTAAAAGAAACTTGCCTGCAATTTGTAAAGACAATGGCTGAAATGCTTATAAGAAAATACCAGAAAAATTCAAGATTAAATGTACATGCACATTTCCTTTAGAATTTCAGTACATTAGAACATCCTACATATTTTACCTAACTTGGTATGAAGTTAAGAAAAGTTGCTGTTTGTAAAAAAGCATAAAAGTTTTTAAGATTCCAAAGATAGAAAATTTTAGGTACTTCATTAAAACTCCTTGCTTATATCATATTTGAAAGAAATATTAGTAAATTTTACCTTTAAATCGTTCTTCTAGACTTTCTCCTCCAGGGGGATTTCTGAATTTTACATTTTTATCTGTCCACCAAGCAATACCTTTCTTTTTCAAAGGAATAGGTGTAGGATGAGATTCATTGCCAACCAGAAACAATTCTAATGTATCTAAACACACAAAAAAGAAGAAGTTGCTAAGTATCTATTGAATATCCATAGCATCTACTATACTCTGAGAAATAAGGATCTGGTATCTGCTCCCAAAAGGGGTTATAACAGGGTAAGCAGGCATATGACATATATTTGCTCTTGACTACTTATATGTGAATTATCTATGGTAACTTTATAATCCTAGATGGACTTCTCTTCCCTCAATATAGTTATAGGTCACTTCTCCTATATGGCTAGCTGGTATATGATAAGGCGAAATGTTTTAGTATTAACCCAAATAAAATAATTTGCAGGGTAAATTTGCTTCTCTTCCTTTTCTTTAAAAAATGCACTCCTAAATAGTTTCTGGCTTATCCATTTCTCTACCTGCACTGTGCAATATGGTAGTCACTAGCTACATGGCTACAGAGCCATTGACATTATGGCTGGTCCAAATGAATATGTTTTGTAAGAATATATTATTATACTTTTGAAACAATACATTTCAGAAATTAAAAACTCAGTACAAAAAAATAGAATATAAAGTATCTCCTTAACTTGAATTTAAATTAAAAAAAGAATATAAAATCTCACTCATATTTTATATGCTGAACACAATTTATACAGTAAAAAGGTAGTAATATTTGGGGCATATTGGGTTCAATAAAGTATATTAGTAAAAGTAATTTTACTTGTTTCTATTTAGTGTTTTTTAATGTGCTTATTATAAAATTTTAAATTATGTATACATGTCTCACAATGATGGTTTACATTATATTTGTATCAGACAGTGCTGCCCTAAAAGATCAACTATAGCTCCTTTGTAATGGTATAAATATTTGAAGTTGGTGGAAAAGGCAGCCTGGCTTTTATTTTCCCATATATGAAATGTGAAAGTTAGCAGAATGTCTCCGTTCCTTTCTTCCCAGGGAGAGAATTCATTCTTAAAGTATAAGAATTCTCAAAAAAGTCCCAAATCATTATGACATTCCATTGAATAACTAGTTGATATATTTATTTTAAAGTTGCTGAATTTTTCAATTTCATTCATGTTTACTAGACTACCAAATCAGTATCAATAAATTATACAAAGTTTTGTAATTATATATATTTATAATCCGTATCTTTTGTTTATAACTATATCATACCATTAAACATGCTGTTGGCAATAGCTCCACAAGGAGCAATTGGTTTGTCTTCGTTTCTTCGATAAGGCTCACATTCTTTACTGGGATTCTGATGTTTGAAAGGAAAAGAAGAAAAAATTATTACACAGGCCTCCAGGAGAACTATGAGCTAGCCATAGTTTAATTACTGATTAAAAATTCAATCCCTACATGTGTCTCACCTGCAATGCATACAGAATAGATCTGTATTGTAAAGACTATAAATAACATCACATTTAAATACTCAAATTATTTCTTAACATAATTACCTTACATAAAGGTAATAATTGTATTAACTTTATAATGTAACCCTTCCTTGCATATATTTTGTCATACATGCATATATCAAACTGACTTTTTAAAAATTTTCATATCAACACAAAAATCATACCACAAGGAGTTTTCTGTGCAAGAAAAATTAACAAGCAGTCTGTTGTCAATCTTAAACCAAAAGTGGACTGGAGACTCTAGGTCCAGCTATATACTACTATGTGCCTTTGGGCAAGTTCCTTGGTTTCCCTGGGCCTCACAAAATGAACATGTTCAACTAGATAATCTCAAATTGTATAATTCTAGGTTAATCCCATGGTCTTATGTCAAAGGAAGGAAGGAGGGAAGGAGGGAGGGATGGAAGGGGGCTAAGGTAGATTCATTCCTAGAATATACCGCTCTTCTTTAAATTGTGCATCCAGATACTAGGAAAACAAAAATGTTTTGACTTAGTCCCCACTGAAGATTTCAAGGAGATGTAGCAGTTGCAGGATTAAACCAGAGATTCTACCAAGTCTGAGATTAGGTATATGTCCGGGTTGTTCTGAAACTCCGAAGCTACAGTAAGCCATGTCTCAAAACACATAAAAAAATTAAAAATAAATAAATAATAAAATAAAATAAAACAAAACAAAACAGACTAAGATATTCTTGATTGGAAATTAACTAGACCCTAGTTAGTCCTTTTAGGGCTATTCTATTACCAACCAACACTGGCTTGTATCCAACATTCTGTGTGTCTAGACTGGATAAAGAACTGCCTGCATGGAAAAAAAAGGCTAAAGAAACATGTGGCAGGGATCTCATTAAGTCTCTTTAATATCTGACTTCTCAGCTTTCTGTTCCCTAAGCCATCTAGATTTATAAAGTTAGTACACTGAGACCTTGAAGACAGACAGTATATAACTGGCTTATGACTACTGGAATGTTTTGATGAACACTGCGATTTCAAAAAATAAAAGTTTTAAATATAAATAAACTCTCAGAAGGGAAAATATATCCTAGTCACTAAATTCTTCAGTAAGTTTTAAAAGAAAGGAAAATATTATTTACTACCTATACATCAGGTACTGAATGCTAGATACTTTGCAGTAACTGGCTTCGGAAAGCCATGTAATGAGTACCTAATATATCATGTACCATGCAAGGTGCTAGAAACAAAAAATTTTTTTAAATAATAAAGTCACAGTGTAACAGAGGAAATAGATCCATACACAACCAATTATTATATGAAATAAGAGTCATGATGAAGGTGTCAATATATGTGTCTATATTCGTTCAACATATATTTATTAAATGTCTTCCATGTGCTAAGCTCTGGCAAGGTGTTTGGTATATGGTGGTTAAAGAAAGTCATGCTCCTTGCCCTCATGAGCTTACAGTGTAGCTGAGAAAACAGAAGACAAATAACTAAATATATAATTACAAATTACACTAAGTGTTATGAAAATAGTGTGCAAGTGATTATGGGGGATGGCAAAATAAATTACTTTGGAATCTATGATAAGGAAAAGTTGGCTCTGGAGGTGGTATCATATAAGTTAAGACCTAAAGAATAGGAGACAAGCATGTGAGAAGCAGGCAGAAGAGGGTTTTAAGCAGAGAATAATACATGCCATTGAGAAAAAACTGTGTATTTCTGAGAAGGTAAAAGGTAAATCTAGTTAGAGAATGGGAACAAGGAGAATGACATGATGACACTGGAGAATTATGCATAGTTCAGGTCATCCTGAGATTTACTCCAAGTGCTAGTAGACCACTGAAAATTTTTAAGCAGAAAGTGGCATTTACATTTTTTTTTTTTAAAAGATCACTATAGTGACTATGTAGAAAATGACCTCAAAGTAGGGCCAGAACAAATGATGTGGAGAGAGTTTGGAATGAATGATGTGGAGTTTGTTAAGCAAGGTGTGATGTGACTTGGGATAAGGTATGAATGAACTAAATATGTAAAGAAGTTATTTTGTATCAAAGGGCACTAAAGACAATAGCAGGCCTCCAGATGAGAGGGCCTCCAGGGGAAGAGTTAAACCAGCATCCTAGGCAAATAAAATGTAAAAGGGGCAGATTACTTGGTCCCAGGAATGGTTAGGGAGTGGCTTACATTGCCCAGGGCAGCCAGGTCATAGGTACGTTAAAGACAGAGTATGAGCGGCCGCACCAGGTTCCTCAAAAAATTAAAAATAGAGCTACCCTATGGCCTAGCAATAGCACTGCTAGGAATCTACCCAAGGGATACAGGAGTGCTGATGCATAGGGGCACTTGTACCCCAATGTTTATAGCAGCACTTTCAACAATAGCCAAATTTCAACAAGAGCCTAAATGTCCATCAACTGATGAACGGATAAAGAAGATGTGGTTTATATATACAATGGAATACTACTTGGCAATGAGAAAGAATGAAATCTGGCCATTTGCAGCAAGGTGGATGGAACTGGAGGGTATTATGCTAAATGAAATAAGCCAGGTAGAGAAAGACAGATACCGCATGTTTTCACTCATATGTGGATCTTGAGAAACGTAACAGAAGGCCATGGGGGAGGGGACGGGAAAAAAAAAAAGTTAGAGAGGGAGGGAGGCAAACCATAAGAGACTCTTAAGGACTGAGAACAAACCAAGGGTAGATGGGGGTGGGGGAGAGGGGAAAGTGGGTGATGGGCAGGGAGGAAGGCACTTGTTGGGATGAGCACCAGCTGTTGTATGGAAACCAATTTGACAATAGATTATATTTTTTTAAAAAAAGAGTATGAAACAATGAAGCTAGAATAGCAGGTTGGTAGCAGATTGTGAAGGATTTTACATATAATATTAAGTAACTTGGACTTCAATCTGTCCACTCTTAAAATCTTTAAAATTTTTGAAAGCCACCTGGTTTTAAAATCATGTATTTTGATCTAGCTCAGGGATCAATAAATGATAGACTGCAGGACAAATCCAGCCCAGCACCTGTTTTTACAAATAAAATTTTACTAGAACACAGCTACACTACACCCATTCATTGTAAGTACTATCTATGGCTACTTTCATTCTACAGTGGCAGAAGGGGGTAGCTGTATCAAGAGACTGTAAGACCCACAAAACGCAAAATATTTACTGTCTGGCCCTTTACAGAAAAAAATTCATCAATTCCTAGTGTAGTCTAAAAGCTTTGCTTGAAGCCTGTAAGAAAAGAATCAGTCTCCACTTCTTTTGCCCTCACTAAAGACAAGGTGTATCTAAATTTAAAAAAAACTATAAACTATAAATCAACCCCCATTTTCTAGGTCTCTGAACACACCCAATTCATAATCCCAATCAACAAATTCAGAAAGGACTAGGAACCTGGTGTGTCTCACAGGACACCATCTTCTCTGGATTTGAGTCCTAACCCCACATGGATTGCAGAATATTGCACACTTAACCAGAACCTTTCAATAGATTCACTATTTCTTAAGATCTCAAACATCAGGGACTAACAATAAAACCAGTAAAGATAACCTAGAGCAGCTATACGGTCACAGGACTATTCTGGTTATAATATAGTCTTAAATTGCATTCTAAGAGATTCACTGTTTCTTTTTTTTCTTAATTTTTTTTTCAATGTTTATTTTTTTCTGAGAGACAGAGCGTGGGGGGGGGGGGAGGGCGTGGGGGGGGGGCACAGAGAGAGGGAGACACAGAATCCAAAGCAGGCTCCAGGCTCCGAGCTGTCAGCACAGAGCCTGACGCAGGGCTCAAACCCATGAACCGTGACATCATAACCTGAGCCAAAGTCCGATGCTCAACCGACTGAGCCACCCAGGCACCCTGAGATTCACTGTTTCTAAGAAATCCTCAATAGCTCTGGAACTCTGAAGATTTGCTGCATTAGCAACAATTACATAAAATACTTGGGCACCACCCACCACTATGAAAAGTTGAACAACAGTCAGGAAACTAAGATCCTCTAGCCCAAATAAGGCTGGGCATCAGAAGGAAAGCTTGTTAAAAAGATATTTTAGAGCTTCACCCCTGCAGAGACTGGTTTACTACACTTAGGAGAAGTCTGGAATCTGTATTTTCAAAAAGGTTCTCAGACAATTTTTCGGTAACCCATCCTTTGAACTTTACTACTCAGGCTTACCACAAGTTAAAAAACAGACAGCATACATGTTCAATTCTAAAACATAACCTCAGAAACTAAAAGTAGTTTATTTATACATTCTTACCGAGTATAACAGTAATGAACAAACTCAAAAAAGAACCAATTATATACCCAGAATACTAGACTCATCAAAATTCCATTACAGATTAATAAAGCAAAAATCCAATGACACTACTAGAAAGAAGCAGGTAGTAAGAAATTGTAAGAAATCATTAATCTGTGCAAATTCCAGGCGAAAAAAAATTTTAACTAAAAACCCTCACTAAACAAGTATAAATGACAAGTAACACTTTAATTTCATCCTAACATTATTAAATTTAACATTTGTAACTGAATAATTATTACACATTCTTATTTACATCTATCACATTTTCATATTTCATCATTTTACTTACAAGCAAAGCACTAGCATCTCCATTTAGCTGACTGTCATCTCGAGATTTCACATAACGACGATGGTTTTGATAGAAATTAGACAGTCCATAATACATAAACACATTACCCTAGAGAAAGAGAAGGGAAACAATTTTCATATGAAACTATTAAGTATAAACTTGTTTCATGCATACTTAAAGGCTATGTCATTTGGACTATATTAGTTGAGAATTTGTGGTAACTTAAAATAAGCACTAGAGTGAACCCTACCAATCCTTAACAATCTAAAGCAGTACAAATTGTAAACAAAGTTAAAGAAGGTATGGTACAAAACTCGAAGAGTAAACTTTGAAAATATCCTTAAAGACTTCAAAGAAGCACTATCTGCATTAAAAAAAAATACCTCAGGGAACCTATTAGCCTATTCTCTACTTTCAACTTCAAATTTTTTACAATTCAGATTGGTTTTCACCCAGAGTCAACTTTTCATTTTTTTCTTATACAATTTTTTTAATGTTTATTTATTTTTGAGAGAGACACACACACACAGAGCACAAGAGGGGGAGAGGCAGAGATGGAGGGAGACACAGAATCCGAAGCAGTCTCCAGGCTCTGTACTGTCAGCACAGAGCCCATCGCAGGGCTGGAACCCATGAACCATGAGATCATGACCTGAGCCAAAGTCGGACACTCAACTGACTGAGTCACCCAGGCGCCCCCCAGAGTCAATTTTTCAAAGGGACAATGGTCAACTTTTATTTATTGCCCAAGTAAATTCTGAACTTGAATTGAGACATAATATATTTCTCAACAAGATACTACACGTAATATAAGTAATTAATAAATTAACAATTAGTAAAGTATCTAAGATAATGAGTCAATGTGTAACAATAAAAAAAATACTTTAATATAGCTGGAGGAGCCAATTGGAATAACTTGTGAAAGAAGGGTAATCTATATACACTACAATTGTTGAGAAGGTACCACAAAACCATCTTGAATGACTTAGGGTTATATATAGGAGGTAGCAGAAACAGTAAGCTATTTTCTCATTTCTGGTTGCCACCTCCATAATCTATAATCAAAAGTAACTCAATTAAAAAAAATTCAGTAACATTTCAAGTATGTTTTATTTGATTTGCTATTTTCACATACACAATTATTTATTTAAAATTTGATTTTCAAATGTCAAATTATGCAAACTTTCCCACTCTGTATAGAGAAAATGTTTATATACATAAAAACTTTTTTTTTGGTTATCAAAAATATCACAGAAACAAAGAATATGCTTAAAAATATCTCAACTAAGAAACAGTATAGTAAATTCAACTTATAAACTGAAAAAGAAATCCTTTCAATGAATACTAAGACAAAATAACTTTGAAAAGGCTGTTAATCCAATTCAAAGTTTGGTCTTGTGAAGGGACACAGAGCCCACAAAAGAATGCACTTTTCAGAAAGAGAAGCTCTGAAATAAGTGTTTTTGGATGGGGACAGAAACTACTGAAACTACTAATCATTACAAGTCTGTTTTATCTCCTTAATTCTGTCTGTTTTGACAAAAGCAGAACTTAATGCACCTATCTTTACAGTTTTCTTCATCACAGTGAAAAAGAATAGAATTTTTATGATGTTTTAAATTTATATGGGGGCGCCTGGGTGGCTCAGTTGGTTAAGCGTCTGACTTCGGCTCTGGTCATGATCTCACAGTTCGTGGGTTCGAGCCACACGTCAGGCTCTGTGCAGACACGCTCAATGTCTGGAGCCAGCTTCCGATTCTGTGTCTTCCTCTCTCTCTCTGCCCCTCCCCTGCTCACACTCTCTGTCTCTCTCAAAAATAAAACAAAACATTAAAAAGAAATTAAATTCACATGTTATTTCTGCTGAAACATAGTAAAATAATTAAATTACTGTCTTCTCCCAAATTTATTTTCATGTTTTTTAAGATAGTGTTATTATCCTTTATCTCAGTGCAAGAGCATCTACAACCACTAGATGGCAACCATCTACCAGAGACTATAAAAGTCACCGAGGCCTTTAAAAATATTTTAAGTGTGAAAAAATCTAAAAAGTTGACATGTATTAAAGTAGTTTGGCTCCCTGAAGAATAAAACACTAATTTTTTAAGCTCAATTTTTAGGTAAAGGAAAGCCCAAACTGGTTGTATAATGCCTATTCTATATCTTCATGTCTTTTATAGCATCTGCTCAATTTCCAATGACAGATAAGTATGAAAGCAAAAGACACACTGACAACTACACACACACACACACACACACACACACACACACACACACACACAGTGTTCTAATTGCTTATCAAGACATAAAAGATCAATAAGGTTTCACTAAGTGTTTGCATTTATGGTAATTCATATCAGATAGAAAATAATACAATTAAATGATGAATGAATTAGTAAATGTTCTAAAGTAAAACTTGCTTTAGAATTAAAAGTAGGTTAAACTGTTTGATATAAACATGATAAAACCTTGATTTGTATAGTAATAAAATTTTCCAGTGAAAAGATAAAATATTTTAAATTTAGTTTATAAAGTACTAACTTAACTACTTAAATAAATACATATATTTAATTACCAGAGAGCATAATGCAACAGCCAAACAAAACAATCTTGCTCAAAAGTGTATGTACTTCAAAAATTAAAGTGATTACAAAAAAATGAAATAACTAGTAAAAAATTTTTAATGAAGTATTTTTTAAAGCAGGCTTTTCTAACACATTGGGAATACTGACCTCAAATGACTGTTCCAGTGTGAAGTTAATGGTACAAATACAAGGTGTCACATTTGGAGACAAACATTTATTGCAGGGACTGGAAGGGTCTGTTCCGGTATAATCAATCTGTAAGAGAAAAATGTAAGTAAGCACTCCCTTGAAGAAAGTGGATACACTCTGAAATAAATTGCTATTCAAAGGAAAAATGAGTCCAATGAAACAACTTATAGTACAGAAAAAAGTTGTTTTTAAGGTATCTGTTTATATTGACAAAGTAAGGTAATAAAAACTGGAAAGGGTCCTATATTATTCTACTGGCTCATCTTTCCTAAATTCGTCTCTCCTTTTTACCAAGAGAAATATAGTTCTACATAAAATCAGATATAAAATTCTTTAAAAAAATTTTTTTAATATTTATTTATTTTTGAGAGAGAGAGAGAAAGAGAATGAGTGGAGGAGAGGCAGAGAGAGAAGGAGACACAGAATCTGAAACAGGCTCCAGATGTGGGGTTCGAACTCACAAGAGGAGAGATCATGACCTGAGCCAAAGTCGGACGCTCAACCAACTGAGCCACCCAGGCGTCCCAGATATAAAATTCTAACTACATGATGTATAAAGATTTCAACTGCTATATAAAGTCTAAACAATTAAAATACCAAACTGATAACAGAGATCAATAAACCAATCATTGCTCTCAAATCTTCCCATCTTGAATACTTTTCAGTCACCTCAGCTTTCCATGGTACATTTTCAAAAAAAAAACAAAAAAACTTGGTGTTGTAAAATAAAGAATTTGTGTTGTCTGTGTCCTGGTTTTCTGGCAGGGAGCTTCTAAAACCCTTGGAATTTCCTGAATGACAGGAGTATACTTGTTTTTGATAAGCCTCTTGATTCACACACTAGAGTTTGTGCTAAAGAGATGGCTCAAGATGGGGGCTGGTCACCAGAAAGACTGTATGTGGTTAGGGACTTTGGCCCAGCCCGACCTCTGGGAAGAGGCTTGAGAAGGATAGCAATTTAGTTCAATCATGTGGGCCAATGTTTAATCAATCATGCCTGGCCATGAAATGTCAATAAAAACTCTGGAAATGGAAGCACAGGGGAGCTTCTTGGTTGGTTAACCCATTGATGTGCCAAGAGAGTGTGATGTGCCCTGATTCTATAGAAAGGCAAAAGATTCTTCTTTCAGGATCGTCCCAGACCTCAACCAATGTGTCTTCATTTAGCTAGCCCTAATTTATGTTGTTTACGGTAAGACTGCAATCCTAAGTATAGCACTTTTCTCAAATTGAGTCATTCAGACAAATTATTGAATCTGAGAAGGGTCATAAGAACCCCAGATTTACAGTCAAGTGCAGATGGCCTGGAGACCTCTAAACTTGCAACTGACATCAGAAGGACAGGTGTGTGTGTGTGTGTGTGTGTGTGTGTGTATGTGTGTGTTGGGAGGGGAGGTCTTAGGAAACCCCCGGATTTGTGCTAGTTAACCAGAAGTGTGGGTAGCCTGGGGACCTGACTTGCAGCTGGTGTCTAAAGTGGTGTCGGTTTTGTTGAGAACCATGCCCTTACACCTGTGGAGTTTGACGCTAGCTCACAATGGTTAGTGTCAGAGTTGAATCCTCTGTACTCTACCTATACACCCCTCCCTCCCCTAACCACTGGCAACCGCTGATCTTTTTACTGTCTTCACAGTTTTGCCTTTTCCAGAATGTCGTACAGTTGTAATCACACAGTATGTAACCTTTTCGGATTGGCCCCTTTCACTTAATATGCATTTAAGGTTACTCCATGTCTTTTCATGGCTCAACAGCACATTTCTTCTTAGTTTTGAACATTATTCAATTTTCTGGATGCACCATAGATTATTTATCCATTCACCAACTAAAGGACACCTTGGTTGCTTCCAAGTTTAGGCAATTATGAGTAAATCTACTATAAACATCCTTGTGCAGGTTTTGTGTAAACCTACGTTTTCAGCCAATTTGAGTAAGTAACAGAGTAGGGATGCTGGATTGTAAGGTAAGAGCACACTCCATTTTGTAAGACTGCCAAACTATCTGTATTATTTTGCATTCCCACCAGCTGTGAATGAGTTCCTGTTGCTCCACATTCTTGCCAGCATGTGCTGCTGTCAATTTTTTGGATTTTCACCATTCTAATAGGTGTATAGTGGTATCTCGTTTTAATTTACAATTCCCTAATGATGTTATCTTTCATATACTACTTGCCATCTGTACATTAGGGACAAAATATATCCTCCCATAATTCACATGTTGAGGCACTAATTTTATTTTATTTTTTTTTAATTTTTTTTTAACGTTTTTATTTATTTTTGAGACAGAGAGAGACAGAGCATGAACAGGGGAGGGTCAGAGAGAGGGAGACACAGAATCTGAAACAGGCTCCAGGCTCTGAGCTGTCAGCACAGAGCCCGACGTGGGGCTCGAACTCACGGACCGCGAGATTGTGACCTGAGCCGAAGTCGGCCGCTTAACCGACTGAGCCACCCAGGCGCCCCTAGGCACTAATTTTAAATGTGATTATATTTGGAGGTGGGACCACTGGAAGATAATCAGGTTTAGATGATGTTATGAAAGTAGGGCCCCCATGATGGGATTAGTGTCCTTATAAGCAGAGACCCGAGCTCTCTTTCTCTCTCTGTCCTGTAAGAACAAATTGAAAAGGCAGCATCTGCAAAGTCAGGAAGAGGGTCCTTACCAGGAACTGAATCTACCAGTACCTTGATCTTAGATTCCCCAGACTCCAAAACCATAAGAAATAAATGTCTGTTGGTTAAGCCACCTGGTCTGTGTTTTTTGTTCGTTTTTTGGGGTTTTGGTTTATTTTTATTTGTTTGTTTTTGCAGCAGTCCAAGCTAAAACAGAGTTTGGTACTGAAAGGTGGGGTGCTGCTATAACAAATACCTACAAAGAAAGAAGTGGCTTTGGAACTGTATAAAGGGTAGAGGCTGCAAGAAACTGGAGATCGATGCTAAGAATATAGACATTAAGAGTAATTCTGCTGAGACCTCAGAAAGAAATCTGAAGAGTCAGAAAGAAAGCTACCATCCTCTAAGAGAATGCATAAATAATCATGAACAGAATACTGGTCAAAATAATAGATGGTTAAAGTCATTCTGATGAGGTCTCAGACAGGAACAAGGAACATGTTACTTGGCAATGGAGAAAAAAAAGTGATCCTTATTATGACGTGGCAGAGAACTTGGCTAAACTGTGTTCTAGTGTTTTGTGGAAGGATATTTTGTGAGAGATGAAACTGGATATTTAGTTAGAAGATTTCTAAGCAAAGTGTTGAAGGAGTGGCCTGGTTCCACCTGACTGCGTATAGTTAAATGCAAGAAGGGAGAAATGAATAGAAGCTGAAATAATGTTAAGCAAAAAGGGACCAAAACTTAAAAGATTTGGGAGATTCTCAAGGCTATCCACATTGCAAAAAATGAGAAATGTTGTACTGAAGAGAATACTATGGGTGTGGCTGAACAACCACTAGGTAAAGCTGTTAGTGTGGGTGTGAACCATGGACGTAAACAGCTACGCCAGCAGAAATGATACCAGTTTGAACCAAAGAGGAAAGAGTCGGGACAAAATGAAGAGGGCTGTGGGACTTCTTAGATCCTACCGGACTGATCAATAGAACCAATTCACTGCAAACATGTGCTATTATTCTTCAAAACAAGGGAAGAACTACCCCAAAGATGACTCAGACACCATCAGGACTTCATCCTCAGTTCAAAGATGAAAAAGGGTTCAACAGGCCAGATGGTAGCAGCCAAGAAAGAGCCTTGCAGCAAGACTGACAGCCTGGTGGATCCTGAAGGCAGAGCATCAAACCAGAGGATTACACTTGAGCCTTAAAATCTAATGGTATTTGCCTTGCTAGGTTTTGAAGATGTGCTTAGAACTTGTAACCCCTTTTTTCCTCTCATTTTCTCCCCTTTCATATAAGAATGTCTATGCCCTATCAGTTCCTCTACTGTATTTTGGAAGCACAGACTTCTCATCTGGTTAAATAGGTTCACAGTTGGAGAGAAATTTTGCCTCAGAATGAATGAAACTGAAGTGTCACCCATATCTGACTGAACTGATATTTAGAAGAGACGTTAGAGTTGATGCTGGAATGAGCTGAGACTTTGGGGGACTGTTGGGATGGAATCAAAGTATATTTTGCATACAAGAAAAACATGAACTTGAGGAGCACAAGGGTGGAATGTATGAACTGAATTTATCCCTTCCAAAATTTGTACTGTGAAGTCCTAACCTCCAATTATGATGGCATTTGGAGGTGAGCCTTTGGGAGGTAATTATGTTTAGATGAGGGTTATTAGGGTGGGGTCCCTATGACAGGATTAGTGTCTTTAATAAAAAGAGGAAGAGAGACTAGAACTCTCTCTCTGCCCTTGTAAGGACATAGCAAGAAAGTGACATTCTGCCAGCCAGAATGAGGGTTCTCACCAGAAAATGAACCTACCAGCACCATGATCTAGGACTTCCCTGCTTCAAGGACTGTGAGAAATAATTATCTGTTGTTTCAGCCACCTGGTCTATGGTATCTTGTCATAAGAGCCCAAGTTAAGATATTGTATACTTTTTTGGGTGAGATATCTCTTCAGGTCTTTGCTCATTTTTTAATTGGGTTTTCCATTTTCTTATTGCTAAATATTAAGAGTTCCTTGCATATTTTGGATAATAGTCCTTTGTCAAATATATCTTTAAAAAATTGTTTTCCTAGTCTGTGGCTTGTGTTCTCACTCTTTCGATAAATAAGAATTTAATTTACCTTAGTAAAGTACAAAAATAGCTGTTTAATTTTTATTTCTGAAACTGAACATTTAAACTTTATATATGGATGTTCATTTTTTCTTTATAATTGGAAAAAAGGTTAAAATCAATATATAGAAAATAGAGCCAGCATCTTATTGCAACATCTGACTGCTTTTCAAAAAACACAAAACTGCTTCATCTTGGTTTTGTCAAATTCTGATATTGAAATGTTCTCCATCAAGCTTATTTGTTTACTAATGAAACTTTGTTTAGAGAGAATTTTTTTTAATTAAAAAAAATTTTTTTTTTAACGTTTATTTATTTTTGAGACAGAGAGAGACAGAGCATGAACGGGGAAGGGGCAGAGAGAGAGGGAGACACAGAATCAGAAGCAGGCTCCAGGCGCTGAGCCATCAGCCCAGAGCCCGACGCGGGGCTCGAACCCACGGACCGCGATATCGTGACCTGAGCTGAAGTCGGACGCTTAACCGACTGAGCCACCCAGGCGCCCCAAGAAAATTTTTATTCACTGCAAATATCTAGGAAAAGTTAGGCACATAACTACAACAAGCTAAAAACACAGGTCTCCTAAATGAAAAGACGCAAAGCATATGTAATTTAGCACTAGACCTATTGGGCCACAACCTTTCATTCAGGGCCTCTATATGCACAATATTCCACTGAAAGCCAAGTTTTATGATACTGAAAAGATGAGACCATTTAGAAGACAGAACTATATTTTATTTTATTTTATTTTTTTAATGTTTATTTATTTCTGAGACAGAGAGAGGGAGAGACAAAGCATGAGTGGGGGAGGGGCAGAGAGAGAGGGAGACAGAATCAGAAGCAGGCTCCAGGCTCTGAGCTGTCAGCACAGAGCCCGACGCAGGGCTCGAACTCACAAACCGTGAGATCATGACTTGAGCGGAAGTCGGTCACTCAACTGACTGAGCCACCCAGGTGCCCCAAGACAGAACTATATTTTAAAATCTGTATTAAACTTCATTAATTTTTTTCAAATTTTTATTTTCAAAAATCTCCACACACTATCTCTCTTTTTTAAGACTAATTTAAGGATTTAAAAAAAAAAAGTTGCCAGCTGGGCCTACTACCATTTTGTATGCCTTTGAACAAAATCCTCTCAAATCACTCTTTCAAATTAGTTTCTAGGACAAAGTAGGAAAGAAGGATCATTAGCTGTGACTAATCAAGGGTATACATTATTTATTTATTTGAACAAACATAATATGATAGAATGTTAAATCTAATCAATTATACTACAGTATATTAAAACTGAACATTTTATTGGAACCAAGAATAATTGCTGAATATTAAGTTATACTTCAACAAAATAAAGGGATAGCCAAAACATTTACATTACAATCTTTTGATTACAGTTTTCAAAATATACAAAAAAATTGCATGTCTTTTGAGTTCAGGAAATCTGAAAGGAATTTTTAATTTTTTTTTAATATTTATTTATTTTTGAGAGAGTGCATGCAAGCAGGGGAGGGGCAGAAAGAGAGGGAGACAGAGAATCCGAAGCAGCCTCTAAGCTCTGCACTGACAGATCAGATCATGACCTGAGCCAAAGTTGGATGCTTAACAGACTGAGCCACCCAGATGCCCCTGAAAGGAATTTTTTAAAAATCACTATCATTAACATATTAAGCCTTACTACACACAAGGCATAACATATGGTACAAAGTAGATACAAAAGCAATCGTATCTTATACTTCAATACATTTTACACATTCCTATTATATACATACTGTATATCATCTGATCCTCACCAAAATTCTGTATTGTTATCTCCCTTGTATGCAAAGAGAATACATTGAGAAACCTGCCCAAAGTCATACAAATAGCAATAGCTGGTAGTAGACTAGAACCGAAGATTTCTGACTCCAAACCCAATGTTCCTCCCACTAAATTTTTTCTGAAGACTCATCAGTCCTCTTTGCCTCTAGAAGACTACTTTATCAAAGGTATCACGTGAATACAAAGAAAACTATAAATGCTAAGTGCCAACTGAATGGCAAAGAGGACAGTGAGTACTAGGTGAACCAAAACTTTCTTAGTGAGAAGAAAAAAGAGGGGCACCTGGGTGGCTCAGTCAGTTAAGCATCCAACTTAGGCTCAGGTCATGATCTCACAGTTCGTGGGTTCGAGCCCTACCTTGGGCTCTATGCTGACAGCGCAGAGCCTGGAGTCTGTGCTGGAGTCGGATTCTGTGTCTCCCTCTCTCTCTGTCCCTTCCCTGCTGGCACTCCCTCTCTCTCTCTCAAAAATAAATAAACATTTAAAAAAAAATGAGAGGAAAAAAGAATTTGAACTGAGCCATTAAAAAAAAAAAGTAAAAAGAAAAAAAACATTTGTACAAGTGAAAGAGGGGGAATAGAGAAGCAAGAAAATAGAGAGCACAGACACTATAAACACTTAATACACACTGTCTGTTAAAAACTACAATAGTCCTGGCAAAGTCTGTTTTTATTTTCCTTATTTTAACCTAGGAAACTGTTATTTAGGAAAGTTCAATAATTTTCACAAGATTACCCTGTTAGGAATGATGAGCAAGAATTTGAACCCAGCTCTGCTTTTCTCCAAAATCTATGTTCTTTTCACCCTAGTAGGAAAGTAGGTGGGTCTGCACTGTGTGAGTGAAAGAAGTAACAGGGGTACAATAAGGCAGCAGGGTATCCTTAGAGCAATGAATAATATATTTTCAAGTATTTAAAATGTTTTATTAATAGGTAATATATCACTATAGACAAATTCCTGTCAAAAATACTCACCAGATAAAGGGAGTAAAGGAAAGAAATAAACATCCATATTTAACTTATTTACAGCCTCTTAAAAGCAGTTGAATGATTTTTTTTTAGGTTCAGTCACTCCATTTTAATCTTTTCTCAAGATTACTTTTTAAAAAATCAAAAGCTTAATTCTAAACTTACAGCTACAAAACAATTTAGTCCTTTATATCTTAATCAAACTCTATGGATCATATGAAATCTGTTTTATGTTTCTATAAATTAGAGAACCTAAGT
This sequence comes from Panthera pardus, assembly GCF_024362965.1. Classification (NCBI taxonomy): domain Eukaryota; kingdom Metazoa; phylum Chordata; class Mammalia; order Carnivora; family Felidae; genus Panthera; species Panthera pardus. Next base: position 83,542,046 of record NW_026526732.1, on the reverse strand, counting down.
AGGAACCATAGACAAGGATTTTACTACTAATTCAATCAGTAAGTCTCAATCTCACACTTGGAAATGATACATTGATGAAGTAGGTAATAAATAATGTAAATTATGTTTGAAGGACAGCAATATCAAAACTAGCTATTAATTCCCAAATGTCTTCTCCATGCCAATACATTCTTAACCTTTTACAGAAAAATTGAGATTCAGAGGTTAAACAGCTGTTATGTAACTATATTAGTTTCCTAGGGCTGCTGTAACAAACAGCCATAAACTGGGTGTCTTAGAACAAGAGAAATTTACTCTCTCACAATTCTGGAGGCTAGAAGTCTGAATTCAAGGTATCAGCAGGGCAATGCTCCCTCTGGGACTCTGGGTAGATTCCTTCCTTGCCTCCTTCTAGCTTCTGGTGGTGACCATCAATTCTTGGTGTTCTTGGACTTGCAGCTGCATCACTCCACCTCTGCCTCAGTTGCTGCATGATTCTCCCTATGTCTGTGTCTTCACATCACCTTCCCTCTATGCACATCTGTCTGTTCGCATAAGGTCACCAGTCATATTGCATAGGAGCCCACTCAAATGACCTCATGTAACTTGATTACATCTTACTCTATTTCCAAATAAAGTCACATTCACGGGTTCTAGGAGTAGGATTTCAACATGTGTTTTGGGGGGACAAAATTCAATCCACAACAGTGATAGGTTCATATCTGTCCAGCTCCAAAGTTGCTGTTCTTTCCATTACACTGCACTGCTGCTGCCTATAACCTTGAACAGCATGCACCACAGGACAATTTACAAATATGGAAGTCAATTAAAAAAATTTTTTTTAAATATTTATTTATTTTTGAGAGATAGCGAATGAGCGAGGGAGGAGCAGAGGGAGAGGGAGACATGGGATCCCAAGCAGGCTCCAGGCTCTGAGCTGTCAGCACAGAGCCTGATGTGGGGCTCAAACTCACCAATCGTGAGATCGTGACCTGAGCCGAAGTCAGACACTTAACCGACTGAGACACCCAGGCGCCCCGGAAATCAATTCTAAAGTCATTCATTGTATTTTCAAATAAAATTGGTATCAATTGTGAATACACCACTGTTTTAAACAGTGCTACCAAATCTTCATACTTTGCAACTAAAATATAGATTAAAAACAACTTTGCTATGATAAGTAGATATTGTAGGGGCCAAGGGCAGGCAGCCCCAAGATGGGTCACTTTGGCATGAACATTATTTTAAGTTAAAAGCAATCAAAACCCAGCAGATTGAGGAAATGCCCTTCAGTTCCCCCTCAAATGCTTACTTGTACCAGGAAGAGAGCCTTAACAGAGATTCCTCTTACCTAAGAAACTTACCTACACAACAGGGCAACCTTTGCTTTCCCAACACCTCCTTTCACCTTCCTGCTAATGTTTTTTTTTTTCTCCTTTGTATCCTCAGACCCCTATTCCTCTCCTTCGCTCATATATAAACATCATGTTGCTTGACTGCTGAGATTTCGATGACTATATGCATTCCCTGTAGTATATTATCAAATTTTATTTTCTCTTGTTAATCTGTCTCATGTCAATTTGATTCTTAGTCCAACTAGAAGGACCCTGAAGGGTAGCAGAAATTCTTCCTCCCTGACAATATAATCCCAGGACCATCTTAACTTTTAGAGTTTGAAATAGAATTTTATAATACAAAGTTTTTATATATGGCATTTAATCCATTTCTACCAACAAAAAAAAAAAATTAATTTCAACATAACGTTTTAGTCTATACCTTAAAAGTCTTACTAAGGTATCAAGTTACAAAAATTGCCTAGGAAAAACTAATGAAAAGGGCATTGCTAATTATGCTCCAACCTATATAATAGGGTAGATTAAAGGAACAGACAAACTAATATGAATAAAGCAGAGAGCTTTCTATTTTGAGGAAATACATGATCACCTCTATATAAAATACTGTTTTTGTATAGTCATACAACTGATGTCCAAACATTAGTGGCTTTTACCTATGTCTCAAGCGCTATTTTCTGACAATAACCTCATGCTACTTTGTATCATGTGGCATCCATTATACTCCCCTCTCTAAATTGTCACTGGTCTTATCTCCACCCCCAGTCCCATTTTATTGTCCTAGATGTTGAGTTCACTTGGTTGTGTTTCTTCCTTCCTACTTGGAACTCTTAACCATCTCTATTCAAATTTATGGTGATCTTTTGAAAATTAACTCATACATATATGATGTTTTAATCCTTTTTGGTTTACTTCCCTAAAAATTTGACTTAAAAAAAAATCAATACTGATGATTCATTGAATCCCTTAATCTTACACCCGACTGTTTTCGTTTGATGTCTGTAAATGGTACTGAAAAAGGACTTCAACTACCTCCATTCTGACCTCAGTCTGTACTTTCTAATTGATTAAGTTCTTTCCAGCTTATCTCTTAACCCAAGCAAAAGACCCTCTGGGAAAGCACCCCGAGATGGGAACTGAAACTACCCCCCTTTAAGCAATAAGGAGTGCCCTGAGCAAGCAAGAGTCTGTAAGACTGACTCCAAGACAATGACTGCCCAGACCTTTACTGCCCACTGGCATGTACCCACTGACCTTTGTCCCACATTTTCCTTATAAAAATGTTTTTAATGTTTATTTATTTTTGAGAGAGAGAGAAAAACAGAGAGAGAGTGGGGAGGAGCAGAGGGTGGGGGGACATGGAGTCCGAAGCAGGCTCCAGGCTGATAGCACAGAGCCTGATGAGGGGCTTGAACTGAGAAACCCCAAGATCATGACCTGAGCTGAAGTCAGACGTTTAACTGACTGAGACACCCAGGTGCCCCCACATTTTCCTTATATAAACCTAGAAGTATTTTCAGCACTTTTGGAAACTAGTCCACTATCTCCCCAGTGTTGATCACACTAAAATAAATTGCTCTTATTTCACCACCACTCATTTTTCTGTCTTTGGATTTTGTCAGCAGCCACTGGCTGAACCTGATCTATTTGGGACCCCTAGAGCCAGGTGCTCTTGCACCCCTGTGCCCTGGCTAAAGCATCACCATTGTCCCAGGCATCTAAACTCAAAATCTCAACTTTGGCATTAGCTCCCAAGTTCTGCGAATTCTTCCTTAACAATATATTTAGCATCCATGAATTTGACTCTCATTGCTTCCACTACAGATCAAACTTGAGACCTCATGCTAATTTTTTTAAAGGGAGGGGAAAAATTACATTATAGCTTCTAAATAATTAAGTAAAAATAAGTCACAAAATTTTTTTCAAAACTAAATATAATCAGGGGCACCTGTGGCTCAGTCAGTTGAGAGTCCAACTCTTGATTTCAGCTCAAGCCATGATCTCATGAACCATGAGATCAACCCCACCATAGGACTCTGCACTGACACTGTGGAGGCTGCTTGGGATTCGCTCTCTTCCCCTGTCTCTCTGACCCTCCTGCCACCCCTCCCCCTCAAAATAAATAAATAAACTTAAAAAGAAAAAAAAAAAAAACTAAATATAATCGTATATAATGTGAGACCTGAGAGCTGAGAACAACAGCCAACTTAGTGTATTGATGAACAATGTTATTAGATGCTATAATGTCATATAATCATCCTTAAATAAATTTCAATTAATTTTAGAAATCAAACTACAAATCCATGTAACTGGTAGTTGGTCTTCGGCTTCCAAATTTTCAGAACTAATATGTATACAACAGCACTTACTTTTAAAATAACCCCCCCCCAAAAAAATCTATGTTGGTGTGCAGAGCAGTGAGTGTATTTTATGCCATTTTTAAAATCATGCACCCCCCTCCCTCGCTGCAACATTTGCCAATCAACTTGTTTGCTAAATTTTCAGCACTATCTAGATACTGTTCAACAGGCAAATTTGTTTTGCCTTTAGACATAGATGGATGTAGAGAGCAAAACGGAGTTTCTTATGACAAGCAGGAGCCTGTGTCAAGCAATGATGCAAGTAGTTAAAGGTACTGCAGCTAGGAGATATCGCCAGGACCAACATCAGCTGACACCCCAGAACTGATAACAAGCAGAGCCAGAGGAGATATGCAGGGGCCCAAAACTGATTAAATTCCTTTAAAAGGGGGAGGATTTTTGCAGCAAAATGTCACTCTTTAGATTTGACCTCTATGTCTGACCACTTAAAAAAGGCAACTGCCACCGAAGGCTCTGCCTGATTATCTCCGAACAGAACTGAGATCCTTCACTGCTTGAACATAAGCAGCAAGTGCCCAGAGCTGACCTGGACCAGATGAGGTCTTATCTCAACTGCGCATCCACAACTGACTTTTTAACTTCCTATACCCTTCTGTTATCTTGTTTGTTGTATGGTTTATCTTATGTTCTGCTCTGTGTGCTGTGTAAGAAGTCAGGTTTAATCACATGGTGAAATGACACTGAGTTTGGAATCCTGAACCTGCTTTATAATTGTGATTAACTCTGTTCTATTATTGAATAAAGCTGAGATTGTGGAAAGAGACAACTCATGTGTGTGCTGTCACAGGGTGCTCTTGACAATGGGTATCATATCATACAAATTTCATCTTCTACTCTATAACATTTTCCTTGGCTAATTTCAAGAATTCCTTCAGACCCACAGTACCATTCAGATGATCAATAAACTGTTTTAAAATTTCTTGATTGTACTTATTCGGTTTAATTAATTTGTTCATTAAAACATCTTACCCCCTATTAGATGCCAAGCATTGTGCCATAGGATGGAAAAACATAATGGAAAAATACACTATTCATACTACAAAAAAATTTAGACTAGTGAAATAGAAAGTCATGTTAATAATTACAGGATATAATTTGATAATGTTATGTCAGGCCATAAGCTAGTACTTATGGAACCTGAGAAACATATATATCAGGTGGGAAAAGGGAGGAACGAGGCACACTTTCCACAGTGTTGACAGAAATGAAATTTGAAACAAATGGCAGAATAAGAAAAGGAAGGACATTTCAGGTAGACCTGGCAGCATGCCACATTCCAGAAACTACAGTAGTCTGCTATGGCTAGAGCAAAGGGTAGGGGAGTGGTAGGAGGTGAGGTTAGAGAGTAGAGAAGTATTTATGATAGCATAAAGAAAATTACATTCGTTAAGGGGTCTGAACATTAGCCTGAATACTAGAGGGGGCCATAGGAGAAACTTTAAGCAAGAAAATGAAATATTAACTAGTCTTTTAAAAAGTTCACCCTGCTAAAGAAAATACCAGACTAGGGGGCCTGGGTGGTTTAGTCTGCTGAGCCTCTGACTCTTGATTTCAGCTAAGGTCAGAATCTCACAGTTCATGTGATCAAGCCCTGTGTCAGACTCTGCGCTGACAGTGAGGAGCCTGTTTGGGATTCTCTTTCTCCCTTTTCTCTCTCTGTCCTAGTCCCACTCCCCCCTCAAAATAAAGTAAACATTTTTTTAAAACAAGGAAAAGAAAATATCAGACTAGAAGCAAAGAAAACAGAATGTCACTGCAACAATCCAGGTGGGAAATGTTGAGAACACAAACTAAAAAAAGGGCATTGGAAATGAAGAAAAGACAGATTCAAGATATATAAAGTAGAATCTAGAATCTACAGAACTTTAGTACCTAGAGATGGGATGATGACAAAGAAGTTTAGTTTGACTTCCAGGATTTCTGGTGTGGAAAAACCCAGTAGATGGTGATGGCATTCACTGTAAGGAAGGTGCACCATGCTTTTTATGTTGCTAATACAAAGGTCAGCTCTCAACACTCCCTTCATATGAACTAGCAGCAGCAGCACTGGGCATTGCTGTTCACCTACTCTTCCTCAAAACTGTTTTCCAGGACACCACACTTACCTTGTTTTTCTCCTACTTCACTGGCTGCTCCTTTCTAATCCCCTTAGCTGTTCCTCCCCATCGCCCCAACCTCTACATACACTGGAGTGATTCAGGGCTGTCTAGATGCTCTCACTTTTCTTTGACCTATAACCACTCTCTTGACTTCATTTTATCTTGTCTTTACATATCATCTGTGTTAATTAACCTTCAAAATATGTAACCAAAGTATTAACCTTCCCCCTAGACTCTTATATTCAATTGCCTGCTCATTATTTCCAACTTGGATGTCTAAAAGGCATCTCATCCTAGCAAGTCAAAAATGGAACCCTTTTTTTTCAGCCTCTCACACTCACACCCTTAGTACTACACCAAAACTTCCTCTATAGTCTTCCGCCATCTCAATAAACTACAACTCCATTCTTCCAAAGTAGGTCAAAATATCTTAAAGTTATCTTTGATTCTATCATTTCTCTCACCACCACCCCCACAAGTCTACTACCTGAGAAAATTCTATTAACTCTATTTTCATAATATATCCTAAATCTAACTGCTTTTCACTGCAACCATTCTACTGTGGCCACCATCATCTCCTGCTTGAATTATTGCAATAGACCCTTATCTCGTTTCCCTGTGCAGGGGCCAAGGGCAAGCTGCTCCAAGATGGGTCACTTTGGCATAAAGATTACTTGGAGTTAAAAGGCCATCAAAACCCAGCAGATTCAGGAAAAGGTCTTTACTTCCCCCACAACTGCCTAAAAATAATTTAGATAGAGGACCTGCTCCAGGAAGAGAGCTATCATCATAGATAACTACATCATACTATGAACTACATATGGTAGACAGGGAGGAACCTACCAAGGCCTGTTTGATCAAAGTCTTCTATGCCCTATTGTTTCTGAAAGGCCCAGCAAACATTTGTTTACCAAACAATTATGTCCCTGTGAACTACATTTCTTCCCTTTAAAGTTCCAAGCTTCTATCCCTTCTCCTTAGTTTATTATGACACATATATCTCATTTTGCCTGTTTTTGGAATTTCCATATCTGTATGGATTCCTCACATGTACACTGTTAAATTGGATCATCTCATGTCAGTTTGATTCTTAGTCCAGCTAGAAGGACTTTGAAGAAGACAGGACACTCTTGCTTCCCCCAAATCCACTTCTACTCTTATCCCCACAGGTAATATTCTCCATATCATGGCCAGAATGACTCTTTTAACCATAAGTAAGATCATGTCACCAATCTGTGTGAAACTTTTCAATAGCTTCCAAAATCCTTATCCTTACCCATATGATGTGCACCCCATTACTATACCACTCAAACCCTATCTTCTACTATTCTTTCCCACTTCTCACTCTACTCCAGCCACACCGGCCTCTCTGCTGTTCCTCAAACATCCTATTAAACACACTCTTCAAGACTTTTGCTCTTACTATTTCTTCTGCCTGGAACATCCTTCCCTCAGTTATCAATATGGCTCATTCCCTGACTTCTTTCAGATCTTTATTCAAATACCACTTTACTGAGGCCTTCCCAGACTATTCTATTTAAAATTGTCAATCATTCTTCAACCCTTCCTATTCCCTTTCCTTCCTTTATTTTTCTTCATAGCATTTTACATCCAACTATCCAATATACTTCAGATACGATAAATTAAGGAGCAAGTTAATGAAAGATAAGAATGGACATTATCAACAAGTGTGGACCCTTCTTTTCAAACAGACTGTGGAGAAAAAAAAGAATACAGACCAGCAACTACAGGAATGAAAACAAAGGGTAAGAGTGCTAGGATATGAATTCTAGCTATGTGATTAAGCAAACGACTTAATCTCAGAGTTAACATCCCCTTCTTAAAAAAAAAAAAAAAAAAAAAAAAAGTAATAATAACATTACCATGTATCACTATATCAAATGACACATGGATGTAAAATTTTTAGCAGGGTAAACACTCAAAGTTAAGTCATTAATATTTTTATTACTACACAGAATTAAGATAGGACTTTTCATTTTTTAAGAGGTAGAACTAGAACACACTTACATGTTGAACAGAAAAGGAAAAAAGAGAGTCTGAAGAAAATAAGAGGGAGGTAATGATATTCAATATTCCTTCTATTAACTTATTTTTTAAAAATTTATCAACAAAGTGATACACCTGATTTGCATTTCACATATAAAACAACACATAATGGCTTTTACTATGAAATCAAGTTCAACTCACAACTATAATCAATATAAAAATGCAATCTATTTTTCAGTGTCTAAACTACTAGACTCATACAAGATGATTTAGCTCCATCTAGCCAACATATTACTACCAGACAAATCTTCCTATATATAGCCCAATTTTGCAGAGACTTCTAACATCCTCCAACCTCAATCTCTGTGCTACCTTTCTTCCATAGTTGAAAACTCAATTACTAACTATGGAGAACAAACTGATGATTACCAGAGGGAGGGCTGGGTCGGGTGGATGGGTGAAATAGGGGATGGGGATTAAAGAGTATACTTATCATGATGAGCACTGAGTAATATATAGACTTGTTGAATCACTATACTGTACACCTGAAACTAATAAAACACTTTATGTTAACTACACCAAAATTAAAAATCTTAAAACACACACACACACACACACACACACACACACACACACACACAGGGGTGCCTGGATGGCTCAGTCAGCTGAGTATCTGACTCTTGGTTTCAGCTCAGGTCATGATCTCGTGGTTTCATGAGTTTGAGCCCCACATCAGGCTCTGTTCTGGCAGGGCAAAGCCTGCTTGGGATTCTTCTCTGTCCCTCCCCCGGTTGCGTGTGTCTGTCTGTCTCAAAATAAATAAACTTTAAAAAAAAAGAAAAGCAATTTCTCTAAAAACAAAACACACACACACACACACACACACACACACACACACACACACACCCAATCTTGTTATCAAAATAAAGACCACATTTCCAGCCTCTAGCCTCCCTTATAGTCATATGGTCTTGTTACTAAGTGGAGGAGTATGTGGCAGCTTCCATGAACCTTCTTTAAAAGGCCTATCCCTTTGTTCTCTATCCCTTCTTTCATACCTCTGTCTGGAAAAGGATGTGACAACAGAATTTTCTCCTCCATTCTGGCCTGTCAGCACGGGATCCAATCCCTAAGAATGGCAGAGCAGTAAACTAGACAGAATGAGGACCCAGTAAAACAACCTCTACAACTAGCCAGAAACCAAGTTTCTAAGGGATTTTTACATGAGAATGAAAATCTTAATTCCTCATTGTTGAACCCAATCCTAATGGATACACACTGTATCAATCACTGTCACTTCCCTAGTTCAATATACTCATTATCAAATACTCAAGTCTATCCACAACCTAGCACTGGGTTATTTGCCCTTATTCCGATTTTCTCTATACCTTTTGATTTCCTGTCACTACATCTCTGTTCATATTAACCTTCTTTCTTGGAAGGCATCCAACCTCCCATTTAGAAGTGTTATTTATCCTTCCAGTTCCAGCTCAAAGCCCACTTCCACCACAAACCTTTCCATGGTTATTAAAGACAGATGTGATCTTATCTTCCTTTGAAATATTAAGGCATATTCTATTTGTGCCACTCAGCTAGCAATGCTTAGTTTTCCTTTTAGGTGTATAATCTCATCTACCCCCCCCCCCATCCCAAAAGATTCTAGGCTCCTTAAGACAGGCTCTCTGCATGAGCAAAAAAAAAAAAAAAAAAAAAAATTTAAGAGGCCCTGTCCACAAACATTTTTCTAACATGCACTATATCCAGAACAGCACTTTGTGTACAGAATGTGCTCAATATCAATTAAAACTCCTGATAAATTTAATTCAGCCTATAGAGTTTTTACCACCAAAACCCATTATGTCCTTTATCAGCTAAAATTCAAGGGTAGCCTGTCCTAATGTCCAGATTGTAATAAAATCTGTTGGATATAAACACAGTTTGTGAACATGGGAGTGTAGCTATCTCTTTCAGATACTAATTTCATCTCCTTTAGATACATGCTCAGTAGTGGGACTGTGGGATCCTATGGTAGTTCCTTTTTTAATTTTTTGACGATCTTCCATAAAGGTCGTACCGATTTACATTCCACTGAGTTCCTTTTCTCTACACCCTCTCCAACACTTGTCATTTCACATCTTTTTGTTAAGAGAGTGGACCTTAAGTGTTCTCAACAAAGTGTTTACACTAAAAAAAAAAATTTTTTTAAACAGGTAACTGTAGGTGACAGATGTGCTTATCAGCTTAATTATGGTGATCATTTCACAATGCACACATATATATATCAAACCATCACACTGAACACCTTAAAACATACAATTTTTATTTGTCAACTATATACCTCAATAAAGGTAGGGAAAAGGTTTATACTAAAGACAATAGTCCATAACTTATCCTAGAAAGAAAGAGGCTACTGGGGGAAGAGGAACTACATACAGTTCCCCTATTTTAAAAAGTTAATATTAAATGTAAAAAGCATACAAAGCACAGTACAGAATACAATGATAAACTGTAGACCTGCCCATTAGCTTAAATACAAAACACAAAAGAATCAGAGGTAAAACAGAACAACAGATGTAGATGACTAGATTAGTTTAAGAGTTATCATATTTCTCAGCTTTGTTTTGCTACCACTATAATTGTTCCTCTAAATCAAACTTCCACTTCTTCTTAGTAATTCTAAAAATACATCCTATTCCTAAGAAACAAACTGAATTTAATGTGCTGGGAAAGGTGGAATTTGAAGGACATGCAGTATTTACACTATATAAGAAGGACTGGAAAACTTCCATTTTTGAATGTGAATTTGTCTTAAAGGAAATCAATGTTAAGACCTAAACAGGTCACCCAACAAAATGCTGAGTAATAAGGTAAATCATTGTAGGTATTAATTAGATTAATTTTTTTTAATGGCATTTTAAGTACCCCTTTGAACTAATAATTACATGCTAAAGAATTTATCTGAAATCCTTTCTTCAAAGTAAAAATTTCAAAAGCAATTTTTTTTTTACCTTGCTTGAACTTAATCTGACTGTGACAAAAAAAATGAAAAATGATACCACCTGAGTCAAGATTAATGTTAAGTTTAGCTAAGGTATTATACATCTATTAAATGTGTACAAAGAAGACTGAACACAAGCAATTATCAGGGATCATTATACCTACCTTGAAAGATTACTGAGGATTAGAATGTATAAATTAAACACTGCTATTTTTGTAACAAATGCTAAATTTGCCTGTATGTTTCTTTAAAACTTGAAGTCAAGGGCAGGAAATTCTTTTCTGTAAAGGGCCAGAAAGTAAACACTCTGGACTTTGCAAATCAAGAAGCAAGGTCAAGGATATTATGTAGGTTCCTATATAACAAAAGAAAACAACTTTGCACAAATTTTTATTGATGAAATTCAAAATATAATAATAACAATGGCATACAATATTTTGGTAATACAGGTCTACTAATAAAAATGGAATTATTTGGGGGAGGGAGGGGTAACATTTCATGTAAGTGACGTCCAAAATTAGTGTTCCCTATCATCAAATCAATTGCAATTGTTCATCTATAAAACCATTCATTCTCAGTTCTTGAGCTTTACAAAATGGTCTGGGCCAGCCATATTTACTTTGTCATATCTTGCTCTAAGTACTAAAGTTACTTGAGAAACAAATTAAAACACTACAAACTTCTTAATTTCCAAGAGTCAGCTTCTAAGCAGCTGCAATTCATTTGAATATCAAAATTTTAAACTTCTTAACATAAAGTGCCTTATCTTTAACAATCATTTCTACACAGCAACTTATTCCTCCTTGACTCTTAGCTGTAAGTTAAGCATACACAAAGAATAATGCTAAATGCAGAAGAGAAATCTAATCATCTTAAAACTCTTATTATGTAAGAATCCAAGTTACACAGGAGTACAAACAACAGATAGAAAATATTTTTATCAGAAATTAGGGAAACAGAAAATAACCAGAATTAAATAATTGAGGGCAGTAAATGACATAAGATAAAGTAGAAGAGAGGTGGAATTTCTCTATCAAACATGCTGGCAGCAAGGGCGTAGTGGGTGGGAGGGGTCCTATTCCACTAAAAGTTAAAGAAAACATTATCTTGAACCTTTTGGTAATATTAACTTGAAGTAAATATTTAGTTTTTAAATTTACTCTGAATATTACTTTGAAAAATGTCTTCATCTGATTCTAACCATTAATTTAAAACAATATAACTTCACACTGATAAATACCTTTGCAAAAGTTAAGAATACTTCATTACCTTTCTCAAGTTAACTCTATTCAAGAAATATCTCAGCCTCACCAACAAGGTCCCAAGACTAGAAAATCATTATTTTTGCCATAAAAGTATGTGACTGACTCCTACAACTGCCAAATTAAAGGAAATATTCATTCCTTGCTGCTAATATTAAATGAAGATATTAAACCTTAATGTTGAGATATTAAATATTTAAAATATTTTCTTATGAATGATAAAATTAACAACTTTAGTTTTCTAACAACTTCATTGAATTAGATTGTGGAAAATCTAAAACCCAACTAAACAAGATATACAAACCTAACAGGATGGAGCTGGGAAGATAATACTGCCACATAGAAGCATTAAAATTTAAAAATATCTTTTCTATACCCTTTTCAGGGGAGTCCAATGTGCTCTGTAAGAGTAATTTTTTAATATAACATTTCTGGGAGAAGGGTAAAGACCCATCGATTTTTGTGTCTCAAAAATATGGATTTCTGATCTTATCAGCACTTTAAGCTAAATTACAAAAGCATTCTTATTTGACAAGTCTCCTTTGGCCTAGTAATTTGATGTAATACAGCAAAGAAAGTTCTTAAAATTTCAAAATTGAGGGGTGCCTGGGTGGCTTAGTCGGTTAAGTGTCCCACTGCAGCTCAGGTCACGATCTCACGGTTCATGGGTTCAAGGCCCAGGTTGGGCTCTGCACTGACAACTCAGAGCCCAGAGCCTGCCTCGGATTCTTCGTCTCCCTTTCTCTGCCCCTGCCCCACTCACACTTTGTCCCTCGCTCTCAAAAAGAAATAAACATTAAAAAAAATTTTTTTTTAATTTTCAAAATTGAGGAAATAAGCTAAAGAGGTGTGAACAACTTACAGTGTAGAGACTGGCAAGAACTTCTCATTACCCATTTACTTTTAATAACCCTCAACATATTTTAACCTAAACTAGTGGCTAACAAAAGGTGGAGAGCTGGCAGAAACAAGCATGTATGTTTTGGGAATGTTCCCTAGTTTTTCTAATATTTCACATTGGTTCTAGTCCAGAACCAATTTTCTACATATTTAACAGCCAAATTAATTTTTAAAATTCTATTTACACAACTATCAGCATTGGTACAAAATTCCTAATCATTACCAATTTTCATTTCATCTGGTTCTAAAGGTGATACAATTCAAATATGCAGCATTTTTAAAAATCATGTTAAAGCTCGAAGTCATAGATTTTTAGAGTTGAACAGCATTTCAGAGATCACCTAGTCTGAATCTTTTGATTCTTCAAGAAAAAGAAACTGCGACTCAAAAGTATGCCTATGATCACAATCTAGAGAGTAACAGAGCTGAGACCTCAACTCTAATGCCTTGAATCTTCAGTGCCCTTTTCATCAGACCAAGGTGCAGGAGACTCCTCAGCCCCCGTGATTCAGAATCACATATATGAGAGCTAGTTAGTTGAAATTTCCATTTCAACAACTGCTTACTTATTTCAGAACCCAAAAGTTTTAAAGAAAGTAAATATTTATTTTCATAGTATATTAAACATTAACAGAAGTTAAGTTCTGATAATTTAGCAAATACCCATCATATAAAATTCCAAATTATTGCTACTTTCATCTTATTATCTTAAGTTTAAGTAAAATGATCAAATTTCTAACGTTAAATTCTTTTCTTCTACTTAACTATGAACATTGCAGTAGGATTGTAGTGTAGTGTACAAGATCAAGGCTGGGAATCAAGACATCTAGGTTTTTGTCTTAATTTTACAACACTCTGATAGCTTAGTGACAAATATCAATCCCTCTGACTCCATTTCTCATTTCCTGATCAGTGATTATCATATTGAAAGGAACTATTTATTGTAAAAACTTAGTGTCAGGAATATTACCTATATTGTTTCTAATTCTCGTATTTTAGAAGAGAGGCATCATTCACCTATTTTACAGGTGAGGAAACTTAGGCTTGGAGAGATTAAATTTTCCAAGAAACTGAGCTAGTTAGTTAGTAGATGAGCTGGAATTTAACCCACCTCTGCCTAACTCCAACCTAGAGCCCATGGGCCCTTGCATTACACTGTTTTTGCTCAGATCCTAATATGTGTGATCCTACTGTGGTTGGGTGAACAAGTACTATCTACATATGCAGGACACTTAGGGAGGTAAAAAGGATAAAACAAAAATACATGCTGAAGAAACATACTGTAGCACTTTCTCCTGTTACTAAACAAAAATGAATTTTTAGTAAAACATTTAAAAACTATGCTATTGATACTATTCTCAGTATTATTAACATCAAAGTGAGCACTGTACAATTAAAAGACAAACTGATTTTGCTTTAGAAGTAACATCGTAAATTATACCATAAAATAGGTATCTTTGTTCCTATTCCATTAATTGAAATAAAATTACTCTGAAAGACCCATTAAATCACATGCACATATTTAAAGTATTTAATGAAATTAGAAAAAAAAAAATGGCATAACCTAACAGAACAGAAGGAATCATGAGAAGATACCAGTTCTTGCCCTTCCAAACAGATAACTATACCCTTCGATATACAAGAGGATGGGCAGATTTTAATACAGGGCATCTCTACAAAGCATTTACATTCCAGTATCAACCTATCTTCACCACTACAGATAGATGAAGATACTATGATACGGCTCCGACAGTCAAGATGCTTTCCCAAGTTTCTATGTCATGTTTATAACAGTAAAATGTTCAGTAGATAGTGTACAACCAATTCTCTGCGTATAGCCCTTGACTCTTTTCCAAATTTAAATTCGGGGGGGGGGGGGGGACTAGAGCGATGTATTTCACAGTGATTAAGCGTAGTTTAAAAGCAAACCAGAATTGAAGATTCTGGTTACCTTTAACCTATATCATGCCTTACAAGTAAGAGCATTTATTAGCCCCAAATGAAAACTTCTGTGCGCACTTCGGTTACGTGTCCGAATATGTGACCTGATAACACGACAACTTTACATAAAAATCATCAATACCTCTATGACTCTGGCTCCTTTCCTAACAATGGCCAACGTGTTAATTTCTGTAATCCCTACACGAGTAATGACTCTGACCACATCAGTTCTTCCGGAGTTACATCCAGATCTAACTTCTCCCCCCAACCCCCTTTTTTTAAACCTCCGTTGGAGGCGAAAACCCCGACCGAACCACACAAACCGCGCACTGAAGGGGCGGGCGTTCTTCACCTGACCCACTCCCTGCGTTAAACATCCATTCCGTCCGTAACCCTGTAAATCGCAAGAGGAAACTCGGACAAAACTGCAAATATAGAAAGCAACACAGAAAGAAAAAGAAGAAACAGAAGAGAGGGAAGACGCGGGGGAGGGCGGAGCCCGCCTGTCAACCTCCAGGGAGCTGAGGCTGGAGTGGAGCGGACCGGGAGGACCCCGCTCCAGAGCAGCGCCAACTCCCACCGCCGCTCCCTCCCCTCACCTCGATCTCGCGGATGTTGTTGGAGGTGACGAAGATGCCGATGCCAATGGGGATGAAGATGAGGCCGATGATGAAGAAGGTAGGTAGCACCGTGCCAGCCGTAAGAATGGGCTGCCAAGCCGGCAACCGTTGCTGTTTGAAGGCCGTGTTATCCGGCCTCCGGTTCTTAGCGGTGCCCCCAGGAGCACACGGGGGCCCACCATCCACTTCATCCTTCGCGTTATAGTTCATCGCCATCGACCCCCACGGCGCGGCTCCGCGAAGCGCAGGTGGACCACCCAGGGGACCCGCCTGCTGACCCTGACAGAAGACGCGCAGGCGCCGCCGCCGCCGCCACCTCCTCTGTAAAGGCGGAAGAGGCGGGACACCCTTCCGCAGACTGCCGCCGACCGGAAGCGGGAGTCGGCTGGGGACGCCAGAGGGAGGGAGAGAGGAAGGAGGGAGAAGACTGAGGGACAAGGGGAGGGGAAAGGGGAGGAGGGTAGAAGGGAGAGGGAAGAGGCGGACGCACCCTGATCATCTGCCCTGTGACGACAAAGTGAGGGCCTCAATCCCCCAGAGCGTGGACCTACGTTGCGCCTGCGCCGCCCTGGGAGCGAAGAGGTCTCGACGCTTACGCCGTACGCTTGTTTTAGCTCCTCGGGCCGAAGCTTCTGCTCTCACTCACCTGACTGTTGCTGTGGTTATCATGGCGAGGGCCGTTTTGGGACGCAAGTCCAGCCCACTGGGCCCAAATCACCTTCCTCAGCCCTGGAGCTGCTGAAGTCTTTCTGGTGGCTTTGGCGCCAAACAGGTTTTTGTCTTGCCTCGAAGCCCTCTGAGGGGTATCCGAGCATTTGAAAGACCACACCAAGCCTGGTGGGATTGGCAGTATTTGCTTAGGTTATAAAACCGCGACTTTCTCTTAAATATATAAACCTCTACTCAAGGCGCAAACGTAAACGTTAAAGTGAGATGCGTGATGAGTGACCCTATTATACTGTAAGAATAAATCCTACCAGATGGTGAACCCTTTTAGCTTACCTCTAAGCTATTTTCTCCTCCATTAATGGTCTTTATGTTAACTTTTACCTTATTTTCTGTGTCTGCGTTTCTCCTTTGCACTTTAAGAAGTCTCTTGTAATAAACTGTAGCTTTTTATTTTACTGTTAATAAAAAAACCTCAACGAATTATGGCAACACTATAAAATGAGATACTATGTAGACACGTTAAAACTGCTGAGTACTTAATGACCCTCGGAAATATTCCTGATATAAAAAATAACTAAATTACACCTAAATAGTATAAAGCCCAACTAAAAAGTAAATAGTGGTAATATCCATTGACTGGATGGAGGATACTTTTTCGCTGTTTTTTGCACTTTTGTATTTTCCACAATTCCTGCAATAAGCATATATTTGTTTTTGTTTTTGTTTTTGTTTTTTAGTTTATTTATTCTGAGAGAGGAAATCCCAAGCAGGCTCCAAGCTGTCAGCGCAGAGTCCCCATGAGGGGCTCCATCTCAGGAACAGTGAGATCATGCCCTGAGCCAAAATCAAGAATCAGATGCTTACCTGACTGAGCCACCCAGGTGCCCCAATTTTTTTTTTTAATTTTATACAAGTCACATTATATTGGAGTCTTTGAAACCGAAACCAGAAAGTAAATTATAGTATCCGAAAACAAATACCCAAACTTTATTATCTGTCAGGCTTTGTCTGTATTTATGCCTTTTGTAAGGTAAGCCAAGGAAGGGGAAATGAAAAGAGTCTTTGGGCCTCATAATTTAAAATTAAATACATTTTCACAATGACTACAAGTCTCAAGATGTGAGCCAATTAAGATCTGGCAGATAATTGGCTTGCTTGGTTTTGCCCTTATATGACATCCATTATCTCTCAAATTCTTAGCCCTATTGACATAGGTGGGTCTATTTTGTTTTGATCTATGCAAGTTTACTTTTAACCTAAGGCTCAAATGGAAAACATTCATCTATCACAGTTAATGGAGAAGGCATGGAATACCTTTATTTCGCTAAGTTCTGTCAGTTAGTAAAACTGTGTATAACAATATTAGACATACTGCAAAAATATAAAGTATGAGGCACATTTTTTTTCTCCCCGTTTTGGCCTATATTATCACATCCACTAAATGTCATAGTTCCTTAAGAGATTTGCTATTTCAGCATTCTGTGTAAATGGTCAGTTATTTTGCCCTAAGATTTTTGTTGTTCTGTTACGGAACCTGGTCTGGATCACCCCACGGAAGAACCAAGCTACACTTGGATATCTTGGAAGGCAGGAGGTTTATTTTACACCGGTGGGCTCAGAGATCATTCTTCAGAGGTCTGAGTTGAGAGCATCAACAGAGGGGACAGTTGATAGTCTGTTACTTCCACATTCTTCATTAGTAGTAATTTGGCGCCAGCCACGAGCAGGGTGGGAAGAAGAACCCAGAAGGGGAGTCTTCAGGCAGGGACTGCAATTCCCCTATCGGTCCTGTTGGCCATCTTATAACAGGTTTTTCCCTATCAGTTCTAGTGATCTGAATGATGGCAATATGTTTATCTGCTTTTTTTTTTTTCAGTTGTGTTTGTCATAGTAAAGATTAACAACTTGTCTCTTTTTTTTTTTCTTATTAGAAATTCTATTTTGACTGAAACAGTTGTAAAACTGAAAGCTTCCTTAGATTCCTTACATTTTCCTTTTTCAAAATCTCTTGATGATAACCTTAAGAGTTCCTTCCCTCCCCCTTCCTTCCTTCCTTTTTTAATTTAAATTCTAGTTAGTTAACATACAGTGCAATGTTGGTTTCAGGAGTAGAATTCAGTGATTCATCACTTACATACAACACCCAGTGCTCATCACAACAAATGCCCTCCTTAGTACCCATCACCCATCTAGCCCATCTCCCACCCACCTCCCTCTGTCAATGCATAGTTTGTTCTCTATCATTAAGAGTCTCTTGTGATTTGTTTCCCTCTATTCTTTTTTCCTCTCCTTCCTGTATATTCATCTGTTTTGTTAAATTCTACATATGAGTGAAATCATATGTTATTTGTCTTTCTCTGATTGACTTCGGTCAGCATAATACATTCTAGCTCCATCCACATCATGGCAAATGGCAAGATTGCATTTTTTGGATGGCTAATATTCCACTGTGTGTATACACACACACACACACACACACACACACACACACCAACATCATCTTTATCCACTCATCAGTTGATGGACATTTAGGCTCTCTCCATCATTTGGCTGTTGTTGATAATGCTGCTATAAACATTGGGGTGCATGTACCCCTTTGAATCTGTACTTTTGTATCCTTTGCATAAATACCTAATAGTTCAATTGCTGGATTGTAGGATTGTTCTATCTTTAGTTTCTTTAGGAAACTCCATACTGTTTTCCAGAGTGACTGTACCAGTTTTCACTCCCACCAACAGGACAAGAGGGTCACCCTTGCTCTGCATCCTCACCAACACCTGTTGTTTCTTGTGTTGTTAATTTTAGCCATTCTGATAGGTGTGACATATCTCATTGTGGTTTTGATTTGTATTTCCCTGATGACGAGTGATGTTGAGCATCTTTTCATGTGTCTGTTAGCCCCTCTGGATGTCTTCATTGGAAAGGGTCTATTCATGTCTTCTGTCCATTTCTTAACTGGGTTGTTTGTTTTTTGGGTATTGAGTTTAATAAGTTCTTTAGAGATTTTGGATACTAACCCTTTATCAGATATGTCATTTGCGAATATCTTCTCCCATTCCACAGGCTGCCTTTTAGTTTTGTTGATTGTTTCCTTCACTGTGCAGAAGACTTTTTTCTGGATCAAGTCCCAATAGTTCATTTTTACTTTTCTTCACATGTCTAGTAAGAACTTGCTCTGGCCAAGGTCAAAGAGGTTTCTGCTCTTACAGTTCCTTTTCCTCCTTGTACTGTGCCGTCACAATATGCTGCTTTACCGAGCTAACATTTTTTTTATATCCACATCATTATTTTAGGGGACTCAATTTTATAATTTCCGTAGTTACACATTGTTTTATGATACTCCTTACCAGGTAGGTTTTGTTTGTTTGTTTTTGTTTTTTAATTTAATATGATAAAGTAGAAATTTTTTTTTAATTTTTTTTTTAACGTTTTATTTATTTTTGAGACAGAGAGAGACAGAGCATGAACAGGGGAGGGTCAGAGAGAGGGAGACACAGAATCTGAAACAGGCTCCAGGCTCTGAGCTGTCAGCACAGAGACCAATGTGGGGCTCGAACTCACGGACCGCGAGATCATGACCTGAGCCGAAGTCGGCCGCTTAACCGACTGAGCCACCCAGGTGCCGCATAAAGTAGAAATTCTTAAAGGAAAATGTTAGTCAGCATTTCTAGGGTAACAAAAGCCAGTGGTTGTTCTCATAGTGGATTACCAGTATATGCATTTCTCACTGTAGGTATGACTGTGTGTGTGTGTGTGTGTGTGTGTGTGTGTGTGTGTGTGTATTGATACATTTAGATAACATTTGTGTTGTTCAAATGATTGTTCATTTGCTGATTCCTAGTAAAAGAATTTATGTGGCTAAATGATTTTGATTAATGCCAACTACCAGATCATTGTTATAAGTATGCAATGATTGCATAAGCCCAAATATAAAAGTAAATCCAAAACAATAAAGCAGTCAAACCCCATGATCTGAAAAGATGTATGTAAATAGCCTTTGGCAGGGTAGTTTTATAATATTTTTTTTTTTAGCTCAATTGCTCTGTTCAAGTTACTGAACTAGTTAACCAGAAACATTAAGGTAAAAAATATTGAATAATTATTGAGTAATTTAAAGAATTAAGAAGAGGAAACTGAAACTGGGCTTCTTACTGTTTTTAGCCAAAGTGCCAGATTTGCTCATTAGACTCTTTTGAGTATTTGAGTCTGCTTTAGCTCTCTAGCTTCTAGCCATATTTAAGCCATTTCATTCCCATGTGTAGCATAACAATGTTCCAAGACCTCAAGTTAAAGAGACCTAAGAAATGTGCTATAATTTTTACCAGCATGAATTTAAGAGAAAGTTCTTAGAGACTGGAAGTGGTTTGAATTGTTTTTAGTGACTGTGTAGTATTTTTGCTTGTTTATTTTTGAAGCAAAAAAAAATTTTTTCTATTCAGTTAATGGCAGCTTACTTTAGAGAACTTTGGTGGGACTAAATATTCATTCGTAATTGATAAGATTTTTAGGAAAAAGATCATATAGAATTTGTAAAATAAATTAATTTGTTATATTTATTGCATCAGAAATTGATTCCAACTGACACTGAAAAATTACTACTTTTAAAGTTGACTTCTTCCTGCCTTTTTTGTTGTGTATTTATTAAACGTTTTCAGTTAGGCATTTAAGAAAATTCTTTTGTTTTCACACTGAGAGATCTGGTTAGCCTGAGGTCATTGTGCTGAAAGCTTTTGCAAGTTCATGAATAATAATCATAGTAGTCAGAAACACAGTCAAACAAAATATTTTAATGGTTAGTCTCATTAGAAGAAAGAGTAGACAGCCTAAGAACTTTGTTTAGGGAAGGAAATAAGGTTTCATTTCTCATAATTCCACACTTTATTTAAATGAAAAAATATAACCCTAGTAAGATTTTAGACTTTATGACTTCCACTGTATAGACTCTCTCAGTTGATTACATCCCATGGGATATATTTTCCAATAGGTGCCATCAATTATAGATAAGGTCTTTCCTTCAAATATGACATTACCATCTCTCAGTTGGCGGCCAACTGACAGATGTTATATGTATAATAGTGAAATTAGTTTTTAAAGGAGAGAGTCAAAAGAAGGAAGAGACTTATTACTCCATGAGAATAGAAAGATAGGGGGGAAATGTTTAACTTCTTGGGCTGCCTGTGTGGTTCAGTCGCCCTGGAGCCTGCTTCGGATTTTGTCTCTCCCTCTCTCTCTGCCCCTCCCCCACTCGTGCTCTGTCCCTCTCTCAAAAATAAATAAAAAAACCTCTTACAAATCATGTTTGGACTATTTTTAGACATAACTACATTTTTCTGTTTTTCCAGGTTTTAAATTATGGGAAGTCTGAGGGGAGGGAGAATTAGCAGGCATTTCATTATTATTTGTTTTTTTAAACACTTGGGTCACTTCTTTAAAATAGCTCTAACATATTTTTGAAGGATGACTTTCACAAAATTAACTTAAATGTGGAAGTCAACTTCTATTGAGGCTGAGAAGTGAAACAATTTTTTTTTCTCAATGGAACTAAATATTTATGACAACAAATAGCCAAGACTTCCTAGGACCTCCCTCTGACCAGTGCATGGTGAGGGACAAGGTAGGGGTTCAACAGACTGTTCACAACATTTTTTATTTTCACTGAATCTTCTGAGAAGAATCTGTACTCACTGTCTTCAATTCCTAACCTGTCCAACCTATTGCTCCCCCACTTCAGACCCCACTTCTGCTGAAGCAGCCTTGCTAACTAATTCCTACTCATCCTTCAAGATGCAAGATAGTAGCCAATTTGAGGAGTCTTTCTTTGTCCCTATGGCTAAGCTAAGAGTTTCTCTCTGAGTTCAAGGCAACTTGTACATACCTCTATTCTTGCACTTAACTGTAGTACAGAAAAATATGTTTTTGTCTGTCTTTGCTATTAGATAATAAGCTGCTCAAGGTCAGAGACTTTTTATTTGTCTCAATATTTACAGCACCTGGAAAAATGCCAAGGTCTTAAAGGTATTCAGTAAATCCTATTGAACTAACCTGACTTACGCTCAACTCACATTTTAGTGGAAGAGACATCTTGGCAACAAACAACTGAAAAATACAGAGGTCAGTGCCATATAGGATGTATGCACAAGGAGTTACAGGAGATGCCATACCTCATCCTCTTTGTGATGTCAAAAGTTAAACTGTGAGGACTGTTAAACTGTTAAAGTGGGTCCTAAGGCCTGAGTGACATTATGGCTCTCCATGCAGGAAAGAATAGGATCAAAAATAAAAGAACATAGAGAAAGTTGAACCTTATACTACACTCATTATTAATGATTTGCAGGACTCCATACCCTAGCTGATCATGTGCTTTTTCTCAGGGGCTTAGGTTGTTTCCCTGGAAACCAAGATTTCTGGTACCCTCCATTTTGGGGAAATACTCTGTTAGCTTATGTAGTCCATTTGTGCCACTTATCTACTTGCAACGACGCTCCATGTGGGAACGAATGCTTGGCCTCTTTGTGAATTGAAAATGACTGAACACACTTTTCTTGTTAAAATGGCATAGGCCATATGGTAGTCTGATAAGATGAAAGCCCTTTGTCTTTGCAGAGAGCCTATCTTCCCTTAAGATCAGTGATGGAGAGTCTTGTTTAATACTCTGCATCTAAAACCTTCAGTGGGCACAGAGGTTTCTACAAGGGAAGGATCAGCAGGCAGAATAATTTGGTAAGGAAGATCTGGCACAGAATACTTTGGCTAAGGTACTACTCCTAGAGGAGCAACACTTTGGGGTTAAGTAAGTAATTGGGTGCCTACAAAACACCCTGCCACTTTGACTAAATATATCCTGCTGTCAAAGAGGAGAAAGAAATGTGTCCTAGGAGCCAGAAGCTAAAAATGAGAATGATGATGGTCATGGAAAAGGTCTGTGAAGATTGGGGAAAAGGAGATAGAGCATCTGGAAGAAAAGTGGGAAAAGGCCTCTCCCTAGAAGGAATTATATTGCCCTTTGCAAACATTTATACAGTATCTTAGATTCACTATGAGGAATATGCAAGTTCTGTCTTTAAGAAGCTTACAGGCCAACTGGAGAATAACTTTGTACACCAATACCAGTCAATATAAGGCAATATAAGAATGGGAAAATGGACTACTGAAGAGAAAGGAAAAAAATATTTTCTTCTTAGAGATGCTTATCTCTGAAAGAAATGCTGAAGATAATTCCAGGGGAAATTAAAGAAGGACTGATTATCTTTAAAAAAAAAAAAAAAAGTTATCTGGGAACTCCAGGGAACTGGGACCCAACCATTATCTGTGGATCAGGTAGCTATCCCTGGAACTGTGCAGTCAGTGAGGGTTGATCTCAAAGGGAATTGAGGGGAGGTCTCAAAGCTTGACATCTTTTATAGGTTCCGTGGGATACTGTTAAATACAAATTTCAAAAGTAAATTTTAATGATATGCAAAAAAAAGAAAACAAGTATGATGCAATGTACCCTATTTCCAACATGCATGGAGCCCGGGGAACTTGTTCCAGTTTCTGTGTACAGGAGAATAGGCTGGTGCTCATTAAGAGTGACTTTAGTGGCACCTGGGTGGCTCAGTCGGTTGAGCTTCTGACTTTGGCTCAGGTCACAATCTCACTCAAGGTTAATGAGTTAAAGCCCCATGTTGGCTCCTTGCTGTTAGCACGGAGCCCAATTTGGATCCTATGTCTCCCTCCTTCTACCCCTCCCCTGCTCTTGCTTTCTCTCTCTCAAAAATAAACAGTTAAAAACAAAAAAGTAACTCTAGCCCAGGGCTCAAGGGGAACAAATTTATTTAAGCAAATATGGTAGAAAGCTTGAGACCTTCCTTCTCCTGGGAAGTCACGAAATAAACAGACGACGACTTTTGGCCAGTGCTCTTAAACTATGTGCACCAAAGGGCTCCACTCCCCCAAAAAGGGGCCACAGAGCTGCTTTTTGGGTAAGACCCCTAACATCTGCAACTTTCCTATAGAAAGCATCTTTGTTTAGACATCATCCTTGCCTGCTTTTTTGATCTTTAAATAATAAACAGGAGAAAACCATTCCTTTGTTCCAAATAAGGCAAAGATAAGTAGAGATTGGCTACAGACCACCATTTCTGACACAATAAAAGGGGCCGGAGAATAGCCCCACTGTCCCCCTGGCCCACCTTGCTGAAAGCATTACCCAACTGCCTCTCTGGAAGAGGGGCTATGGATTGCTGGCAAAACCTCAGGATCATTTGCTCTACTGAGCAATCTACCTTCAGATTGACAGCAGAAAGTAGTAGAGGAAAATCTGAATACTGACTGGCATTGCATTTGATGAGGATAAAGGGCTGAGGGAAACCCTATAACCAGTTCCATCTCTTGGTGTCTTGCAGTTTTCATCTTACTAAAGAATCAGACTATGATGTAACTCAGAGGAAAAGTATCTCATTTTGGCAGATCTGCTGTACCACTTCTGCTTATTCACAGTGAAAAACATATTTTTAAGAAAACATGAAATGCAGAAGTGAAAACTATCTTAAAGCAAATAATTTTAAATAAAAATAAGGTGAAGGTTGAATCCTCATTTTAAATGATTTTAATTTTACGAATATTATGTTCCAACTCAAAAAAGAATATTGCACAATGTTTTTATATCACAATTATTCTTTTTCTCACTCTCTAGTGAGACTTGGATAAACATGGTTGACTTTGGAAATGACACAAAGAGAACACCTTAGTTGGCTAAATAATTTCAATAACCTTTGAAGAACTGAAAGCAAGATATTACATTCATATAAAAGACAAGTAGATACCCATAAATTCACTTGGCTGGAGTGAAAAATAACAAACTTCTCATGTACTTAATAAAACTTAAAGGATACAAAATTGATAATGCTGTGAAAATATAATGTAACACCAAAATTTTTCAATGTACTTTTTTGCTTTCGTAAATCCATTAATTAAACTGCAAGACTTGTAAGAATATCTGATCACAATGTAAGCCTCTTACAATGGAGAGGCTGACATCTGATATTTTTTAAACAAAATCTAAATAAATACAATCTGCACTGGTAAAAATAACAAAATCTGTGAATGGTAAGGCAAAATTACCTAAACGATATAAATGAAAAAACAACACCAAAAAATAAATGTATTATGTGATGACACCTATAAACATTTCTATTCAAATTTATTAATCTATAACATTTTCCCTATGTATCATATGTTTCCCTATGTTATCATATAGTTATGGAGTAAATGTTGACAATGTAAGACAATAAAATACTAGTGGTCACTAAACACTAATTTCAGGAAAATTTCCTAATTTTTATGAATTTATTACAATAATTTTTATTGTTTTCCTCTTTGCCTTCTAATTAGTATCTTTAGCAGGAGCTTAGCACTGGAGTCCAAGGGGGGTTGTATGCCTCAGGTGCCAGTTGTGGGATTTTTTAAACTTCCATTTTGCATTGTTGTTATTTTAGAATTGTTCCTCATCAGATTCATAACACACCCAACTTTTGCTGTTTTTTATTCACTTCCAGGAAAATTCAACCACAGCAAAAAGAGAAAGAACAAAATATTGTCTGAAATTGTCAAAATATTGACAAAATATTGTCTGATATTATCAAAATATTGTCTGTCATTTTGTCTGATCCAACATTTACTCTTGCTCTACCACTGGTTTTTAGAACCTGTGAATTATTTCAATAGTGCTAGTGTCTTTTTTAATGCTTAAGCTAGGTATTCCACATCATGAATTTTTTTTTTATGGTTGTCCTAAGAGACAATTAATTCTTCACATTTTGTGAACATTCTAGGCATCTATCATCTGGAAAATTTATCCACTGTCTGCAGAACATACCTCAAAAAATCTCTACAGAAGATACCTCAAAAAATGCTCTTATCAAAAAAAAGGGGGTAAAATAATGGGTAGTTCAATTGTTGCACTTTAAACTGGAATCATTTCAGAAAATACAATTCTTCCATTCAAAACTGATTATCTTTCATATTGATGATTGGAGATTTACTTACAATGAAAGATATAGAAATTATGTGAGTCTAGGATGGTTCCAGGGTTGCACGTGGAGGCAATTTTTTCAATTGGATGTGGATATTGGGATAAGACTATTTATGATCTTATTTGTTT
Source organism: Panthera pardus (assembly GCF_024362965.1). Lineage (NCBI taxonomy): Eukaryota > Metazoa > Chordata > Mammalia > Carnivora > Felidae > Panthera > Panthera pardus. The sequence continues at coordinate 83,515,697 of NW_026526732.1, read as the reverse complement.
ATTCATTAGATAAGGATACAACTAGTTGGTGGTTTCACTTTTCTGTTAATTTTTAATATTTTTTTATTTCAGAACAATTTTTGTATTAATTTTTATTAGTTTTACTCATCTGTCACTCAGATTCCATTTAGGTTTGCACAGAGGACTTGATCACAGCATGAGCAGAAAAGGTCTCAGCATCCATCTAAGTGACTCTGATCGCACCACCATACTTTGCATCGCAAATACCAAATTTTATTATAAAGTCAAGAGAAATTAAAACTTCAGATCCAGGTGAATTACTTGTAATATTTTAAATTCCAGAGGTAGTCTCATTCTCTAGCCTTTTCACTGTTAGCTTAATAAAATTCCTGCAAGTTGAGAAAAAGTTATTGCTTCAAATGCTAATTTGTGATATATCAGAATATTTTGCCATCAGAAGTATAACCATGGGCAAATAGGTAACTTAACTGTGTGTCAAAAAAAGATAACAATACAAGATAAAACCCTTTTCTAATTGAAAATGCCTTTACAGTTCAGAAACATTTTCAGAAAACAAAATTCCTAGCAACAGTTTTTAAAATCTTCACACATACACACTCTAGTTTGCTTAATCGTTAATCAAAAGCTCTGAAGGATATGTGATACTTTCACAATCATTCAAGCTAGGACAAGCCTACCATAGCATTTCTTTTACTTACAAAAATCAAACTAATTTTACATAAAATATAATTTAATTTATAATATCTACCAAATATGATTGCTAATTCCACAAAGTATACCTTAAAACCTTCCAAAGGTACCTAGGGGGAAGAAGTCAAATTAATTTTTCTATTCCAGGGACTCATTGTGGACTCACCTCTATGGGCTTATAACCTGGATACAACCTGTCAACCAGAGAAATGAGCCAACAGTGTTGTTTGCGTGGTTTTTAGGTATTCATGTGACACTGGGAAGCATTCTTTCTTTAATCTCAGTAGAGTTACATGATATATGATTTCTACATTCAGAAACTAGTATGTCAATTCTTCATTTACCTTTAAAGTTATCTTTTTAAACACCTTATTGAAAACATATCCACGTTAGCAAAGTCTTTTTTTAAAAACCTTTGTTATTAGGGTTTCAAGTAGACTTTAGATGCACATTTTTCCATAAACCTAAATTCGACAGCAGCTCTGACACTGAGATTTGAGTAAAGCACATTGTGCTTTTATCTTTAAAGAATATATTCTGCAACCTATATGCAGTTATGAAAAAATATCTAAATCCTACCTATCGAGAAGAAAAAATGTTATCTATCATGAGATTTCTCTTACCATTTTTTTAAAAGATGCAGACATTACCTAGGTCATTTTTTATTTTTCGGGCTTTCATTTGGGCAGACTGTGAGAAATATCTTGATATCACAGTCCTTAATATAAGTCTTGTATATATAAGCAAATAATGAAAACAGAAATATAATTGAACTGTCAGTCAAAGCAATTCCCATAACGCTTACTGGTTAAACTTACATATCTCCTTTTATTAATTTGTTCCGTATGAAATTCAATTCATCCAGGGGTTTTGGCACAGAACACTAGAAAGAGCAACTTTTAAAACTGGCTCTAGGTATTTAAAATTAAACTCTTAAATCAGCGTTATTACTGTGGAGCCATGATCAGACACAGTATTGTATGGCAATAATAAAATCTCTTCTAGAATCTCCTGCTTCTATTTTATGTTTTGAATTTACCCCCAGGAAATATATAGAGTGTTGTACTTTCTTTTCCTTCAGAAAAATAACAAATTGATAAAGGAAAATAATTATAGGTTTCCATTTTGAATGCACCAGTACCAATACTTTGAATAACTGACAGTGTATTCTACAGGTATATGTGCCATAGACTACGAAAAAGGAAACACTTTAGGAAAAAAATCACATTACAGAGTATATTATAAAAATAAATTACATAGCATGTGCCCATGGACGTGAAAGCTTTACAAAAGGCAGAGAAATTTATTTTGACACAAAGAGTGAATTGCTCTTGCTACCTATTTTCATATTATCAGCAATGCCATTTTCAGCTTTTACATTATATCTTCAAAAAAAAAATCACTGGAAGTAGAAAATTATTCCCAGTAGTGATCAGTAGCACAGAGGACCTTAGTGATGATGAAGGGCTGTAGAAATACTATTCATTCAACAGGGATTCAGAGGAAGTACACACACCCAGTATGTGCTTGGTTTACCATTTCATCTGGAGTTCATTCGTAACTGGTGAATGACGATGCTTTCTATAAAGAGAAGAAAGACAGTATTTTAAATTAAACTGAAAACTCAGTAGTTTATGTGGGATCAATACTACATTATCTCACTTAAAGACTAGATGTTAAACAACAAAACAAACAAAAACAGATACATGAGCCCAATAGCTTCTCCTGCAGTTCTTTACTAGTCTTGGGTAATTTCTTTATATTGACATATGTGCTTTACCTCCAAAATTCTCAAAGCCTTTTAGAAACTATGTCTAATATTCTAATAATATTAGGTTGATTTTACCGCCAGGAAAGAACTGAACACAAAGATATTAATTACTGCATATAAGCCCCATGCTGGGAAGCTAGACTATTTTCCAGAAATAACTATACTCCTCTAGCCATACGTTTTCTTCTTTTTTTTTTTTTTTTTTGTAATGTTTACTTATTTTTGAGAGGAAGAGAGACAGAGTGTGAGTGGGGGAGGGGCAGAGAGAGAGAGGGAAACACAGAATCTGAAGCAGTCTCCAGGCTCTGAGCTGTAAGGACAGAACCCTACACAGGACTCGAACTCATGAACTGCAAGATCATGAGCTAAAGTTGGACTCTCCACGAACTGAGCCACCCAGGCACCCCCATACTCTTTCTAATCTGAGCAATATTCACATATTTTTTACTTCTTTTTTTTATGTGTGTGGATTTGAGTTTTAATAAGGAAATAGTCATTATCTACTCCTAAGAAGTCACTAAACACAGACAACTCACATTTGTCTTGGACTACTTCTTTTTGCAAAGTTATGTATATGCTTTTAAATCTAGATTCATTCTTATAAGGGTAAAAAAAATAGCTTGAGATAGTACCAGCCATGTTATGGGTGTGTGAGCCGAAGTCAGACGCTCAACCAACTGAGCCACCCAGGTGCCCCCAAGGATTGCTTATTAGGCACTACTATGTGTCCATCGCTGTGCTAAGCATGGAACTATATAAGTGATCAAAATGAGAGAGAGTCCTGCCATTTGCTGAGATTATAAAGAACAGAGTAAAGAAATAACTAAGCTTCAAATGGTTCCTTCACCTGAAATATGTAATACCTCCCTGTCAGCATATGGCAGTGTGGTAAGCTTAGAAACTAATGTCAGGGTTAGTCAATGACAAGGACATTTTCATCTATTATTTTCACTTTAATATCAAATAATTAATATTTACATTTTATTTTTACTTAAGTAGTTAACATCTAAGTAAACATTAATTAAAGCACATTATATCATAGACCTATAGATTTGTGCTAATTATATACAGTGGAGGATCCTTTGTCAAAAAGTTTAATTTGATTTTATTAACTTGACTTCATGCTGACCACTAGATGGAGATATTCCCATTCCTTCCCTCAACCTTTCGATTTGAATTTGGGATAAAACAGATGGGAAAGCAAAGTAGAACGAAATCAATAAAAGTTTTATATATTTAATAATATTTAGCAATGAAGGCTTTGTAATGCTTTTAAGACCCACATATGATTTTTCACAATGAGAAACCCTTAAAAATCATCTCATTTTTCTCATTGGAAAATTGCTCTATCTCTAAATTTTTTCAATGCCTAAAAATATATTGAAATCTTCATCCAAAAACTAAAAGCACTAGTTAAAATACCATGCAGTCAAAAATCAGGATCTAAGGTTCAAATTCTATTTCTCACTCAACACTTTTTCCTTTTTAAAATTTCTGTAGTTTTCAAAGAGTGAAAAGACAGATCTCAAGTCTCCCTAAAAGAATTAAAGTATCTGGCCCATTTTCCTCCCTTAGGAAAGCATGGAGAACTTAAATTTAAAAGAGTGAAATCCAGAATTGTTATTATCCTAGATGTGATTTAGAACGGGCATGTCTTTGTTTCCTCACCACAAAATGAGGGTATTAGAGATCATCACTAAAGTCCTTTGCAGTGTAAATATTTTGTGTTACTAGAATACCTTCTCTCACCTTGAGTGTGCAAACCTCAAAATTCCTAGAGTTGCCTTAATCTTAACATTTTGCAATCCTCATCATAATAATAGCTTTGCAGAATTAGAATTTTCAGAATTCGGAATTTTCAGTAATTGGTGAAAATACATATGGCAAAAGGGTCCATACATAGAAGAAACAATGTCTTGGTTGGACCATTACATTTTATTATTACATTTAAATTAGCAAACTAACAATCCCGCATGATATATATACTAACGCTATTAATCAGTCTGCTTTCTAAAACGACTATCTTAAAAATACTTGACAATGCTAAGTAACAGTTTATTTTATTCTACTTTAATAATAAAAGAGGATATTTTATTTTTATATACATAAGCTTTATTTAAAGGAATACAATCAAGCCCAAGTTATTTTGTTTTATACACATGAAAACAGTTCATCTTGTTTCTAGAGATAGTGAAAAAATATCTATATAATAGAAGCTCTATGAATTGAAATGTACTAAACATATTTATTAAATCTACATCTGCTTATTATCTGTTTTCCCCAAGTCTGTAAACTGACTCAGAAAATAATCACCCTGCCACTACAGCAAATTGTGAGAGATAAAAACATGTTACTTCTCCCTCTCTCTCTCTCTCTTTCTGCCTCTCCCATGTTCTCTCTCTTTCTCTCTCTCAAAATAAATAAATAAACTTTAAAAAGAAATGTTGCTTTAAGCCAGTAGATTTTGAGGTGACTCATTACACAGCAAAACTATCTGGTGCATACAGAGTCCTTGGTTGTCAGCAAAAAAAAAAAAAAAAAAAAATGCTTTAGGGATGATGCCATTATTTATGGTTGTTTTTTTTTTTTAAAGGACAGAGTTTCAAGTCTTTCCTTGGCTTTTTTTATGGTTCAGTACAATAAAATAATGATATAAATTTTACTGAAGTTACAAAGTCAGTGAGCAAATCTTATTCCATTTCCTGCTTGTCTTCATTTCATCTCAGAATTAGACCCAAATACAGGTCATTTGGGGCCTCTGAAGTAACCTGAGTAAAATCAGGTATAATTCTTCAATAAGGTTTCTCTTTTTACAGACACCATTTTTCTGACATTAGTAATTTGTAGAGAATATAATAGACAGGTTGAGACCAAAGGCCATAGTTAATTTCTACTTCTATCGCAAACTCAAAATAGCAAAGTACTTAAATTTAGGGCCTTCTGATGTGCCAACAGTTAATAACATCATTTCCTTTTTCCTAATTGGAAGAAGGAGAAAACTGTAAATCTTAATCAGCATACACACATGGGGACATTGGATTTTTATGTATTTTTGACATTAACAGCTTACCAAAAGCCCTTACAGACACTTTCCTCTGTATGTTTCTTTCAAGTGTTATCTTGATGTGTTCTCAGGTAACACATTAATACATTATTTGTAATTATGATATTATTGTGAAAAGATGTTTCACAATAACATGAATTCATAACATGAACACACCAGCTATTAGATGATGTCCATGGAAAGGAAGTTCAACATATTATCAATTCCTAATTACACTTGATCTTACTCTTCATGCTCCTTGGGTGGTAATCCCAAACTACTGGCCAGCCAAATGACTTGAGATTCAAAGTTATATATGCAAGATGGGATTTGGGGAGAAGTTTGGGGGAGACTCTCTCTTGAGTGCTAGAGTGTGGCAACATGGCAAAAAATTGCAAGTTTGTTTCTTCCCAGGAGAGCTCCTTGGCTGTGGAGTAGGAAAGATGTATTCCCTGGAAAGTCAATGTCTTCCTCCCAAGCAGTACATATGTTTATACTCTGCCAAACTCTCTGCAAGGGGACACTTGAGCTCTGAATTTTAAAAGTCTATTCTAGTAAATGAGACAAGATCGCTTTAATAGATAGCCTCTAAGTTCACACACTAAAGACTAAGATAGAAGTTCAATTTATAGCAGGACTTTCTCTCTGCAAAGGAGAGCTGCTTTATCCACAGGAAACTGCACACCAAATTACTACAGAAAACATTTCCTCTTGGATTTTGCTTCAGTTTGGCTGGCTTATGACCTGTTTCCCTTGTTTCATGGCTCCCTACTCCCTGTGGGCTCTGCCTAAAGGGCAATGCACAGGCTTAGGGCTGTGCTGTTCTTCCTCTCCACTAGGACCCAACACCAGCTTTAACATGCTGTCTGCAGAGTGATTTATTCACCTAAAAAATGTCCTAGAACTTTTAGATATTGTTTTCTAAAGTGCCTAGATATTGTTTTCTTTTAAGGTTCTCATTTTAATAAACTATTTCAGTATTCATTCCTGTTATTATCACATTCAGAAATTAATCAGAGTTCTGAGAAAACATCTGTTTTAAATAGGAAGTCCAATAAACTTCCTCTGTTGACTTGGACTTGTATTCCTTCTTTTCTTTTGGATTCAGCTCAGCTAATTAAAAATACTTCTGCTAATCAGTTCTGTCATTTGCTTGAGGAAACTTTTGAACCAGATGAAATACACTCCCTTGGGGTTTCTCAACCATCTAATAGTTTATTTGCTTCCTTCCAAAACATTTCCCACTCCATCATCAGCCCAAACCATCCCCTTACCTCTCCAGTTGCAGAGTTACCAATATCAGTTATGACTGGTAACTTCTTTTTTAGGCAACTTAATCCTTATCTCTCACATAGTTTACTATTTCTAGATACAAGTAAATTGGAAATAATTATCTCACATATAACATTAACTATAAGTCAAAGTTCAATGGTGGAAAATAAGCATTTGAGTTAAGATTGCTTATGTTCTACCTTTTTGGACACAAATGCTAAATGCCTAGGTTGATCTCAGTCTATAGCTGGTCACAGAATAGCATAGAAAATAATATTATATGTGAAACTTGGGAATGGCCTGTGCTTTTTAGATAAGGACAACAATATTTATCAAAGTACTCTTATGGAAACTTTGACACATACAGCTTCTACGTAGCTATCTCAATATCTCAGAATCCTTTGGCCATATTATTTTGGCCTAGTGAGTGTGGATGTTTTAGTCTATATATGAAAACATACTTCGCTCACCTGAGGTTGTTTCTTGTATGAAATAATGAATAATGCACGGAAAACCTGGCACCATCACTAATAAGATGGTTGGATGCCTCTAAACCTTGGAATTTTTTTGTTTTGTTCTTGGTTTTGATTTTGTTTCCATCTTTAATCATAAAGATAATTATCTTCTTGACCTCTAAAGTCTGGTTCCACTATTACCAGCACTTGATTTTGCAATTCTATCATACATATATAACATTAGCACAAGTAGAAAGGCCAAAACTACATTTACCAGATAAGCAATTATTTATTAGTTCTTAGGAAAAGTGCTATGGTAAAATGTTTTAAGTTGCTTGCTAAATAGTGAAGCCTATCATTTGACTATAAGGAGGAATGCCAGAATCATAAATGGTTATAGCTAAATGTTAAACCATAAGCTAAAGTAAGGCAATTTGCCAAAGGTCACACAACCTTACTCTGATCTCCAGGTTTTCAGGTCTATATCAGGTATCTAGTCCATTGTTCAGCAATCCACTTTCTCTGGGTGTTCACCTTAATATCTATCCTAAATCTAAATCCTGCCTATTGGTAATGTTGTTTGGTCCTTTAAAACAAGAGCCTCTCCTGACCTATTTTAGAAGGTCCTTCATGAACCTGAAGAGCGTGACAAATCACCTGAAAATTTCTCTTCCCAGAAGTGTCTTTCATGTGCCTCTGGGAGAGTTCAAGAGGGTGAGGAAAGAGCAACTTGTAATTCATTCAAGTATCTGTCTATGTGAGAAAGCTCTCAGTGCTCCTAAGTTCTCCACATGTAGTGTGATGGCTTCAGAGATGACAACTCCCCAGTCCAGGATCCCTGGCTGTTCTGCACCCATTATGGGCCTATCATGACTTTGAAGGGAAATAGACATAACTCACACTACCCAGAATGGCAGTACCTGAATTTCCTCTAATTTCACCATCTCTTTATGTCCATGTTCTCACGCATGATTTGTCAGGACCCTCCACATTCTCACAGGTTTGCGTTGCAGACAAAGGCAGGAAGCGAGAACACCTCTTTCTTCTGCAACTTCCAGCCATCCTTCAACTTCTGGTTTTCTTTCTCTACAGTAAAGTGCCAAGTTTTTTACGAAGTGGACAGGCTTTAAAACCCAGGTTAGATTCTGAAATAATGGCTTGTCTTTCTAGTAGAGGCAATGTTTTTAAAAGAAATTTTAAACAGAGATGGCCACAACCACCAGAAGGAAAAGTAGGGAGAAGGGACAAATTGAACAAGTCAAGGAAAGGTGGACTGGCCTGGTATACAAGCCATTCTGTCCAGCTGGGGAACAGGAGTCCAGGCAAGGGAAAGGGAAGGGGAGGGATGCTCAAAGATCAGGGAGGGATAGAGCCGGGTTGCAGAGAGCCTCAAGGGCCATATGGAGTTGTTGGCATTGTGTTCTTTAGGTAATGAGGAGCCTTTGGAGGGTTTTCAAATAGAGGAGTGATATGATCAACTTGAACTTTGGAAAACAAAATGAAAAATGAATCTGAGAGTTTTGAAGCTAGAGATTTTGAGACCAGTTAGGGGCACATTGGAGGAATCCAGATGAGAAGTAATTAAAACCTCAATTTAGGCAGTAGCAGGGGAAATGGAGATGTGAGTCCAGCTGATAGAAGTGATAGGGGATCAGACTGTGAGAGACTTGCTGAATGAGTCTACTTGATGGTTGTGGGAGAAGAAGGCTAGAATGGCTACCAGGTTTCTTGTGTGGGCGACTGAGTGGATCAGGATATCCCTTCTGAAATGCAGAATAGTAAGGAGAAGAAGACTTGGAAGAAGGATGGAGGAGGTGTTGAGAATTGCTTTTTTTTTTTTTTTTTTTTTTTTTTTTTTTAAGCTTTAGTTATTTTTGAGAGAGAGAGAGAGAGCTCAAGCAGGGGAGGAGCAGAAAAAGAGGAGGACAGAGGATCCATAGCAGGTTCCTCACTGAGAGCAGCAAGTCTGATGGGGGGCTTGAATTAATGAACCATGAGATCATGACCTGGACCGAAGATGGACACTCGACCGAATGAGCCACCCAGGTACCCCAAGAATTGTTTCCAAACAAATTAACTTGGAGATATATAGTACAATGTTAGATAAGCATTTGGAGATAGAGGATTGGTAGCCATCAACATATGGGTGATTAACTGAAGCCATGGGAGTGCATAAAATAACCAGAATGAGCATGTATTGTAGGAAATTGGGAGAGATAAGGAAAACAATGATATTTAGATTGTATGCATAAAATAAAGAGCCAGAAAAAGAGACTGAGGTGGAGTGGTCAGAGAGATCAAAGGAAAACCAAAAGAGATTAGATGTCTTAGTCATCTGACCAGAACCCAAGGTTTATTTTTCTAGGAAAAAAACCAAAAACTAACCTAGGAAGTTCTAGACCTACGCATATGAAGAGAAGCATAGACTAAATGCAAGGGAATAAAAATGTTTGCACACTTTACTGTGAGATTCTTCATCTCACCTTCCCTGATCTATTCCCAGAATACATGTAGCCTGCCCCAAGAAGGTTACCGAGGGATTTTTTTTCTTCAAAAACTACTGGAAGATGTACAGTTGACCCTTGATCAATACAAGTTTAAACTGTGCAGGTCCACTTCTATGTGTATTTTTGTTCATAAATACAGTACAATACTATAAATGTATTTGATCTTCCTTATGATTTTCTTAATATTTTCTTGTCTCTTATTGTAAGGATACGATATATAATACATGTAACATATGAAATATGTATTAATTGACTGGTTATGCAATTGGTAAGGCTTCCAGCCAACTGTAGGCTATTAGTAATTAAGTTTCTGGGGAGTCAAAAGTTACACTGCACTAGAGGTCAATGCCATTAACTCCTATATTTTTCAAGGATCAACTGTACTTCAATAGATAGATATGCAGATAGACGTGTAAGCAAAATGCTAAGAAAAAATGCAGGAAACAGGATTCAACTCAGGCAAAAGAACAATAGGACAATAGCATAACCTGGCCTAGAGCATGACCAATCCAAGGCTAAGTAGGGAAGCAGAGAGCTAAACTAGGAAACTAACGGGCTGAACTAGGAAAGCCCCAAGGCAAAATTAAGAAACCTATGTGTTTAAGTGTTTGGAAAAATCATTGATAGGTGTTTGGCAGATCTATAGGAGCATTTTAAAAAAAGATACATAGAAAACAAAGTAGATGAAAAATTAAAATAATTATCCTATTGATGGGTGAAAAGTGGCAAGAGAAAGGAAACACAAGCATAGTATACTATATGCCTCACCAGGGAACAATATTTATTTATTTATTTATTTATTTACAGATTTTATTTTTAGGCAATCTCTACACCCAACATGGGGCTCGAACTCACAACCCTGAGATCAAGAGTCATGAGTTCTGCCAGTCAGTTGCCCCAAAAGGGAACAGTGTTTAAATTTACACTGTAAACATATAAATACATAAACATATAAATGCTGACTGATAATTTATCAAAAAATTCGTGTTGTAATCATACTGGGAGGATGGGGAAAAAGGACAGAGGTGACATACGAGAGCATCCTCAACCATCAAAGTAATAATGGGAAGACAGAAAATAATGTCTAAATTGACAAAGAATACAAGTATATTATTTAGAAATATGTAGATAAACACCAGAAAAACAGCTAAGAGTTAGAAATGATGTTTTCCAGGGAGTAAAACTGAGGGAAAAGGGGAGTGAGATAAGGAAGAATGGTTTTAATTTTCTTTTAGTGCTGATAGTTTAACCTTGTATATGAATTACCTTTTTTTAAATGTTTATTTGTTTTTGAGAGAGAGAGAGAGAGAGAGAGAGAGAGTATGCACTCAAGTGAGTGGAGGAGGTGCAGAGAGAGAAGGAGAGGGAGAATCCCAAGCAGGCTCCTCTCTGTCAGCACAGAGCTGGAACCCATACACTGTGAGATCATGACTTGAGCCGAAATCAAGTCAGATGCTTAACCAACTGAGTAACCCAGGTGCCCCTGTATATGAATTATACTAGTAAAATTTTTAAAAGAGGGACACCTGGGTGGCTCAGTCAGTTAAGCATCAGACTTCAGCTCAGGTCGTGATCTTACAGTTTAGTGAGTTCAAGCCCCATGTTGGGCTCTCCACAGTCAGCACAGAGCCTGCTTTGATCCCTTGTCCCCTTCTCTTTCTGCTCCTCCCCAGCTCATTCTCTCTCTCTCTCTCTCTCTCTCTCTCTCTCTCTCTCTCTCTCTCTCTCAAAATAAATAAATAAACTTTTAAACATTTTTTAAAGGAGTTGGAGCACCTGGTGGCTCTGTCAGTTAAGCGTCCAATGCTTGATTTCAGCCCAGGTCATGATCTCACAGTTCATGAGTTCAAGCCCCACATCAGGCTCTGCGCTGACAGTGCAAAGCCTGCTTGGGATTCTCTCTCTCCCTCTCTCTCTACCCCTCCCCTGCTCTCTCTCTCTCCTCTCTCTCTCTCTCTCTCTCTCTCCCTGTTTCTCAAAATAAATTAATTAATTAAAAAAAAGAGTTAAGGAATAAATGGAAATGTGGAGGTGGAGGCAGAAAAGGTTGAGTGTTTGGTCTATGGCTTAACTGGGCAGAAAGGAGACAGGGCAGCAGCTATAGAGGACTGCATGGCTGAAGGAAGAATTGTGCTCCAATGGAAGAGTCCAGAGCATATTTATATCCTGTGCGGAAGTAGCAGGTAAAAAGGAGAAACTGAAACAGCAGAGGATGAGGACATAACCAACAATGAAACCCTAGAGGAGGTTGTGGAGGGGAAACCCTGAATTCTATCTGGGTTGGGGAAAATTTGGAATTGTGTGCTCCTGTTTACTGGGAAGCCCCCTCTGTGTCCATCCTTCTCTCTGCCCTCCAACCTCCCACATAAGCGCAGTCTTCTTATCTAACATCCCTGGGTTTTTCTGATCAGGGAAGTCTCATGCTTTCCTCAGTGTTCTAAACCTATGAGGAAATGAGAAATTCAAATCTTTGTACATCTTATATTCTTGGATATGTTTTCATTTCCCTGCAACTATACTCTTCCCACATGACACATCAAAGCCATTCTTTCACTTCTTTCTTGAAGACATTCAAGTAAGAGATCTAGTAAGACCGGCTGTTAATGAATACGCTAAAACCTCTGGAGTCTGGTTGCTACCCATTAACTTGCCCTCACTGAAAATGTAACAAAATTACCAGCAGAAACTGAATGAGTCTGTTTAAGCAAGTGACCTAGACAGAAAGGTCATTTTCAAGAAATGATAAATACCCTTAGGGCCATGTCCCATACAGGAACATGTCTTTAAAAAAATTTTTTTTAATGTTTATTTTTGAGAGAGAGAGAGAGAGAGACAGAGCACAAGCAGGGGAGGGTCAGAGAGAGGGAGACACAGAATCTGAAGCAGGTTCCAGGTTCTGCGCTGTCAACATAGAGCCCGACACAGGGCTCGGACCCACGAACTGCAAGATCATGACCTGAGCCGAAGCCTGATGCCCAATGGATTGAACCATGCAGGCGCCCCAGGAACATTTCTTATACCATGCATGCTAAATGGCCACCATCATAGCGTGCTGAAATAGTCAACCCATAAAAACTATTCTCTGGAGGGGAAGACCAGTGCTTCCTGTGTAGCTGTGCAGATTGTGCCCTGCACAACCCCAGGGGGAGCCATCACACTCCCTCCATCCCTAGGGTGGGACCTGCACAGCAGCTGTACACAGCAGCCTTGGTGAGGCCCTGGATCAATACTGTGTTCCAGGACAGGGAAAAGACTCTAACCTTTTAATCCCATTCATTCTTATAAAAGCCCATCAAGTTGCACTGTAAAAACATTATCCTCACAAATGGAAGCTGGAATTGGAGTGCATTTAATCCTCTACTTCCTATTCTCAGTGGATTTCATTTCTAATATGTGGCTTAAAACAAAGCTATCCTGGGGCGCCTGGGTGGTTCAGTCGGTTAAGCGTCCGACTTCAGCTCAGGTCACGATCTCGCGGTCCGTGAGTTCGAACCCCGCGGCGGGCTCTGGGCTGATGGCTCGGAGCCTGGAGCCTGCTTCCAATTCTGTGTCTCCCTCTCTGCCCCTCCCCCATTCATGCTCTGTCTCTCTCTGTCTCAAAAAGAAATAAAACGTTAAAAAAAATTAAAAAAAAAAAACAAAACAAAAAACAAAGCTATCCAATAAATGTAGAATTGGTTCTAAAATAGGGGCGCCTGGGTGACTCAGTCGGTTAAGCGTCTGACTCCGGCTCAGGTCATGGTCTCATGGTTTGTGAGTTCAAGCCCCACGTCAGGCTCCTGGAGCCTGCTTCGGATTCTGTGTCTCCCTGTCTCTCTCTCTCTCTCTCTCTCTCTGCCCCTCCTCTCTCTCTCTCAAAAATAAGTAAACATTAAAAAAATAAATAAATAAAATAAAATTACGAAGAAACACTGCCATGGCTGCTCTTTACCATTTCTTAAAAGTGAATGTGCTGTTCTGCCAAGTTTTCCTAGCAGTTGTACTTTGTAGATGACTCTATTCCAGCATCCAGATGTATAAACATCCTGTACCTGCACTGCTAAGCCTTTCAGGGCACTCTCCCTGCAGATGGCAGGTATGGACTTCCAGGCAGGAATGAAATAGGCAGGAATGAAATAAGCATGGTATGAGTGGGTAAAAGCAAAAAACAGCATCGGTGACAATAGATTATAATAAAAATCATTGGAGAATGACAGGTAGAGTCAGAAGTAATATAATGTCTCAGTTTTCATTTTTGACACCATTTGTTCACAGTAACACTAAATACCCTAAATGCCAAAGAAGCATTTCAAAAAAGAGTGAATATCCTTTTTTTCTTTCCTCAAAGGGGTGGTTGTGCACTTTATAAAAGGGGAAAATTTCCTTTTAAGAAAATACAAGTCAGTATTGGAAATGGAAAGATATCTTGTTTAAACTTGTTAAAAATTACATTAAAAAATTTTTGTTAATGTTTGTTTATTTCTGAGACAGAGAGAGACAGAACATGAGTGGGGGAGGGGCAGAGAAAGAGGGAGACAAAGAATCTGAGGCAGGCTCCAGGCTCTGAACTATCAGCACAGAGCCCGACGCGGGACTCGAACTCACAAACCGCGAGTTCATGACCTGAGCTGAAGTCGGACGCTTAATCGACTGAGCCACCCAGGCGCCCCCCAAAAATCACATTTTTTAAAGTTTATTTATTTACTTTGAGAGAGAAAGAAGGCTTGAGTGTGCAAGCAGGAGAGGGGCAGAGAGAGAGAGAAGTAGAGAGAGAATCATCCCAAGCAAGCTCCACACTGTGCTGTCAGTGTGGAGGCCACCAGGGGCTGGGTCTCAGGAACCATGAGATCATAACCTGAGCAAATATCAAGAGTCAGACCTTTAACCAACCAAGCCACCCAGGTGCCCCTCAAAATCTCATTTTATAAAATCATTTTTCTCAGTCTCTCTCCTGCTACCTTGAAATCCCATTATTATGGCATGTTAGTATGGTTACTCAACATCTTTTAATACATATGCTGAGAACTGATAAGCTACAGGCAATAAGATACCTGATTAAAAAGAATATGGGGGCACCTGGGTGGCTTAGTCAGTTACGCATCCGACTCTTGATTTTGGCTCTGGTCGTGATCCAGGGTTGTGGGATCAAGCCCCATGTTGGGCTCTGTGCTGACAGTGCAGATTCTCTCTCTCTCTCTCCCTCTCTTTCTCTCTGCTCCTCTCCCACTTGTGCTCTCTCTCAAAATAAATAAACATTAAAAAATGTATGAATTCTGTGAGGCATCTACCGCCATCATATACAATTCAAGTCCAAGTTCTGCAAGAGATAGGAAATTGGTATGGAAAGAACTCAAAGAAGAGCCTCTTTATTATGAAGCATGATGATTTAATGATAAAAGCTAATCAAATATCTTTTTTAAAAAAATCTATCTTTCCCCAAATATCAACAGCAGGGATTATACAAATAATTTTGGAACCCTCACAATTCAGAAGTGGAAAAATAACAACCTGTAACTTTATAGTTATTGTATTTTTATAAAGTTCACTCAATTGGCTTAAAAATTTTGGCAAAGGTGCTGCCTACATGAGACCTCAGATGCTAAGCTGCGGATTATTAGCCTTGAGCTCATTTGTGGTTATTTGACCAGGAAGCACAATGTCCACTTTAATAACATGGTTAATCCTCTCACAAAGACACCTGGCATTTTGCATTCACATAGTTTCATGCTTATTAAAACATGCTTGAAATTAATGAAAATAATACAAATATAAGTAAAACTGACAGGAATAATAATTCATTTCATCACACCACACACACACACACACACACACACACACACCACAATCATGAACTGGTTCTATATTTGCAAGTAAAGTCCACATTCAACTGAGGAAAATATTTGAATTCAATTAAGCTGTGCATGATGTCATTTTTTTTTCTTGGCATTAGTGTATCACAATTACTTTCTTCTATTTTCTATCCATTACAACCTCTGTTGAGGTTGTAATGGATAGAAGGGCCATTTGGCAGCTCTATTCAAACTGCTCCACAATTTAAATCAATTGCACACTTGAATAGAGCATGAGTTTGACATTAGTGGTTCTAAAATTATCATTTCTAAAATTCTGGGAATGTTTTGGAGATGGCCAAAACCTCTTTAGTACACACAGACACACACAAATAAGTAAAACTCTGTTTTTAGGATTCCATATTTCATTTTCATTTTATTTCATATTCAAATTATTTCCTGAAATCATCCCAGAGGCTTTAGTTTTGCAAAACTTTAGAGGTCCAGGCCCTGTGAGAGCTAGGAGGTGTTTTTTCCAGCACATGAAGCAAATTCGGATCTGATAGAGGCAAATGACAATTGTTAAACTATTTCCTATTTCATAATAGAATTTCTGAAAAATCAATTATTGTGGAGATAGGCCTATTAAATCTGATTTACAATTAGGAAATATGGGATCTGTCTTTGGAGATGATGAGATCCAGCTCACATATCTTACTGACAAAGAGACTGAGGCTCAGATGGATTAACTGGTGGGTCCACTTTCTAGAAGCAAAAATGGGACTAGAAGTCAGGCCCTGCCTCAGGCCCAGCATCCTCAACAAAGCACACAGCAAACTGTAGTTCTGCTGGTTAGTTCTTTTCTCTAGCATCAAAACAAATTTACAAAATAGGAAACACACATGGCTATTAGTCGATTATTTTATAAACAAGATATTTAAAACTTGTTAGTACATGTAGAGAGTTGGCACAAACAGACGAAGGTCCGTTTTCACGGCAGCAGTAGCATCTGCACAACATACCCCCTCAGCCACTGCCCTCAGCCCTTCCCCCCTCCAAGAGAGGTAGCGCTGCCGGCTGCCGATTTCTTCAGCTCTATTTTCATAGACTGAGTCTCAGCTCGAGGCTCGAATTTGGTCAGATTTCCTGCTCCTGGGGCTGCCACTACTGGCTTTCCTGCTTTCATACCTTTTGACATAGGAATGCGGGTGGGTGTAGGTCGCTGGGATGACCCGTCTTGTCCTGACTGTAAGAGAGAAAATATAGAGACACAGGGAGATACTGGTGAGTTTCCACCTGGATTTGCCGTCAACCTGAGCATTAGCAAGACAGGAATGCCCACAGATGACACACCCCCCCCCCCCAGATAAAATGGTTAGAAATTTGGAGTTGGGGTCTAATCCACTCTGATTGCCTCCCTTTTCCATGTCCTGAAACACCTACGCCAAACTTCCTTCTCTTCTCAAGCCTCTGACCCACTTCCTCTATCTACCCTTCCAGAAGTGACCTTAACTCCTATTTCACAGAGAAAATACAGCCATCTGGCATAAACTCAGGCAACTTTACTCCCACTGTCCCCCAAATTATCTGCACTTTCTTGGAGTGGATGAAGCAGCTCTCCCTCCACCTCTTAATGATGTTGGATTCTCATTTTCTTTAAAGACTTTTTTTAAATTTTTTTTATTCTTTATTTATTTTTTTAATGTTTTATTTATTTTTAAGACAGACAGAGACAGAGCATGAGTGGGGATGGGGCAGAGAGAGAGGGAGACACAGAATCTGAAGCAGGCTCCAGGCTCCGAGCTGTCAGCACAGAGCCCGACACAGGGCTTGAACTCACAAACTGTGAGATCATGACCTGGGCTACAGTCAGACACTCAACCAACTGAGCCACCCGGGTGCCCCTTATTTTTTTATTTGAGAGAGAGAGAGAGAGAGAGAGAGAGTATGTGAGCAGGGGAGGGGGCAGAGGGAAAGAGAGAGAATCTCAAGCAGGCTCCACGCTCAGCACAGAGCCCAACGTGGAGCTCAGTCCCATGACCCTGTGATCATGACCTGAGCCAAAACCAAGAGTCAGACGCTCAACAGACAGAGCCACCCAGGCGCCCCTCTTTTCATTTTTTACGGTTACTGCTGGCCATACCCTTCTTTTTGAAGTTCTTTTAAAACTCTCTTACCCATGATACCTTCTTCCTGGAGTCTCACACATTCACCTCTTGTCTGATGACTCCTATTCAGTCTCTGGTTGGCTCCTTGTCATAGCTTGCCTTTCTTCTAAACGTGGGTGTCACCATGCTTCATTCTCAGCTCTCTTTTAATTTTTCACATTTACCCTGAGAATCACCTCATTTGTCACCCCATGTGTTGATGAGCTCCAGTCCCTTCAATGATCTTCTGGAATACACATCTATATTTCCCACTTGCCAGACATTACCACTGTCTTGCAGGCATCTCAAATATAAGTGCCCCAAACATGACTTATATTGTCCCCAAAGAGTAGCCTTCCTATGTTTTTCATCCTATCTACCCATAGAGCCACACCAGAAACTTCAGAGCCACCCTCTATACTCAGTTTGTCACGAAATCTTCGATCCTATCTTTAACATATCTCTGTCTTCATTTTCACTACCACAGTTCAAGCCTACACCGTCTCTAGCCTGGAAGATTGCAACAGTATCCCTGTCCTCAGTCTTTGTCCCTTCCAATTTATTTTTAAATTGTTTTATAGACATATGTTTCTAAAACATAAGTAATGTAGTTTTTTTTAAATCATCAATACCCCTTCAATGGCTCCCTTTGTCTACTCTATGAGATCAAATGTCAATTTCATAATACGCCACGTACCTCTCTTCAGTATCTGACTCCAGTTTGCCTCTGTATTTTCTGTTCTTGCATTATGTCCCTACACCCAACTGCTGCAGTACAATAGGAATGGTCACCTTTCCTGGAACATGTCAGGCTTCTTCACAGAGCCACACTTTTGCACAGGCTGTTCTCTCTACATACTCTTTCCCTTTTCCTTCTTAAAAAATTTCTCCTTATCTGTGAAAACTTCCTCTTCCAGGAAGTCTTCTCTGGGTTCCTTTGTACATACCTCTATCATAGAACCACTAGGTAGGTTCCAATCCTGCCTTTGGAACTTCTAAAGGTCCTCTTTGCAGTTGGGCACCAAACCCAGTGCCCAGAGTGTAGCTAAACACCCTATAAATGTTGAATAAACACATGCACAAATGAACTAGTCTCACTATTCTATTTCTAAGAGAGGCGTCCCAAACTTTTTGTTATCCTTGATTTTATGGAATCTGACATATCTGAATTAAGTGGGCCATCCTTTAGGCCTATAAATCCTAAACAGTTGTTTTGAAATCTTGTTTGTATATGGGTTTAATCAGTAGCCAACAATGTTGCTAAAGAAAGTAAAGCTATTTTGATCTGACCCTTAAAATGGTACTAAGATGTTTCAGCAGAAAATCTGCTCTGAGCTACAACTTAAACCTCCACTATCTTTTTTATAAAAATTATTAGAGAGAAGTGACCATGCACAAGCAAACTATGCTCTGTGTTGCTTAAAAAGCAATATTATGTTGAACCATTCAAGAAGTGTGAGCAATTCTGAATGCTATTTAGCTCCTATAGAGCCAGTAATGGAAAGCTTTACCAACAAAGCAATTAGTAATTCACACTTTGAAGTCTGTCTTGAATCTGTGTTGGTACACAGAAAATTAAAGTAAATTTAATGGAGGATATGGGACAATAAGCCACAGTTTCTATACTTAAATAATAAGCTTCCTGTCTTTCCTAAGAGTTTCTAATACATGGGACAGAATTTGTTCAGAATCTAGGAATAATAGTTTCTAGTTTATTGGTTTAAATTAAAATCTAAACAGTACATGTTCTTCTATAATTTAATTTACTAATTTGTCCCAAGTAAATGAAGACAATCACTGGAAGTATTTCTAAAAACAGAATTTATTTTTAAGCTCTGGTTTTTATATCTGAGACATGCTTTTTCATAATCACTCATTTAGCCTTCTAGTTATTAAATAAATATTTATCAAGCATCTGCTCTCTGAAAGATACTATT
The DNA here is from genome assembly GCF_024362965.1 of Panthera pardus. Classification (NCBI taxonomy): domain Eukaryota; kingdom Metazoa; phylum Chordata; class Mammalia; order Carnivora; family Felidae; genus Panthera; species Panthera pardus. The sequence goes on along the minus strand of NW_026526732.1, from coordinate 83,496,125 downwards.
AATAAAATATAGTGCTTAGACATATAAACCCATTTTTTTTTTACTTTTAAAAAAGTTAATATTAAGAACTTTTAATCTTATTTTTGGAAAAAAATATGACTATGGCCATACATAACCATATATTGAATATTTTAGGTTATAGAAATATAACCCAGGAGGCAGTTTTAATTCTTCCTGCATATTGACCATTTCTCTCAGTCTCCATTTTTAAAAGTATTTTTAACAAAAAACTAAACTTTAAACCTGATTATTATCGTATGCTGACATTATAAAGAGGCCATATTTGCAAGAATTTTGGGGGTCTTCATACTTTACATAAAAAAAAGAAATTTTCCTTCAAAATGAGTTCAATTTATTAAAACATTAGGCCACTTTTTATTTTCATGTCTTGGTGTAGCTGGTCCTCTAGGAAACATCTGCTAGTGGGCTCAGGTAGAGCGAGAGGCATGTGCTTTTGTTGTACTTTGGGCACTGGGTGATTCTCACAAGTCACTTCTCCCTCCATCAGCCTCCACTCTGGAGCCTCTTCTACTCACCACTGACTGGGTTCCTCGAGTAGATGAGGTTGTGACCGGTGTTATGGTGATAGTGCTCATCACTTTGCTCGCACCAGGTCTCGATGAGAGATGGTTCCTAGGGGAGCGAAGGACAGTGCCTGTGGAAACCTCCTTTTCAGCTGTCACGTTGACAGGTCGGACAGTAATAACTGGACTTGCTCCTTCAGCTGAAGTCCCAGGGGATCGTTTAAACTGAGAACCTAAATGAATGTGAATTTTATTGTCTTCCGTGGTTATGATATTGGCATTGGAGTTATATTTCCGTAGTGGAGTTGGAACAGTCTGTTTTTCTGGGGTGACTTTGAGGACAGTCCTTCCCACGGGCATTTCCTGGGATTCGGGAGAGACTCCAATCTCAGCTGGTGCTGCTGATGTAGACACTGTCATTATCTGAATGGGGGATGTGGGCCTGTCTGCAAACATACCTCTTCCACTTTCTGGGGTCTTCTCTCTAGAAAATGTAGTAATCGTGACCGGGGACATGGCTCGTTCTGTGCCAAGAGTAGCATCTCCACTTTTTGGTTTTTGAGACATGACATTTGGCGATGGAATAATGGTTATCCTTGGTTTCTGATTCCCTAAGGTAGGAATGACGGTGGTACTAGAAAAAAATTCTTCAGATGTTGGGCTTGTTATTTCCAAAGTTGCAGTACTATTCTCATGGTCTGGTGTCACTCGAATATGCAGAGGCTGGCCTTGCTTTGGTGAAAGGACCAGTTCTCCTGGGTGCCCTGGACTGGGATTTGTTCGAGGCCCTTTCTCCTGAGTGATTGGGGGCCCATTTTCCCTTTTTCTCATCCATGGAATCCAAGACTTTCTCATAGTGAGCTCATTTGCTGCTGGAGGATACCTATCTAGAACAGAGGATCGTTCCATAGGTTTTTTCAATCCTACCTGTCGAAGATTGCTCATGATGTGATTTTCTTCTTGAAAGGATTTCCGTATAAATACTGCTGGTGTTTCCTCCTCTGCCGCCTCACTGCTCACCGCGTCAGTCTGCACTCCAGTTGACGTCACAGGAATATCCACCATTCTTCTCCCATTCACACTGGGTCGAAGAGCTCGGCTATAACGCTTCGAAAGCTCCAACTCTTTGGTCAGATTGAGGACCTCCTGCCCCATGTTTTTGTTCTTATTTTCTTCTTCCAAAAATCTTTGTTGAAGGACAGAATAATCCACTTGAAGTTGAGAAAGTTGATCTTCTTTGTTCATTAATTCATGGATCTTCTCTTTAAGAGCTTGTACTTCGGCTTTTAAGTCTCGACTTTTAGCTTCTTCTAACCGAAATCTGTGTCTCAACTCTGCTTCCTGACTCACAGCCTCACCTTTCTCGATTGCTTTATTTTTGGCAATTTGGTGCTTTATCTCCTCCAGTTGTTGAGAGAGGAAATTAGCCTTGTCCTGCTCAGTTCTAAATTTCTGCTCTAACTGATCATACTCATCCTCCGTCTTCATCAGATCCCCCTCAACCACCTCCAATTGTTGGAGGCGTTTCTTCAGTCTCTCAATTTCAAGTGTTAGTTCCTTAATCTTGTTATCTTCTGGGCAGGTGAGCTCAGATCCTTTTCGAGACCTTCCTCTTGTTATTTCCCTTTCCACTTCCTCTATTCCATCAAGTCTCTTCTTTAATAAGTCAACACTGCAGCTTAATTCAGAGGATTTTTCTTCTTCGCTTTTCAGTTTACCTATTAACTCATCTCTTTCTTTTGTCAAATTGTACACCTTTTCCTCCATTTCAGATTTCAGTTTTAAAAGCTTCTTACTTTCTTCAATTAGTTTTTCAGTTACATCCATAACCTTTCCTTGTTCCACCTTAAAATTTTTATTGAGTCCATCCACTTTTCTCTCTTCTTGCTTTATTTTTTCCATCATATTTTTCCTTTCATCAACCAGCATCACAGTAAATGACTTCAACTTTGTAAGGTCATCTTTTAGACTTAATTCAGCCTTTTCCAATCGACTTTCAGAACATTCCAGTTCTTTAACTCGACTCTTGACCACCTCCAGCTCATTTAGCAGGTCTTTGGTTAAGTTCTTTTCTTTCTCCAGGTTTAGATGTAGCTGGGTACACTCAGATTTACTCTTGCTAAATGCTTCCTCCAATTTCTCCAGTTCAGACATTCTCTTCTGTAACTTCTCGACTTCAAGTTTGAGTTCCCGACTGTGGTGTTCTTCCTCTTGCAGCTTCTTCCGCAATTCCCTGCACTGGGATTCAGTTTTAGTGATCTCCTCATCTTTACCCTCCATTTCTAACACGCGCTTCCGGAGATTTTCCACTTCAGCCATAAGGCTGGAGTTGCCACATTCCCCTTTGGCAATTTTATCTCTTAATTCCTGAAGTTCTTCCTCTGCCTTTTGAAGGTTTTTGTTGGTCTCTTCCAGTTCCTCAATTCTCTGACTCAAGCCAACCAGCTTGAGTCTAAGTTGCCTGTTGTGAGACTCTTGATTAGCCAATTTAGCATTCATCTCTTCATGCTCTTGAGAAAACCTCGAAGCCTTGTGTTCAAAATCCACTTCCAACTTGAGCAGTTTCTGCCTGTCTTCTTTGGATTTGGAAGTAATGGCTTTGAGCTTTTCTTCTTCTTCCCTCAGTTTCTGAGTAAGATCCTGTACTTTCTGGCTTTGCAGGCCAAGTTGTTCAATATGCATTTGCCTTTCATCCACCAGCATGAGTGCAAAGGACTTGAGTTTCACAAGCTCATCTCTTAGTTTATTGAGTCGCTTAGCATTTTCCTTTTCTTTTCGGGCCTGGTAAGCCTTTTCTTGTTCAAGGAGCTTTTTCAACCTAGGAAACAAAATATATTAAGATATTATAGTTTGTTATTATATTATACATATGTCATATATATTTATTCTTATACATATTAAAAAATTCATCAGCAAAAAAAGTTTGTCTTAGATATTAAATAAAAAGTGAAATGCTATTACAATAAATACCTACCAACTGGTCCAATATCAAGGCTTTAACAGATAGTCATTAAGGACACTAATCCAAAGTCAGGTTATTTGTTCCCCTTGGGGAGGGGTAGTTACCAGAAGTGGGCATGAAAAGGACTCTTCAGGTACTGGTTTCTGTTTCATGACTTATGTGTTGGTTACACAGGATTGTTCAGCTTATGAAATTTCACTAACCTGAACACTTATGAGTGCTTTTCTGCAAATGTATTATACTTCAATAACATAACCATTGAGTAACACTTAGGTTGTACAATAATAGTGGCTATTTAAATAGTGTTTTCTGTATTCTAAGCACAATGTGTGTTATGTGTTTATCTTCACAGCAATCCTCTGAGACATGTACTGCTACTGTCATCCCAATAAGGAATGTGAGACAGGGCTCTTGCACATTCCCATGGTCAGTAGGTGGCAATTCTGGGATTCAGACTCAGGAAGAATCCTTCTGGATCCTCAGGATCCAGAATCCTTGCTCCTCACCTCTACATCTTATGACTTCAAAATGTAATTTTATTTTATGGGGCACCTGGGTGGTTCACTTGGTTAAGCCTCCGACTTCAGCTCAGGTCATGATCTCGCAGTTCGTGGGTTCAAGCCCCATGTCAAGGCTCTGTGCTGACAGATCAGAACCTGAAGCCTGCTTCGGATTCTGTGTCTCCCTTTCTCTCTGTCCCTCCCCTGCTTGTGCTGTCTTCTCTCTCTCTCTCTCTCTCTCAAAAATGAATACACATTAAATATATATATATATATATATATATATATATATATATATATATAATTTTATTTTAAGTCAAAGGGAAGGCGCAGAACAAAAAGAACCTTGGGACTTTTTAATTATGTATGCAACTATCACCTGATAGGAACAAACCAAGACAAGCTTTCTGATAGAAAGCTGATCTACATAAACTAGCTAATGAAGAACTAGCACAGAATTTTGGCTCAGTTTCTGGATTTAAACAAAAATTTTAAATAGAGAACTAGGTTGGGAGGAAATCAATTACTATCAATATAAAAATGTGGCAGCTACAGGAATTATTATGTTTTACATGTGTGAAATACATTTTCTCTATGGTGTTTATGTATAGCATTAAAAAAGTAGGAATATAAATACACCAGAATAACTATTTACTATCCTTGTGTTGATGAATCAATTTGCACCAATTTTTTTTATGGAAGTATAGTTACAAAGTTACATTAGCTTCAGGTGCACAACATAGTGATTCAACAACTCTATACATAATGCTGTGCTCACCACAAGTGTGGCTACCATCTGTCACAATACAACACTATTACAATACCATTGACTATATTCCCTATGCTGTACCTTTTATTCCCGTGACTGATTCATTCCATAACTGGAAGCCTGTATCTCCCACTCCCCTTCATAACGTGCACCAATTTTAATAGTTATTTTCAGTTATCCATAAAAATGGAATTAAAATAATCATATGGGAATGCAAGCTGGTACAGCCAATCTGAAAAAGAGCATGGAGGTTCCTCAAAAACTAAAAATAGAACTACCCTACAACCCAGCAATTGCACTACTAGGCATTTACCCACGGGATACAGGTGTGCTGTTTTGAAGGGACACATGCACCCCCATGTTTATAGCAGCACTATCAACAATAGCCAAAGTATGGAAAGAGCCCAAATGTCCATCAATGGATGAAGGGATAAAGAAGATGTGGTATATATATACAATGGAGTATTACTCAGCAATCAAAAAGAATGAAATCTTGTCATTTGCAACTACGTGGATGGAACTGGAGGGTATTATGCTAAGTGAAATTAGTCAGAGAAAGACACAAATCATATGACTTCACTCATATGAGGACTTTAGGAGACAAAACAGATGAACATAAGGGAAGGGAAACAAAAATAATATAAAAACAGAGAGAGGACAAAACAAGAGACTCATAAATATGGAGAATAAACTGAGGGTTACTGGAGGGGTTGTGGGGGGGGGGGGATGGGCTAAATGGGTAAGGGGCACTAAGGAATCTACTCCTGAAATCATTGTTGCACTGTATGCTGACTAATTTGGATGTAAATTTTAAAAAATAAAAAATAAGATAAAATAAAATAATCATATTTACTTTATATACTATAAGAATGCTTCTTAATATTAATATTTATATCAGAGAAGCAAGTTGTAAACAACCTGTATTTAAGAATATTTTATTCTTTCAATATATTTTGCACCTTACTTATTTAAAGTGATTTATTTCATATTTATGACTAGATTAGCTGTTAACCAAGTAAATAGAAGCTAATAGTCTCACATTGCATTGTACAAGAAATGACTGAACATATATTGAAGCTATTTGCAGTGTTAAAGAATTATTATAGAAATGATTCTGATGATATAATTAAGATTTTTTATGGAATTTACTTTTACAAAACATATCCTTGTGTCTAAGCATCTATTAACTAAATGCATAATTTCCCAAACCCATTATGACTTTATTCTTACAATGGAAGAAAAAGATTGTTTTCAAATTCTTTGGGTTCACATGAGTAATACTGTAATCGCTTCATTAAGTGTGGTTCTTACATGTGTAAAGAGAATTTTATTGATCATCTTCTTTTTTACTTGAAGTCAAAACAACTGAAATAATGTCACAGAACTATAGAGTGGGAGATACTTTTGGGGATATTTTCAAATTCCTTAGCCTTAACAAGACTATCAAAAGTAATTCATTGAAAACATCAGTGCTTTCAACTCTAAGCTTAAAATGTTAAAATTTCTAAAGATATTTGTTTAAATATCCTATGCCTCTATGCTATTACAGACAGTGGGTTGGAGTAACTAAAACATGGGCTTTGGGGTCAGACAGCTGCATCTGAATTCTGGCTCTGTCATTTTCTGACTGTAACCTCTGGCCAATTGCTGAAACTCTTTGACCCTCAGTTTTTTCACTTGTAAAGCAAGGATGTTATACCTACCTCATAGAATTGTTCTCAAAATTGAGATAGTAGAAGTAAAGTGACTGACATACAGACTCTATACACAGATATAATAAAACACAAAAATAAATATAAGAACTAAAGAGTATGAATCTGAAAAGTCTGTCCCATGCTTTTTGTGTTTACACTGTAAATATTTTCATTTCAGTAACTTTGGTGTAAAACCTGGGGTATTAACTTTTCAGCCAGAGAAAAGTAGAAGGCTCTCTTATGAGTAGGAAGTTCTGTGAGCTAGAGCATGACCATCGCAGGAATCTGGCTTCCAAGAAACCACATTTTTTCATGTCCTCTTAGCTGTGATTCTCTCTCTCTCTCTCTCTCTCTCTCTCTCTCTCTCTCTCTCTCTCTTTCTCTCTCTCTCTCTCTCCCCTTCTCTCTCTCCCCTTTCTCTTTGTCCCATTAAGCTTTCTCCTTCCCTCTTCTATCACTTCTTAAATTATTCCCATCTCTCAGTTAAAGTGGCTCTTACAGCAATACACAGCCCATTCTCTGCATTCTCCCAAAATTCAGTTACAGCTTTGATTTAGCTGAGGGTTAGATCCATAACCAAGGTAAAGTTGTGTGACTCAGTCAGGACAGCCTGCCAATAACCTTCTGTGCAAACAGACTTGCATTTAAACTTCTACAGGGAGAACACTGGGGATGGGAAAGATGGGATGAATTGTGAAGACTTTGCAAAAGGTAACTGGCATGGGCATTGTGACTGTTCACTTGCTAGGAAAAAGGGATAGAGAAATTGAAAAAAATTACTTTGATGCTTTTAATCTGCACAACTACAAATAATACCTTTAACAGGAATGGGAAAAACTGGTGAGAAATAGTATTGGTAGAAAATTGAGGTAATAGCAAGATAGTCAAGTTTAAAAGTGTACCAGGTAATACTTAACAATACTGTATTGTACACTTAAAAAATTAAGAGGGTAGATCTCATGTTAAATGTTCTTTCCATAGAGATAATTTTTCCAGTATACCAAGCAATTAGAAATATAGTACTTTTGGTGTAAATCTTATAAATTTTACAGCTCATCTTAACATCTTAACCCCATTACCCTAATGACTTCCTCCTGTCATTACTCCTGTCCAAAGCCTTAGGCATCTTCTGCTGATAATTCTGCAACAGCCTCCTAATGGATCTCCTCACAAGCCCTGCCACTTGTTAGCTATGTGATCTTGGACAACTTATATAACTTATTTGTATACCTCACTTCCCTCACTTATAACTCGGGCATCAATATAGTACCTGATTCATAGGGTTTGTGTGAGATGCATATTGGTTAATATATGGAAAAGCACTTATAACAGTGCCTGGTCCATAGCAAGTGTACTTTTGGCTATGTTTATATTATAATAATTATTATTACTTACTCTCACCCAAATTTAAATATAATCACAGGCTATAATGGAACTCTAACTTCCCATGCCTTCTTGTTGCTCTAAGAATAGAGGTGAAAAATCTATAACATGGCCTAGCATGATTTGATTCCTGACCATGTTGGCAGGTTCTGAAGCCAGTCTTTCCCCCTGTTATCTAAGCTGCTCACATTCCTTAAATATGCTGTGCCTTCTGCTTAGTATTTCCTCCCCACTCCTCCATTCACTCTGGCACAATATCCAGCTGATTTTCATCCTTCCAAAGTTTCACTTAAATGTCACTTCTTCCAGAAGCCTTGCAGGACCAACCTGATTAAGTTATACATTCTTATAGACTCCCATAATACCCTGAAACCTTTATAACATTAATCAACTTACAACTTTTTAAAAGACTTTATTTTTAAGCAGTCTCTACACCCAACATGGGGCTCAGACTCACAACCCCGAGATCAAGAGTCTCATGCTCTTCCAACTGAACCAGCCAGGCACCCCTTGACTTTGTTAACACAAGTTGCATGAGGATACAGGCCATGTCTGTCTTGTTTGCCCCCTAGCACAATGCCTGATACATCGGAAGTGCTCAAAAAATAGTGAGTGAATAGATAAATGAAAGAATAAATAAGCTTGATCTAGAAATACAGCTCAAGTCATCTTCTATAGAGATGTGTGAACTAAAGTCCCTCACAATACTGAGTATAAATTTTTGCTGAATGGATATCGTGGCTGTTATTGGGCCAGTAATTTGATATTAATAGTGGTTATTAGATGACAAGTGGCTCTGATCTAGTGAGCAGTGGCCTCTCTTGAAGACTGTGGTCATTCTAGTCATTGGTTGCCTAGGAAAGAGGTGTTATCTCCTAAGTGGGAAACCAAAGCTGAGAGATCGAGCCCTCTCTGTGTGGATGGGAAGGTATCACTTAATATCTCTCTTTAGTACCAGATGATGAACAACCACTAGATAACCTATAAAGTGCCTCTGGGAATATTAGAACCTTAACCAATACTTTGTAGACCAGACTAAAAGAAGGCTTTTGTGTCTCTCTCATAGGTTCTGGTGTGCTCTTTGTTTATTTTGTTTGCTTGCTTGTTTTAGTTCTTTTTAAGAAAAGTTTCCAACCTCTGTTGCAGAGAAACAAGAGGAGGTATTTTACCCACAGCTGGGCCAGAATGTTGGGGCAGTGTACGTCTGGAGTCTATTGGGAGGAATAGTAGTAGTTAAAGTGAGAGAAGCCTCAGGAAGAAAGAAAGTTATTGGAGGTCTTGGGGCTCTTTTGTCACCCATCCCTTCCTACATAGAAACTTGTATAGTGCTAAAGCTTGGTAATTCTTGGATTTTCATTTCAGTAAGTGGAGGGAGGAGGTGGTGACAGTGCCTTAGACGTGGAAATAAATTTGATCTCCAAGGAGAAACTATGTGGAAAGAGAAAAAGTAAAAGATAGAGAAAAGACTTTGGGAAATGCCTAAAATTAAGGGGTAAAAAGGAATGGGGAGGAGGGGCGCCTGAATGGCTCAGTCCACTGAGCATCTCTGACTCTTGATTTTGTCTCAAGTCTTGATCTCACAGTGGTTCGTGAGTTCCAGCCCTGCATTGGGCTCTGCACAGACACCATGCAGCCTGTTTGGGATTCTCTCTGTCCCCTTGTTTCTCTGCCCCTCCACCACTTGAGTGCATGCACACACTCTCTCACACACACACAAATTAATAAATATTCCAAAAAAAAAAAAAAGAAGGAAGAATGAGGAGGAGCTAGTGAAGGTCTGGCAGGAGAGATAAGAGGAGGGAGATATACTAGTAGCAACACTGGAGCGCCAAAGGAAGGGAGCACTGCTTTCCATTCATCTACCTCCCTCCCTAGTCAATTTAGCCTTCTACTTCAGATGGGTTTTTTTTTCTCCCCTTCTATCTAGAAATCCTCATTTTTATATTAAACAAGCATTCAAAAGTATCACCACATAACTATTCACAATAGATAATGACTATGGCAGGTTATGTCTCCTTTTTCAAACAATTTCCTAATAGTTACAATGTCACTGTACTTAAACAATTCATTTGCTTTACATTACTGGGCACCGTTGCCATGTAATTATGCTATTTAAGGAGTAGAATGATAGGGTGTAGGTGTTGTTTGTGCCAACTGGTCTTACCACCTCCTCTCTGCCCATCTTGCCATTCTTCAACCATGCCCTGATTTTCGGAAGATTAGCATAAAAAGGAAACAAACCAGAAGACCAAGACTAAGATGAATTAGTACCCCGATTCTCATCAGCATTACAGGCATTTGATACCCTGAAATCAAATTTATTCTTGGCAAGTTCTTAATTTTCAACAAGCATTTTATCCTGTTTAAAGGATGAAAGGAAGACAAATACACAATCTAATAGATTTTCAGAATTCTATTGTCTTTCTTAATAACTATTCTTAAGTGTGTTCCTCATTTTTCTTTTCATACTAAATGAAACCATGATCTTTTTATTTTGAGACTTTACCATTTACAAATGTTCAGAAATTTAACTATTTTCAACTAGAAGACTTTAAAAGTATAAGCCCAAATGTTCTATGATTGTTTATGGTATATATATTAGTCAAGATGCATCAATTTGTGTAATTAAAACTGGTAAATTTTATTTTATGTAAATTATATCTCAATAAAAAAAGTAGCAATAAAAAGAATATAAAAGGCCCTAGAAAGTGTTCCAAATGTCAGAGAAATGGAAAAAAAGTTGCAAACTAATATTATGAGAGTGACTTAAAATATAATAGAAAACATAAAATAGATTATTATTAAGCTTAAGGCAGAAAGATGTGAAAGCAGAGGTAGGAACACTAAAGAGACGATGTCTAACATTTTCAGCTAGGGTTGGGGAAGCTGGTAGGAAAACATGTTCTGGGGTAAACATGTTTCAGGTACTAGAAAACCTCTAGTCCTAATATTATTTCAAGGCACTCTTAAAAACCCACCCCAAATCCCAATATGTATATGTATGTATGTATATGTATAAATATATGTATGTATATAATATGTATATATGTATGTATGTATATATATATGTGTGTATATATATATGAGATTACATATATATATATAAGATTAGCATGTTCCCACTTAAATTTAAAGTTGTTTTTCTTTATGGAAATCATCTAGTTAGTAAATAATGATAGAATGCCATTATTAATGAATAAAGAATTATAGAAGACCACTATTTTGCAATATCCAAAGAAATGATGGATGTAGGTAATGTTCATCAATGTCTCTGAAGAGAGCTAGACAAACATTGTATACATGTGTACATACTTCCACCAAGAAATATTCCTACCCAAAAAATAAACCTGAATAAGATCAAGCCCCTATAACTACTTACTAGTTTAAGGAAAGACATGGGCAAGAAACATACTAAATGATACTGTGATGATACAATCAGAAAAATCCAAAATGTAGGGGACTACAGAGGATAAAATACCTAGTATTTTCAATAAATAAATTGCAAGAAGAAAAAGAGTGGGGGAGGAGAAACTATAGATTAAAAGAAATTTATAAGATGTATCAACCAATTATAATACATTTGGATTCTTATTTAAGCTATTTTTAAAACAATAGGAAAAATTAGGTTATAAGGAATTATTACTAAATTTAGGTAGTGTAAGGATATTGTTAAGAGAATCCTTACCATTTAGAAATATATATTGAAATATTTATTCATGAAGTGATATGTCTGGAACTTTTATAAAAATAAAATAATCCAGGGCCAAAAAAAAAAAAGACAACAAACCCAGGGCAATGGGAATAGATGAAACCAGACCAGTCATGAATTAACTGTTGAAGCTAAGTGACAGATATATGGGCATTCATTACATTATTCTCTTTATTCTTGTAAATATTTGAAATTTTCCATAATAAAGTTTTTTTAACCCCCTTTAAGATCTTTACCTCCCCCCTCCCACACCAAGTTTCAACTCCTTTGATATCTGGTCATAATTTTTACTTTCTTTACAGTTCCATGTATCTCTCATATTTGTCTGTAATTGTGGGTGATTCTTCCATTCGTTTCCATATTTATAAAATTAAGCATATTAGAGACTTTTACCTTTTCTTCCTCATTGGGATACATTTGATGCTTAGTCAAACTTATGGTAAAAAAAGCATCCTTGCTGTGTTCTTTTCCACAGGTATTTATGAGTGTATCTTTCCTTTTAAGTACAATTTTTGTTGTTGTTTTGGGGAGAGGGGAAATGAGAGGTTTTTTTTGTTTTGTTTTGTTTTTTAAATCTTATCCTGGTTATCCATCCTGAGACAAACAAACACCTTTCCTAGAACAGTTATAGATCTGTACTCCTAAAAACCCAGGGCCACACCTGACTATAATGATTCTCACTCCTTGTCCTCCGAAAGTAAACCATATGAGATTTCACAGGTTCTTTTCCCCAACTTTCTTTATACTCTCACTTCTATTATTTCTCCAAATTTATCAGCATTAGCCCCAGAGCAGCAATTTTCTCTTTGCTTTCTTTAGATGTCACTTGTTACCATCTTAATCCTCTGGAACCCATTTTGAAATGCTGATGTCATTTTAAAAGTTAACTACATTTGTTTCTGAGCCAGATCATGCTAATTTCCCTTCTCACTATTTCTCTTCCCTTTCACTATTTTTATTCTCCTATTCTTCTTCAATTCCCCCTGTATGTATGCCTCTCTCTCATAAAAGAGAAAAGGCAGGTTAAAACTAGCAAGGGCATGATAGTAATTAAAGATGAATGAACCTCAAAAGAGTCAAGCTTGCATGCAGTTAGAAGTCTTTAATCACATGCATTTTTTCCCAGCTAGAGCATAGAACAGAGCTAAGCAGCTTGGTAACATGATAGGACATGATTTTACCAAATGACTCAGAAAGAAGTGTTAGTTTTTCATAAATTGCCCCAGTTCCTCAAGATGGTGTCTATTATAATAATTATTCAGAATTAATCTAACCTCCTGATATCCTGCATAGGACTGGGATTAGGGTGAGGTGAATAAGGCTGGGTTCTTAGATCTTGTCCTCATTTGAAATTTTGACATTTAATTCATCATTGATTTTTTTTTTGCATTGATTTGTACCTTAAAACATAATGCATTAAAATATTGTGTATCTTGCTTACTGATTTATTCAATATCCCCTTAAATTTTGTGCCTAAGGTGATAGCTTCATTTGCCTCACCCTAGTCCCAGCCCTGAGCTCTGAGTGCTAGATAATCATTTTCTTTATGTACAAGTAAATGGCAGATCCTTCACAGCAGGACACAAACTTTTAAGTTTTGTTTTTCTTTTGTGTTTTTTAAGTAGTGGGGGTGAATTTACAAAAGGCTTTGTACACTTTTTACTTTTTCCCTATTGTGAAAACCAGCAGTACTGTGGAACACCTGATCTCACACTTTTTTGACCCAGGTCCAGTAGAGTGGGACAGAGGTCTTTCTCATCTATTCTCAAGAAATTGGTGATAAAAATTTGAAAGAAAAGAAAGGATAATCAGTAAACTTTTTGCTAGCAGTTTTTATGAACTGCTTTTATTTTGCAAGTGAAGACCCTAAAGTTATACACATGATTTTATATTATAAAACTATAGCCTATAAATTTAAAAATAATCTAGGACTCTCATTACATTTACTTTGATGTTATAATCCAAGTAATGCAAACACACACACACACACACACACACACACACACACACACACACACCGGGCAAGTTATCACAAATGAAGTTTTATTCTTCATCAGAGAGGATTAGATATAATCTTGCTCTAGAATGGGAACATTAATGACATGTCTTGAAGTCTAGCTGTTGAAAATCATAAACTAAGGATATGCATTATTGGCCCTCTGCGGGTTAGCCCAACAACCCATAACAAATTAAACTGATTATGAAGTTTAACCAATAGTAATTTATCTTTAAAAGGCACAGATGGTAGCAACTGAAAACCATGAAAAGCTCATCGTGGATAATAAATTATTCTTCTTGAAGATTTTGGGATTTCCTACTACCAGGTGAGCACATGTTGCCAGCATTTGGTAATAGCCAGACTCCACTGGAAAATACCCTCTTAGTCTTTAAGAAAATCTGACAGGTGTGCCTGGGTGTTTCAGTTGGTTAAGTGTCTGACTCCGGATTTCTGCTTAGGTCATGATCTCACAGTTTGTGGGATCCAGCCCCAAATTGAGCCCCGCGTCTGGCTCTGCATCCAGCCCCATGTTATGTTCGGCACTAAGTGTAGAGCCTGCTTGGGATTCTCTCTCCCTCTCTCTCTGCCCCTCCCCTGCTCGTACACACATGTGCCTCTCTCTCTCAAAATAAATAAATAAACATTTTAAAAAAACCCAATAACATGCAAATTTAAATTCAAAAATGCTATATTTTAAAATAAATCATTTTGTATATTACTAGTAACTTGCTCTTAATCATAGTAGAAATTAAAGTCTAGGGAATTATTTGTCATTTGCTCATTTAAACATAGAAATAACTGTTTCTTCTGATAGTTTGCTGCCCATCAGGAGGCCTATATTTGAGAATAACTATTTGAGAAGGAGCTTCCTGATCATACACTCTAGTATGAAGCTCCCTGACTCATAGAAATGTAACCATGATTTATTAATTCACTCAGCAATTCAACAAAGATGGATTGAATGCCCCACCATTGTCAAATAGTATACTAGATACTTGTAATAAAAAAATAAATTGCAATGCTATGTAAAAAGTACCATTTATGCTTTAAACATAGGCTACTGAGGGTCACCCAAGGATGGGGATATGACTGAAGGAAGTGGTTCCCAATGCCATTCCCCTGCTATCACGACTACAGCCCATATGACCCTTTGGAGAGAACTAGATAAGGGTTTCCCTCCTTAGAGAAACAGTCCCTGCCTGGCTTGATGCTCTGAACGAGAACAGGATTTCAGTCCTATTCTTTCATTAGATAGGTGCCACGGCAAGCTATAACCTGCACAACCACACACAATAATCCTATGGGCTCTTCTTTTTCATCTTTCAGGTTTCATTCAGCACACAGTTCTCCTCCCCAGAGATGCATTCTCTGAAACTATTGAAAATAGTTTCCCCAGTTGCTCTCCATCATACCACCCCATTTCTTTCTTTCCCTTAACTTTTATTATCTGAAATCATCTCCTTCATTTATTTGTTTACATAGATATTGTCTGTCTCCCCACCTCTCCACAGAGCAAAAGCTCCATAAGAGCAAGGTCCATGGCTGAACACCAGCCCCCTAACAAAGTGCCTAACATAGAGTAGGTTCTCAATCAATATTTGGTTGATGAATGAATAAACAAAGGTTATCCAGATGAAGAATGAGGAAACAGTATGCCACATAAAGGGGAAAGTGACACAAGTGCAAGAAACAGAACAGCAGAGTCAATGGCAGAGCACACAGTAGGAGGTGGGAAAACATCAAGGCATAAGACTCCAGTGGAAGGTGGAGGTCAGATCATCAAGAAGTCTGTTTGTTATCCTAAGTTGGACTCCATCCAGAGAATTACACAAAGTTCTATAAGGACTTTAAGAGTAGTGAAAATATCAGGGGCACCTGGGTGGCTCAACTGGTTAAGTGTCTGATTCTTGATCTCAACTCAGGTCATGATCCCAGGGTCATGGGATCTAGTCTCACATCAGGCTCTGTTCTGAGTATGGAGCCTGCTTAAGATTCTCTCCCCAACCCCCACCCCCCCCCCCGCCCCGGCTCAAGTACACATGCACTCTTTCTCTCTCAAAAAATTAATTAATTAAAAATTTTTTAATAAAAAAAGTAGCAATAATTTCTAATTTGTATATTACAATGTTCTAATGACAATGTGGATGTATGGATTATGGGGGCGGGCAGTGCTAGAGGCAAGGAGATCAGTTATGAAAGCATTAAAATTTTCCAAGGCAAAAAAAAAAAAAGACTAAACTATGATTACAATTATAATACAAGAAAAGGGGAGGGGAACCTGGGTGTCTCAGTCAGTTAAGTGGCTGACTCTTGATTTATGCTCAGATCATGATCTCATGATTCGTGAGGTTGAGCCCCAAGTGGAGTCAGCTCTGTGTTGACAGCCTTCTTGGGATTCTCTCTCTCCCTCTCTCTCTGCCCCTCCCCCACTCATACTCTGTCTCTCTCAAAAATAAAAATAGACATTAAAAGAAAAGGGGATTTTTAAAAATGTTTTACTTATTTTTGAGAGGGACATACAGTGTGAGCAGGGGACGGGCAGAGAGAGAGGGAAACACAAAATCTGCAGCAGGTTCCAGACTCTGAGCTGTCAGCACAGAGCCAGACTCAGGACTCGAACTCAGGAACTGAGAGATCATGACCTGAGCCAAAGTTGGATGCTTAACCAACTAAGCCACCCAGACACCCCAAAAAGGGGATTTTAGGAATAATTAGGATATAGAAATATCTGGTTTTGGTGCCTGAATGTGAAGGCTAAGGTAGAAAGAATTATATAAGATTATTCCTGCATTTTTAAAATGATTTTAAATGTTTATTTATTTATTTTGAGGGAAAGAGAGCACAAACAGTGGAGGGACAGAGAGAGAGGGAGAGAGAGAGAATCCCAAGCAGGCTCCATGCTGTCATCACAGAGCCTGGCGTGAGGCTCATTCTTAGGAACCATGAGATCATGACCTGAGCGGAAATCAAGAGTCAGAGGCTTACCTGACTGAGCCACCCACGTGCCCCAAGATTATTCCTGCATGTTGATATGGGTAACAATGTGAATGATAGTGCCCTCCTTCACCATCATGGCCCCATTAGCATCACAATCTAGACAATTCATCTAAGTGGTACCATGTGGAATCTTAGGGAAAATAGTTTTGATGTACTAATTGCCCAATTTTTGCTCAGGACTAATGACTTGAGCAGAGGGCAAAGCTATCTTGTTGAAAAACTCATCTCAAATGAGTCAGCAGAGGCAAGATAAACTTCTAGGTTTTTTCTAGAATTATGAGTTTTTGAAATGTGGTCTTATAAATCCCAATTTTATTCATCTTTGAAGAATAAGTATAGTTGTCTCTTACAAACTTGTGAGAGATGTAAAGCAGGACTCTGAGCCTCTTGGTAGGAAGTGGTTTTGAATAGGGACATCAACTCACTTTATGAGATAAATGTTATATACAGCTGTAAAAAAAAGTTATTGAAGTTACTAAATTACCAAGCTATTAATTTGTATATTGTATTATTTAATTTTATACTTCTACTTATTATCCTTTGTGCTGCATATTTTCCATTTACTTCTCCAGTTCTACTGTCCACCATTCTCCACCCTGGGGGGCTGATCTTGAGCCATTGTATTGAAAGCCCCTTCTAGCTTCAAGTTTGGTTTTGTCAATAGGAGACATTGACAGGAGATTGGAGAATGAGGTATTAATTCCCTCCTGAATCTTGGATATTTGGCTTCATCCTTCTACTAAGGGCCATCGTCCCTTTAGGTAGCCTTCTCCTACAGATCCAGTTACTCTTGAGGGTTCCAGGAACTACTCCCTCCCCCCAGTTAGTGGGTAGTAAGAGGTACACACTCCCGCACTCCAAATGCCCCTCCCCCAATTACTAGCCCTAGGGAAACATGGTATCCCTTATTAGCTTCCCACCCACACATATACAACATTAAGTTACCCCATTTGACTCATCTGGGATTTTTGCTGTAACCCTAAATAGATCAGACAATATGCAAATGTCAGGGCTCAGGATCATTTTTCCCTTCTCTACGTCCAACGCATACTTTATATGCATCATGATTTCTCTTAAGACAAATGTGTAGCTTGAGATAATAGGACAAATCTAAGAAGAAAGGAGTCACAGATAATTGGAGCTAAGAGTGGGTCAATAAGAGTTGAGAAAAAAGGAAGTATGACAGGCTTATAGCCACACATACACATTGCTATGAGTGGAAAGCAGGAACAAGAAATAAAGCTGAAGACAGAAGAGGGGAGACAGAATAGTGCCCCTCCTCTCCCTCAGACCAGACATGAATCGGTCTCTCCAGCCTCATTTTAAAGGTAGGCTGCAGGGAAGGGCCTTGCCTTGGATCCCAGGACAACAATCCTAAAGCCTAGCTCTCTACCTTTTTCATTTTGCACTGAGGTTCTTTAGAGCTAAAAATTTTCTGGTTGATAAAAGAGAAAGACCACAAATACTAAAAGCTGAATGGGAATATTCAGGAGAAAAAAATGGGTAACTCCTGACAGAGGACCAAATATGAAGTCACATATAATAATTTGTTGAGAAAACAAATCTCTATGTTAGTCAATCATGCCAGTCATTTTCATTGGCTGAAAACATGGGTATTTTTTTGTCATTTCAAAGCTAACGTTCAGTGCTCAGTGTAGTAGTTCAGGTATGTGCTCCAGAGCCAGACTACCTGGTTTGTGTCTAATCCTGCCCCCTACCATCTTGGGCAAGTTTCTTAATTTAGCTCTTCCTCAGTTTCCTCCCCTATAAAAGTAGGATAATAAGTAGGGTCATTGTCAGAACCACAGGAATTATTCTATGTAAAAAGGCTAGGTTCTCAATAAATGTTAGATACTATTAATAATAATGCTAAATTGGAACTTACTGCCGATTTAATTAATTAAATTAATTAATTTAATTAATTCTAATTAGAATGAACTCTTCAAAGATAATGGAGAGGGAGGTACATCTACTGATGCCATGTAAACATAATCTCATTCTTAAAGTTGAAAAAGTTGTTGTTTATCTTGTGGGCATGGATGAGTAGTTTGTACCCACAATTAAATGCCTTTTTGTTGTGTTTTCATATCCCCTAAGTTGTTCAAAGTACTTCTCAAACACCCTCAGCTTGATCAGATGAAATATTTTTCAAAGAGTAGAAAGAAGATATTATTCTTTCTTTTTTATTCTGTTTTTTAAAGAATCAGCCAGATGAACAAATTTACTTAACGATTTTCATGAGAAACAGAACAAGCCAGAAAAGTTTGTTACCTAAATATGTGGCCTTGTTCTTCCCAGTGGCGCCCTCACTTCCCTTACTCTGATGGGAAGAGACCTTTCTTAGCCCATTCCCAAAGAATACATCATCCAAGTTCATCACACCTAATTATCAGATGCTCATCTAGGTAACACTTGTGCATTATCCCAAGTAACTTTCTCCCTCAGAAAATAAGCTAAATGGGGGGTGGGGAGCAGAGGGGGTTTCCCTTGGGAAGCCAGAAAGTGGGAGGATATTTTGAAGCAGGTGGGTTTTTAGGTCCCTGCAATCACAATGTGAGGGTATCCTCCCATGTGTTTAAGTACAGAGGCCTCTCCTCTGTGAGCTGCACTTGTGGTGGTACAGAACATGAGGGGAGGAGCTGGGAGCATGAATCAGATGTGCTAAGACTATTCAAACAAGTTGAAGACAGTCCACAAAGGTGCAATATACCTCATTTTACTCTGTACATGCATTTATGGAGTGCTGGTCAAAAGTCATTTTTTAGCTTATATATTAGGCTTTTAAGCTTATACATTATGGGAGCTCATAATATAAAAACATACCCTTTTGTAAAGCCTTTTACTAAGATATTATTAAGCCAATTTGTCTCTTGGGTAAATTTGTTTTCACAACGAAGATTTGTTTAAAGTAAGTAAAATTACATTTGTTACATAAGTAATAAATTAAGTATACAAACCACTGATAGTACACTCCCTTGCGTTTATTTACTCAGAAAAATAACCCTCTCCCTCTTTAAAATGGCATTAGAATTTATTGCCCTTGTATCTAGAGGTCTTTTAAAAAGCTTTTAAATATAAACATACTTGAAATTTCACTACTTTTTAAATTATTACGTTAACATGTATCTAACAATCATTTTGTCCAGTTTTTGAACAACTTTAAAGCTAATGCAACATATAACAAGCCAAAACAATAAACAAAACTCCAAAACCCCAAGACTTAATTTGTATTGATGCTGACTATTGTTAATCTAGAGAAAAAGAAAGGCAAGCACCCTTCCGTTGTGGAGAGAATATTTAGTTTTACAAGTAAACAGAAGCTCAGCCATCACATGGAATTAAGAATCTGGGCAGATCAATGTAATGGACCCAAGATTTTCATCTCAGTTGAACTCAAGATTTTCATCGCTTTAAACACAGACAAAACATTATTAACAATCAATGTTACACAAAATTAAACCTACACAAATGAAAACCATACCATCTGCCCTTATGTTCAAATTTTTATAAAACGGGTCATGTGAATCTGAAATCATGCTATAAAAATTTGGTTTTGGCCAAGTGAAGTTCTTTTGTGAAAGACTCACACTACCCTCCAGCCCTACTGAGCGCTAAATGCAAGCTATTTATTTTGATACACTCTGCTGAACTCAGACAATGTTTTTTTGGCATTTTGAAAAATTACTAAAGTTGAACTTTTTACACAACTGTTTAACATAGTAGAAACTTGAACTCCATTTCCATTTTGAAATCAAACCTCTTATTTTCTGTATTATTCTTGTTATCACGGCCACCCTGTTTCAGAACAAACACGGCTTTCTTTGGATCACTATGCATTCTAATTCATTGCTAACTTTTACAAGCCTTCTCCACACATGCAAAGAGATCTGCAGACAATCCACATAATGACCACAAATTTTGAAAATAATATTTGTACCTTCAATTAATTTTTGCTCATCAAGAAATTATTAATTAGAGGATACATTTACAGCCCATGGAAAGGCTGTTCTGTTAAAAGCCGTCAAAACACATTAGTACGACTAATGGCAGCACGAGATCTTTCTATTCTTATACAAACTCCCCAAGTTTCTGTAGGATGAGATTACTTTTCCCTCCATAGAAAAACAGGAGCATGCCTCATACCACAACAAGGTGCATCTTGGCCATTCCAATCAAGGATTCTGAGGTATCAAGGAAAGTCACAATAAGCTGGTCATTTTCAAGGGTTGTCACCGTCCACACTCAGTAAAACCTGTAGTCAAGAGCTGAAAGGTTGTCGGGTTTTTACAGCCCTTGTCAGATTAGTCAGGCTGTACAAATGTCCAAACCCAGCTTCTAAGATGCTCTTTGCAATAACACTTAGAAATGAGTTTACTGCCAAGTAAGCCTATTAACAAATGAAATGCGCATGGACTAAAGTAATAACTAACGTTGCTTAAATCAAAACAGATCTTGACTTCCTTACCTTAATACTAGGAAGCATAGTAGCTTTTGTTTTTGTTTTTGTTTTTTACAAGGGGGTAATTGAAGTTTGTTCAACAGCAGCAGGCCCTGTTCAGCCCCCTACTCCACAGGGAATTAACCGTCACATTCCAGCCCTGTCATCAGAACAATGAAAGGTGAATGTTGTGCAAAACAGCTTGGGACCACTAACTGATGATGTCATTCCTCCCTTATATGGTTCATTATTGTGCAGATTTACTTTGGTCTGTGAAAAGGGGTGGAGCTGCCCGGGACTGGAAGGGAAGGCTGATCTTAAGAAGCAGAGAAAGTGAACGGAATTATGCTCCACACAGAGGAAAATGCACTGGGGAGGGGAGGAAGTTGGGGAGGAAAAGTGAGAAAAAGAAAAGATATGCATAAGATGTCAAATGGGCCTCACTCTTGATTTTTCAAACTAGCTAAATGTTTAGCACACACTGGAATTTAAATAAGGATCCCACTAGAGCCTGATCTGTGAGTCAGCCAACGGGACGGGATTCATGTTCAACCAAAGTGCCAGTTAACTTACGTGTGTCTAAATGAAAACACTGCAGTGTGGGCTGCAGAATGCAAGTACTCTTTAGTTTAAGGATCATTATGTCTTAAAAAAATTTTTTTTACCTGAATTTATTGCTTTCCTAAAAGTGTTTTGAAATGGCAAAAAAAGTGCTGTCCACCCAAATGAACAAGTGAATATAGTCAGCCAAATTTCAAGGAATGTCTATATCATCAATCATACAAATCTTCTCAAAATCCCCTAACGCCTTAAACTAGTTTTCTCTCTCTTTTTTTTCCTTGTTTCCTTCCATCATTCATTCTTTCCTGTGTGAGTCTGTGAGTAATAATTTAGTCAAGGTAACATTAGTTAGGTAACAGAGGTTCCTGTATAATTTGTTTCTAATACATATCCATATAATTTATATATCATTTATGTTAAGAAATTCCATTTTTAATTACAGAATACAAGCATAGTATTAGATAAATTAGTTAAATTAACTTTAACAGATTAACTTTAAAGTTAGCAGAATTAAATGTTTGGAGAACATGTTTAAGTCCTCAGATATCTTTCCTATTATACAAATATAAACCATTATGTTATGCATGGAAAAGAATTGGAAGGAAAAATAAGTTAAAGATAATTGCTTTTCTACATTCGTAATGTTCGATCACGTCTTGCCTTGTGAACATGTCTACCTTCTTAACAGTATGAACTTAGAACAATGATTAGTGCATGTTTCAGGGTTGCAGTTCTGAATAAAGTGTTGTGATTTTGGTAAAATTTACATAAAACAACATTTATTGTTAAGGTAAAATTACAGATATTGAGCCAATTAATTGATGCTTTTGGTTTTTTGGGGTTTTTTGGGGGGGGAGTCGGGAGGAGTATTTCCAGCAATTTTTAAATGATTGGGAAAAACCAAAACTGAGGAAGAAACTGCTGCCACCATGTGTTGTGTGCAAGGCTGCCCTGGTGTTGGGGAAAGGGGCTTCTTGGCAATTGAAAGACCCAAGATGGAATCTTGTCTTGGCACCTACTGGGTAGATAGCTAAGAGGATGCTTTCTAACTCCTCTGGCTTCAGCTTACTCCAGTATCTAATAGAGATACGGATTTTAACTTGCAGAGTTAAGGCCACAGAGTCTGGCACATAGTGGGCCCGCAATAAATGCTGAATAATACATTTATACAGTTTATACATCTTGATAATGGTATGCACTTTGCAAAACTACAAATTTGTAGTCTCATTTTGACACAGACGATATAAATTCATGTTTAAAAAAAAAAGAGAGAAGCAAAGGGTCAGGACTGATTATATATAATCAAGGGGCATCTTGCATTCAGTCTGCTTCTGGTGATTCAAGCTTGAGGTACAGCCCCAGGGAGGCATTGATTATGTTCAAGGCCAATAAATCACTATTTAGAAACATAATAATAGCAAGAGGAAATGTTTCAGATACATTTGAAAACTCTTTAAAACAAATACAATAAATGTTAATCACAGGTGTGTTTTTTTTCCTTCCCTGCTTAGTACTACTAAATAGCTACATTCAAAATTAACTTAGTCCTCCTATTAAGACTCACCTAAAATAGCTGTATTAGTCATAATTAGTTAAGATTCCCTGGCTAAATGACATTACTTATTAGGAGCCTCTTGGAACCCAGAAGAGATGATTAAGTGGGTCATAGAACCCTCCTTAGAGTTGCAGTAGCTGCAAAATTCCACTATTATATCCTGAAGCACAGGGACCTGAATGGGTCTTTCTATATTCAGAAATATCTTATATTCACCTTTTTTTTTAATTCCAGCTTTACTGAGGTATAACTGGCAAATAAAATTGTATGATATTTAAAGTGTGCACTGTGGTGATCTGATATGCATATACATTGTGAAAGGATTCCTATCATCTAGTTAATTAATTAAGACACTCATCATCTCACATAATTAACTTTTTTTTTTTTGGTAGAATATTTGAGTTCTACCATCAGCAAATTTCAATCACCAACTATATCAACTATAGTCACCACGTTTCATATTATTTCCTCCGACTTTATAGTCAAAAGTTTGTACCATTTTATCAGTCTTTCCCTATTTCCTCCACCCCCAACCCCTGGCAAACATTTTTTACTCTCAATATGAGTTTGACTTTTTTTTTTTTTTTTTTTTTTTTTTTTTTAAGATTCCACATATAAGGGACACCAAGTTGTATTTGTCTTTCTTTGTCTGGTTTATTTTATCTAGCATAATGCCCTCAAGGTCTATCTGTGTTGTTGCAAATGACAGGATTTCCTTCTTTCTTTTGGCAGAATAATATTCCACTGTATACATATACCACAAATTTGTTACCCATTCATCCACTAATGGACATCTAGGTTGTTTCTATGTCTTGGCTACCGTAAAAGAGGAAAGATTTATACAATCTGAAGAGAAACCAGAGTATATCTTGGCTATTGTAAATAATAGCTTCAGTGAACATGGGAGTACAGATATCTCTTCAATGTCCTGTTTTAATTTCCTTTGGCTATATACCCAGAAGTGGGATTGCTGAATCATATGGTTGTTCTATTTTTAATTTTCTGAGGACCTCCATACTGTTTTCAATAGGGGCTGAACCAGTTCTCATTCCTACCAACAATGCACAAGGGTTCCCTCTTCTTCATATCCCACCAACTGTTATTATCTCTTATCTTTTTGATTACAGCCATTCTAACAGGTATGAAGTGATATCTCCTTGTGGTTTTCATCTGCATTTCCCTGATGATTAATGTATTCACCCACTTATAATTGGCTTCCCATCAAGAACCAGGCATTAATAGGAGCTGGGAATATGGTGTAAACAAGACAAAGTCCTTATCCTGGTGGAGGTCACACTCCAAGGATACATACCCTGAGGAAAGAGAGTAGGGTTTTCTCAAAGGAGGTGACTGAGGGCTGGGGACCTGCTCAGTAAAGACCTTCTCTAAAGCAGGGACATTTGAAACTAAAGAATCAAAGGATCCATCCATGCAAAGAGCAGAGGCAGCAGGAGCAAAGGCTCTGAGTGGTGATGAGCATGGGAGATTCTAGGCACGAAAAGAAGTCCATTGTGATCAAAGCATGGAGAGTGAAAGAAGAGAATTACAAGATCCATTTGAATGATCCATTAACTAACATTTCAAGTATCCTTTTCTGGAACATGTGCTCCAGAGATAGCTCTGATAAGCTACCAGGGCCTCAATGTGTACTAGAGGGTCCTCTGTTCAGCATAAGAAAAGTGAAGAATCATTGTTTAATTGATGAATGAATGGTTGAAGATGTATCAGGCATCCATCCTTGTAGAAATGAGATATAAGAACCTGATGAACCCAGCAGCCTGGTGTCCTCAGTAGTGCTGCTCTAGACCCAAGCCTCTACTTGGTTCCTCAAACTTAGGAGAAGATTCCATCACCTGATATAACCAGAAATGGAGTTGATCCTGCAGCTAGAATATTGCTGCATCTGCCTTTTCATGCACCAACCTTTCAGGCAGGGATCTTGTCAGCATGTCCACAGGTCAGGGGGCTGAGACTTTACCAAGTCTCCAAGTACTGCTTACTAGTAACTGTATGTGTGGCAAAAGTCAGTTGGAGACCTGCTTTCATTATGACCTATCATTTGTCATGAGATACCAATATCTTCCAATAAGATCTGACAATTGGAAAA
The DNA here is from genome assembly GCF_024362965.1 of Panthera pardus. Lineage (NCBI taxonomy): Eukaryota > Metazoa > Chordata > Mammalia > Carnivora > Felidae > Panthera > Panthera pardus. Next base: position 83,470,927 of record NW_026526732.1, on the reverse strand, counting down.
AAGCAAGGTGACTTGGCCCAATTTGCCACACCATGGTAAAGAGCTGGATTTTATTCTGAAACACCTGATTTATATGACTAACATGTAGAGAATGTACTTGAGGGCAGGGAGAGCAAGAGTGGAAGATGTCTCAAAGGGCTATTGTGGTAGCCTCGATACACAATGGGATGGTGGCTTAGATAAGAGCTTGCCTTGGACTAGGGCAGTGGCAATGGTTCTGGAAAAATGGACAAATTCCAGATATAATTTGGAAGCAGAATGAATACAACTCACTGGTGGTTACTTTTGGAAGGTTGAGAGAAAGACAAGATTTAGGGTGATTGCATTTTAGTTTGAGTGATTAGATACAAGTACTGTTAACTGAGATAAGCATAACTAGGTTTTCAGAAAGTAACCAAGAGTTCCATTTTAGATACCTTAAGTTTGAGAAGCCTATTAAACATCCAAATGGGCTGGTCAAGTTTGGACTTTCATTCAGTTATTACTCAATGAACCAAATAAAAATTTTTGTTTAAAGAAGACTAGAAATTTTCTTTTCTATGAATGACATACAATCAAATGGAGACCTTCCCTTTCTCAAAAATTTTAGCATGTCTTAACTGAACTGTATACTCCAATTTAATTTACTCACATGGAAAGTATTATTGTGATTATGGGTCCATAGGCCAAGTCCTAAGTCCACCATAAGTAGGGATCTCCTAAGACAGTCATAACTTCTTAGAGTGCTGCATCCCAGAGACAGAGTATCTAGGCTACCATCTAGGATGCATCCTTTAAGCATCCTGTTGCCACTGAGCACCGTGACCTGAGCAAGTGGCTCCTAAAATCAAATCTTCTCACAACTGCTTCTTATTCAAATTGATCAAGAAAAGGAGAGACAAAGAGGACATCTTTCCTGCACATTCTGAGAAAGATCTAGTCTAGCATATGGCAAGTGGGAAGTTTCTCAACATGTGGGTGGTTACTGGTCTTGCCAATTCCATGTGCTTTTATCTCAGGAGACATTTTTTGCTGCAGAGGAGGTTGTGCTCCAGAACTGTGAGAAGTGGGTGCACTGGTGAACTGGAGTGGGCAGGCAAGGACAAGTCATAGGATATGCTAACAGCACTACACTTGCGTTCCTTAGTTGGGGGCAGGGGAGGGGTGGAGACCTTTCTTCCAGGATCCTTCCCTGGAGGTTTGGTAATGGTGTATTAAGTCTGGGCAGTAGTTCTGCACATAATTATGCCTCTTTCCTTTAGTGAAATATAATCCCAAATTTCTCAAGTGTTACAGATTCCAGAAGTCAGACAAATCTGTAAGCATTAGAGAGCCAAGTAAATCAGAAAATATTGGAGGAAGGGATGGTAGGTGTAAGTAAGTGGGAAACATAAGATCACTTCTGTGATCAGAATATAGGATTTAGTGACATTGTAACAAATGACAAAGACTAGGTAGACCAAAGCATTCCTCCCTTCCAACAGCACACTGGATACAGAATAGCCATAGTCCATTTCTAGTTCCCTTCACTTTTCAGATCAGATACATATACTTCCCTAAGCATTTAAGAATAAAATAATTCTTCATAAACTTCTCTAGGAAATTGAGAGGTAGGCAGAAAATATAAAGCAAATTCTTAAGGCACAGTGTTTCTGAAGTCAAGAGCAATGAGTTGAGATTAAATAAAGTTGACCTCTGGTGTGTTTGCAGTTGAAGCTCACATTCAGCCCCTGAATAATTTGAATAGTTTCTTGGCTAAGAGTTCACATCCAAGAGCTGAATATATTATGCACTGAGCATAAAAGACCCAACCTTTGATTAATCTTTTCTGTTCAAACTTTTCACCACCACAAAGTACTTTCCAAACACAAGCATTCTTGGAAAAAGAGTGCATACTCAGTCAAGGAGCCAGAAAGGAGCAATCTCCAAACACTGAAAACACCACCTTCCCAAGTTCCAACTCCCTCTCTGGAGTCCAGGATTTGTAATGCTAATCTGAGTACCTTCTTCCATCCTGGAAAAAAGGGAAAAATATCAAAGTGATGGAGCTGAATATTCACTGTGGTGCTAAGAGACAGCACATTTTTCCAGCACTTTCCTTTCTTAACTCTTTCTTGGTATATAAATTTGTGCAAAAATAGCATTTGCCTGGTATTTAACGTGATGAAAAATGGCTGCCAATTTAGGGCAGCATTCCCAAGGTTTTTCACTCTGGAAGAATAATCTTACTTATTACTTTCCAATACCTGATTTTGTCCATGATGCCGTAATAAACCATCAGCTTAGTGAAAAACCCAACCCAACTAGTTTGGAATCTGGGGACCAAAAACTCCCAATCATTTGTTAGAAATTCTCACTTTGAATTCAGTTGCTTTTGCAACCTAGATTCAATCACTTTCTCTGAAAGTTACATATCTCAGTAATAACTCAATTAGTTCAAAAAGGATCTACAAGAGACTCTGGTTTTGTGTTTCTAATATACAGAACGCCTATCAGAGTTGATCAATTGCCTGACATTACAATTACCAGTAACAGAGTACTGATAGATCAGAAAAAATTTTTTTAATATGTCACTATAAAGCACTAGTTATTAACTGTATTTTTGCCACTTTGGTAGATTCTGAAGCTGTAACTACTGACTAAAAATTTGCCTGTTAAAGTGCCTTTCTAGCTGGCCTAACTATTTGTTATTTCCTAATGATCTTCATTGTGTGTTTCTTAAAACTTCCCATCTGCTCCAGTTCCTGAGGGCTCTCTGATTAATACTAAAAATAGGCATACATTTTTATTTGCATACGTATACTGTGTCCCTCACTATCAACTTTTTTATCCAGAAGTTATAAAGTAAATCTGTGTTAGACCTTCTAAATAAATGAATTTGTATCTACTTCGTTTCATAACCCGCAATAACTTCTGTGCAAAATACATGCATTTAAATCCTTCAATTTGGTACACTAGTACACTTCAGATTCTTTTTTCTTTTTTTCTCATTCAAAGTAGTTTGCTTTATGCAGCTGTTGGGAAAAGAAAATAATTATCCCCAAGACTATTCTATAAGTCAGTCCAAACTGAGTTTAAACTTTTATTCTTTTCAAGATATAAAATGTGTTCTTTCACTTCTTTTTAATTTACTGATTTTTTTGAATATGCATAGTTGTAGAAATACAGCAGTAAATTTATGAAGTTAGCAAAGTTACTACAGCAGTTTTTCTTCCATAAGATGCCTATATTACTAGATGTTTCACTTCTCATAAAATTGTATATGGCTAAAAATCATAATACTATTATTTTTGTAGAAAGAAAGTCATCCTTTTCCAGATGTGTATTTCATAGTTACATTCTACTCCTCAAGTATAATTTATTTTATATGTAAGATTTATCTGTCCTTTGGAAACTTAAAACATAAATGCTAAATCTTCCCTCACCATAAACCACACTGTTATATTTTTGGTTCTCCTAAAATGGTAGAAACCAAATGAGGCCAGAGAGAAATGACCCTGATTAAAATAAGGTCAGCTGTCTCACATATTTATGGAAGATTACCTGTCCTATACATAAAAATGACTATAATAAGCATTACTAAGAGTCCCAACTTTTTCCAACTGATTTGGAATGCCATCTTTAACATATATTAAATTTCTATACTTACTATAATCTATTATAATAATTCTCTATTATAGAGAATTTTTATCGGCTCCATTGACCTACCTATTAATGTACTAATACAATACTGTTTTACTCACTATAATTTTTAAATGAGTTTTTGTTTTTAGTAGGAAACTTTTCTACTACTTTTCATTTTCAAAGTTTGACTATTCTTGCTTATGGATTTTTTAAAATGTTTATTTATTTTTGAGAGAGAGAGAGAGGGAGAGAGCGCAAGTGCAAATAGGAGAGGGGCAGAGAGAGGGAGACAGAGGATCCAAAGCCAGCTCTGTGCTGACAGCAGCACGTCCGATGAGGGGCTTGAACTCACGAACAGGTTGCGAACCCTGAGATCATGAGCTGAGCTGAAGTCCAACGCTTAACTGACTGAGCCACCCAGGCGCCCCTTGCTTGTGTATATTTTATACAAACTTTAGAATCACTTCAGTTAGTTCCCATATCTTAAGAAAAATCCTAATGATATTTTTATTAGGACCACATTAAACTCGTGGATTAATATAAGAAGAGAGCTTTATGATGTTGAGTTCCCAGTCCTACAATGTGGTAAAACCTTTCCATTGGTCCCAGACTTTTTCATATCTCCATGTAGCATTTAAATTTTTTCACATTCTTTTTTTTTAAATTTTTAATGTTTATTTCTGAGACAGAGAGAGACAGAGCATGAGTGGGGAAGGACAGAGAGAGAGAGGGAGACACAGAATCTGAAGCAGGCTCCAGGCTTGGAGATGTCAGCACAGATCCTGACACAGGGCTCAAACCCACGAACAGTGAGATCATGACCTGAGCTGAAGTCAGACGCTCAACTGAGCCACCCAGGTGCCCCCAAATTTTTTCACATTCTTAAGTTTATTTCTAGATAGTTTATATTTAATGTAGTTTTGTTTTTTGTCATTTGGAAAGATGAAAACTATTGATTTTTGACTCTTGATTCTACGTAGTTTTATACCTTGCCAACTCACTTTATTGAATTCTCTAATTATTTGCAGCAGGTTTGTAGTTTTCCTGAATCTACCCACAATCTAAGTACAAAACAGCTACCTCCACCCAAACAATAGAAGAGTGTACTTTTCCAATACTTTGCATTGTTCTCAAAAATTTCTTAGTTTGATACATTGTAAATTGATTTCGTGAAATTCACCTATGTTTGTTCTTAGTGTTCAATACAAGGTGAGCAGAAGAAACGTTCACTTTTAGGTATTAGAAGTTATACCTGTGGTAAGAACTTTATATTTGTTATCTCATGAGCTTAACTCTGTGAGATATGTACTCTGCTATACACACTCTGTCAATAAAGAAACCAAGAATTAGAGGCATTAGAAAACCCGTCCAAGGTTACAGAACAGGAAGTAGCAGAGTCAGAATTTTGAGTCAGAGCTATTTGCCTCCAAATGAAATGCAGGAGACTGAGAAAACATCTGTCTCTAGGTTCCAGATTTTGAGCGGCTCTGGCACGCTATAGCTAGAGTAACCCAGGGAGGAGTTAACCATAGTTAAAGAGGTTAGACTTAGCTCAGATGATCCTCTGAAGGTCATAAACCATTTATAAACATATCATAAGCACTCTGGAACCCACCACAATGCCACATGATTTCTCCTTAGCATACATCTGGATTATTTTACTAATAAAGAGGGTGCTAATTGCAGGCCTCAAGCTTATACGTGCAAGAAACACAATTACCTTCATTTTTCCAGATCTCTTATAATTTTCAATATGGGTTCCCATTATACTTTATCTTAGTCCATTCTGGGTAAGCTCAGTTGAGTCTGGTTTCCCTTAATAAATTTAAAGATTCCTCATTCAAGTCAGGGTCTCCTGAGTTAATTCTAGGGCTTCAGGACCCCGTTTCTGGAGTTAAGATGAAGTCCCTTGACCATCAGGAAGGTGGGTAAGAGGTCATCTAGTCAGCCTTCTTCCACCTGGCATTCTCTGAGATGCATATTGTTGTCTCTTGTCACAGGTGTCAATCTGCTCAGATTGCTGATATAAACGAGTCACAGTTCTATCCTCATGGCCAGCCATGGCTTCAGCTATTCACATGGCCTTTCAGGGACATGGGAAAATCTACATTCCTTTTAGGGTTACATATCAGACACCAATTTTTACCCTATTTCTCCTGAATTATTTAGTAGAAGGGGAGCCACAAGTTTTGCCATGCTTTTTGCAATGAACTGAATTATGTCTCCCAGAATTCATATATTGAAGTCCTACCCCACAATGTGACTATATTTGGAGATGCAGCTTTTGAGAGGTAATAAAGGTTAATAAGTCATAAGGGTAAGGTTCTAATCCAAAAGGATTGGAGGCTTTTATAAGAAGAGACCTTATAAGAAGATCTCTCTCTTTCCATATACGTGCACAGAGGAAAGGCCATGTGAGCATGCAGAGGGAAGGTGGCCATCTATAAGCCGGGAAGTTAGGCCTTACGAGAACCCAACCGTGCTGGCACCCTGATCTCAAACTTCCAGCCTCCAGAACTGTGAGAAAATAGATGCATGTTGTTTAAGCCACGTAGTCTATTAGTTATGACAGGCAACCTAAGACACCCTTGGACTCAACCTAGTAACCTCTTTACTCTCAAATTCTCCACACCACATCTATCTGTGGTTTATATTACTCTCACCTTCCCTTCCTCCACCCTCTACTCCCCCAAAAAAGCTCAGAACAGAGCCTCTTCTTTTGCACTACCTCCTCCCACAAACAACATAGACTGTTCTTGCTTTCTCGCTTCCCCAAGCATCTTATCTAACAGAAAAGAAGAGGTGTGATAAAAACTGGATCCACTTGATTACATATTCTTTCTAAGGCTATGCCTAGATCTTTGCTTCTGAAATCCAAAGACAAGATATTGAGTTCTCTTCTCGCTTTCAGCAGTGGCAACTTTTCCTTGAGGCAGTGGTTGCTCTTGGCTGGCTGTTCAACTAAGGACAGGACACAGGATAATAGAAAATATTAGGTTAGAAAATCTAATTATTATCATACTCTAGTAAATTTTTATAATGGAGTATAGGCAGGTGAAAATGTCAAAGCTATAACAATATTATAATTGAATTACTTAGTCTTTGAGGTTGTAAGGGACAGGCTCACACAGACTACCTAAGATGATGGAGTTATTAGTGAGAATACCTCATAGTAAATTAAAGCAGAAAACTGTCTCCACAGCTGATCAGGCCTGGAGAGAACTGGAATATTATGCATCATTTTGTGTCATATACCTACAGTTCTAGTAACCCGGCAGCAATGAATATGATCTAATGCTTGTCATGCTCTCAAAAGCAGGAGTCCACTGCAACCCCAGTCCTGTGATGTGGGCTCTTCTTCACTCTTAGAATTTCTCTGTCTCTGCTGGGTTTTTCTTGGTTTCTGTGGTCTTTATGTCTTTCTGTTTCATATGCCCCGAGAAAGCGTCTCAGTGGGTTAGTCAGTCCCCATCAAACAGAGCTCACTATTTGGCAGTGTTCTCCTGCCAGGCTATTTCATAGGCCTCAGCCTCCCTGATGTCTAGGTTATCAAATGTTGCAAACTAGCTGCATTCCAGAATACATAGCCAACAGATGAATTTTGCTCACTGCACATTGTGTTATAAATTTGAGCCAACATTGAAAAACCAGAAGATTTTACTAAAATCAGATTTCTGTCTTTTCCCTAAAATTCAGAACTGGCAACAATGTGGCAACTGAATCACAACCTGAATCTGAGTCAGTCAGCCTGAGCTGAATTGAATGGACTTTCCCTGGTGTCACAGTTTGCTATCTCCAGCCCAGTGGTCCACCACTCATGCAGTGTGTGCTAAAGGATCTGCTTTTTTTTTTGATGACTGCCTAGCACTGCAGGTGTTTGCGATTGAGACCTTTGTGACCTCTGTCCAGGACAGTTGACCTCTGGTCAGAAAAGAAAGAATGACAGTTATGTGAAAGGAGTTGCCTCGATTTCTCTCAGAAGAGGCCTCTTCTGTGAATCAGGTGCTCAGAGTTTCAGGAACTGTCTGGCAATTTCCTGAAAACTTTCTGAAAGAGAGCAACCCAACGATCAGTTCAGATCTAGAGAGACTCTGACAACCTGATCACCTCCCATTACTGGGTTCTCATTCTTTACCTCTCATATTTAAATTCTAAATACTGTCCTCCATTCTTACTTCTCCTAGGATTTTTCCAGAATAAGGGATATCAAATACCAGGACTGAGGCATTCTTATGTGTTAAAAATCTTGAAACAGTAAAGTGTGATTCTTGTGTATTGTCTCTCAGGCTCTCCCTTTCAATGCATTTCCTTTTCAGTGGCCAGTTCTCTTTGATTATTACCCCACCCCTTTGTATAATGTTAGAGTCTTTCTTGGTTCAAGTTCTGTTCTTATTGTTGTAAAAGTCCAAATACATTGAATCTAATTAACTAAAACTCTCAGCTAGCCAGGTTAAGCCTTAAGATCTGGAAAATATCTTCACCATCCTTATCTACAGTAAAATGCAACAGGAATTAACATTCAGATTTGAATATAATGTAATAGGCTCTAAGGTTGTAAAGCCACCCACATAGCAGCACTACAAGATCCTGAGTCATCAAATATGATTTTGTACTATACTTAAAAATTTTACAGGAAATTAAAATGCATTTGAGACATATTTTCCATAACAGTAAAAGTAAGTTAATTTATATTATAACCTTTGATTAATCAGAAAATTTTGTTGATCAGAAAACCTGTTTTCCTAGGCATGTCTGTTAGTTATAATACTAAGACTCTGAAGAGTCTTAGATCAGAGGCTGCTAACTTAGTGACCTTGAGAATGAGGGTGCTATGAGGTTTGGGAGGATCATATCCACCTAAGACCCAGCATTTATGTATAGTGGGATCTGGTGAAATGAACTGCAGGGGCATTTTTAATGGGCCCAGTCATATTTAATCCAGGGAGCGCCTACTTCAGAATGAGTCGCATGCCCCTACTTCTACAGGGCTGAAAGTAGATATCTTAATACCCTGGGTCTATTAAGAGGATTAACTTCTAACTCCAAACTTCCAACCCTAGGAAACTGTCTGAGTCACCAATTTTGTGGTCCCTTTAAGATGCAACAACGCTTCCTTTATATCATCCTGACTTATCCCGTCCTCCAATACAAATACCCAGCTGTGAGCTAGGAGTAACACTACCTCACCTCGCCTCTTTCATTTCAGTCACATTTTCCAGTAGCAAGTGGGACTTGCATATTGCCAGGGTAAGAGGAACTAGAAGGAGGAGTTTGATCCTGGCACTCTTTCAGAAAATCAACTGTAAAACATATTCCTTCTGTGATGGAATCTCTAAATTCTAATGCCTCTCCTTTCTTAAAAACTGTTTATTCCCAGCAATTGTCTTGGCCGGTAGGATACTGATAGTTGGTGGCATATCTCGTGACCAAGTTAAGATCTGTTACTCAAATTCTGAATCTGCAACATTAGAATGGACAAAGTCACTGGCAAACTTTCCGAATCATCTTTTCTTCCTCCACGCATTGGGGAAATGGGGAAGTGAAGCATTCACTTTAATCGAAAGGTAAGAACTTGAAAGTAGAAAAGATTATTATTTTTTACTGTAAACTAAGTTCAAACATTAATTCTTCCAATTAAGTATTGGTAGTAACCTAAGGAATCTAAGAAGCTTAAGCTGTCTGCTTACCCATGTACCAAATAGGGACAGTAATTATGCATCACATAGTTTTGTAAGTATTAAGCAGGATGTATATGTGTCCAGCATATTGGGGAAGTTAATAAAAACTAACTCTGCTATTGAGTGGCCTCTAGCAAAGTGCTAAGCACAAAGAAGAGGGCTCAGTTATTTTTTGCTAATATATTCCATCTATTGATTACTTTCTGCTTGATAAGACTTGATCTTTTTTATACATCATTACCATCTTTTCTTACAAAGTGCTTTATTATGACTCGCCAAGCTACCAGTGAGTAAAATCAGTTTTATTACCATATTTTAGGGATAAGACATCTAAATCTAAAAAATCTTAATGGATATTATGCCAAGGAATCAAGTGTGAATCTTTTTCTATAAAGATGACAGATAATATTTCCCAGGATTCCAGGCCAACAGAAACTTTCCAAAAGCTTGCTCTGATTGGTCATTTCCCATCTTAAGCAAGTGTATTAGTGCAGCCTGGCCCACAAGTCACCAGGCAAAGCCCATTCCCCTTCACGTTGACAAAACGGGACTTGAAAGCTTCCCTTCCATTCAAGCCCCCACTCCTGCATTCTCTGCTTCATAAGTTAAGAGATTTCTCTTGAGATGCTGATTTGTACTAAAAAAAAAAAAAAAAATGAACTTGGAAGGCTTGCTGCAATATTATATGATGATGTAATTATTTATGTAGTCACAGCTGAGCCTATAGAATCCAAAAGTTTTAAAATCTACAATTACAGTTATAGATTTAGACAGCACTCCCCCACATCATTCACACACACACACACACACACACACACACACCTCAAATATTTAAGTTTCAGACCACTTTTTGATGTAACTGTGTTCTCTCTATTTTGACATTCCTGAAGCAGTTCTAGTGAAGCTTAAGATTAAAATCACAAGTCTTGCAGTTCAGACAGGGAGTAAAGTATAAACTCTGAAGGTGATCTCATGTGCTCAGAATTAAGCCTTTAAAGGTCAAGTTGACTTAAAATATGGACCAAACAATATAGCATTTAGAAAGGGAGTTTTCTTTACCCAATCTTAACTAATTCAATGAAGGATATTCTCCTCTTTATTATTAACAATGCTAGTTAAGCAATGCATTTTTTCATGCTATTTCATCCTTTTAATTTGGGAATATGACTATTTGTAAAAATAAATATGCAGTAAATGATGGTAATAAATTATGATCACAGTCTGCAGATTTAAAATGAAGGAAGCCCAGAACAAGATGTTGCCCATTTTACGTTCTTAATTTGTGGAATTTTTATATAAGATGAATTTAATAACTCCTGAAATGTTAAAAATAATTTCTGTTTCTATTATTTTTACACTTAAGGGTCTAGGTCACTGGCAATTACAAGGTCGTGGCTTGGGGGTGGGGGGGGGGGGTCTTTATTTAGCCTCCTGAAAACCATCATCAGCCTCCCATCATAACGACCCCAAACAGAATCCAACCAAAGTAGAGGCCTGTGTATGCTATTCAAACCCAACTCCAAACAAGTCCCCCGGCTGCTCCTTCCAACAGACGCTGTCTCAAAGTTTCTCCTATCTTGACAGTCTAGAAACCACTGGTCTGAATATCTCTGTTTATATCCTCCCAATAACCATCATTCTGCCTTGTAAGAGTTTATGTCATAGTTTGGCCATGAGAGCATGGAGGTGGGGAGCCCACACACATAGAGAGAACACAAAAAACAAGCCATTTTGCACAAGGGACTCATTTGCACAAAAGTGCTATACCACTATACACTGTGATCTGAGTTGAGCTGCATAATTTTTCTGGGACTCAATTTCTCCATCCATAGAATGCAGGACTCAAAAGGGCTGATCTCATAAGTCCTTTGCAGTGCTCAGAGCCTGGGATTCCTGGTCTCATCCAAAGTCTGAGTTTGGATTGCTTCTCAACACTTGCTACTGATCCCGTAGACCTGGCTCCTTTTTGCTATCTTTAACCATTCTCCCTCAGGAAATGAAAAACTCTAGCAGGATAATTACAGAGAACCAAGCCTGAATGCTACCCCAGGTAGGGGGCTAGATTGCGGGGGAAGCCCCTAGCTTCCTCCCATCTGCTCTCATCACTCCCACCCACCAAAGGAAAACCTGTCCGGGGCGGAGACCACCTGCAGAGTTGCACACTCAGTGGGAGAAGCTGGATGAGATTATAGGGGCAAACCACTTAGGCTTATCTCACTTTCTTCCTTCCTTTTTTCTTGCTCACGGTAGAAACAAAGGGAAATGATTCCGAAGTAAAGTTCTTGGCTCCCCCCCCCCCCCCCCCCCCCCGCCCCCGACAAAAGGGACTTTTCCGGAGCGGGGAAGGGAATGCAAAACAAAGAAGGAAACAAAGGAGTTGGGACGTTCTACAGGAGGACTCCCACTTGTGCTTAGCAATGCCGGTTCTTTATTAGCTGCCGCCCAGCTTCCCCTGCAGGTGCTGCGGCCGCTAGGAGCTCCCCAAACCCCGGCCGAGGTCAGAGGGACAGGGCGCCTCGCCCGCGGTCCCGGCACCTGGCGGGGAGGGGCTCCCAGGCGACTTGGCCAGGGGAAAGAAAGCCATGGGGTCAGCAAACTGCCAGCCCCCATCAGTAGATCTAATTATGACCGCTGACTTCAAAAAGAGGATTTAACCCAAAGCAGATTTAGCAGAGCAGTTTCCAAAGGGCAGCAGGAATCCCGGGCCTGACCTTTGAGAAAATCCTATAGGCTTCACTGCCCCGGGAACTCGGCAAGCCAGTCACGGTGGACTCCTCAGATCGCAAAGACATTCAGGGATGCCAACTTAAGTTATCAGGGTCCTAGTGGGGATGTTTAATTTAGCATAACGTGTGTCTGGAGGGGCGTGCATTGCTGGTCAGTCAGGGGATTGATCTGGGGAAAAAACACTGACAGTGGAAAATATAAAGCTCTAAAGTATAACCCGTTAAGTCAACAATAACTATTTCAAAACGTTAAGGAGGTTTGATATGTTAAGTGAGCATCAAAGGTCTGTTAGTGAAGTTTGAGGACATATCCCAGCAACGCTGATCAAAGTATTGAAAGCATCTTAAGGTATTTTTTTTTAATTTTTACTTTGATTTTTAAAACCTTCTACCCAGCACTTTGCTCAGGAGAAATGTTTGCTGTGGTTGTTTTAGTAAAATCAAACAACTCCAAAAGGGTACAGAGCATTGGAATTGTTCCTCTAGAGTTGATGAACAAGAAGTTTGTAAATAAACACATCTGGGATAGGCTTATTGTATAATAAATACAAAAGTACTTTGTGAACTATAAAGCTCTTCGCTGTGGGTTATTATTTGAATTACTCTCACAAAACACAAAAATTAGGAAGACAAAAAGAAAGAGAAAGACACAGCCCAGGTAAGTACAGTCTTTCCATCCACGCGCTTCATTTAAACCAACTCTGTAAGTGAAATGGTGCCACTTCAGGCAGTTAGCTTACGTGGGAAATTGTAGAAAAGACAGGTCTGGTTCTAAACCACATAATTTACAATGTGAGCAGAAAACAATTCATTTACACAGGTGTTCTTTAAAATTATTTGATTTCAGATCTTTTAAGAAGTCACTATCAAACAAATTGCTACTCCTTTACCTGACCACATTCCAACACAGAACATCTAACCAGATGGCTGTTGTAGAGATTCACAATTTACACTGCCCTTAGAACCCTGTTTGCAAGATCTGTGCTTGAGGTTGGGAAGTTCGCAGAGACTGAGGAGGTGGAGTTTATTCTCACTGTGTGGTTGTCCAAAACAAAGTCACATTAGACCATCTGTTTGTTCAAATACAAAGCTGATAAACCTTAGCTTCCAGGAGCAGAAGACAGGCTTAAGCCGTAAACTGAGAGTATTGGTATGCAACACTCCAGCCATTGTTCTCTTTACCATTTCTCCTTCCCCAAGGGATGTGCCAAGTCCAATAATAAGTAAAACTTACCAATAATTTTTAAAAATTTAACAAAAACTTGTTTCATGCTTTTATTTACTCTTCTTGTGACAGCTTTTTCTTATAAGCAAACTAATCTAGGAAAACCAGGTCTCTTTCTTGTAACTAAGTATATAATAAAGCTGGGATTAGTAAAGCTGTTCCCAAGTGGCTCTTAATTTGCAAGTCCTAAATACAGAAGCAGACACGCTCGGTAACTCCAAGCATCAGGCTTGGATGTCACTGGTTTCAAAGATTGTGGAATTCACAGACATACATTCAGCTGAGGAAAGAAAAAGAGAATAAACTAAAGAGAAGATGCTGAAAAAACTGGAGAGTATAGAAAAGTTAATTACAAAGCTTTTCAGTTTGGAGTCTCTACATCAAACGTGGTGATCCCTGGTCTGAGAAAACTACCTGCCAGGACAGATATCCATGCTCCACATGCAGAGTTTTTGTTTTGTTTTGTTTTGGTTTGGCTCCTTTTTTTACACCGTGTTTTAAGAGTTATGCAACCCTTAGAAAGCAGGTAGCTCTAGTTGTTAAGTACTTTATACACAACCAAATATTAAGACTTTCTATAGTGGTATTAAGAATGAACAGGATTCAATTTTAAATGGTTAAGCTTCATAATTTGTCTTCCTGACTAAGTGGGTTTCAACCTCAAAGGAAAAAAAAAGTAGATTATTTCCCATAGAAGGAAATCGGGAGAGAGCTTTTCAGATGTAGGTGGCTTCACTGATCAGATATAAGCTCCCCGGAGTTTGTTTCCAGCTTTATGCTTTTATGGCTCTCACCATGCTAGCAGGAATCTGGTGTCCCACTCTGTGCACCCCCAAACATATTCATATGAACAATTCCAGATAAAAATCTGACTCATTCAGGTCACCAACCACTCAGAAATTAGAGTTAGAATCCGGGCACCTGTCTGTGGTGTCACTGGATTGGCGTGTGACCCCAGGCAGGAGGGACAGAGATGAAAGGACTGGGCCATCTCAGTGTGGTGCTCATTACCTCTCCCGCTCCTGCTCCAGCAGGTTGGTGAAGTCGTCGCTCTTGTTCATGTAGTCAGTGTGTTTGTGCTTCTCGCTCTCTAACTCGTACACGGTGCGCCTGTGACACTTCTCTGCCAGCAGCAGCTGCTCTAGCATGCGCCGGTAGGTTTCTTTCTGTTTTTCCTCAAGTCTGTCCAGCTGAGTAAACAAACATGGGAAAGAGCTTAATATTTTATTTGATTTGCATATGACTCAAAATATTACATTAGTCTACTGATTTATTATCTGAAAGAGAGAACATTGAGTCTGGTGTTCTCTGCCATTTTCCCCATTCCCTCATTTTGTCTAGGCCAACTGGCTTTGTAAACTAGCCATAATAAGGCTGCAGTAACTTCTGGCCTTCTGGCCCTTTTTCTGTGGACAGATGTATGGTTCCTAAACTTGAAAGAGAACAAACTCTTTCACTATTTTAGTGAGATGACATAAAACCCTATACTTAGAAAGAGGATAACGGCCCTCCTGATCTCAGAAAAATTAAGAGCTCAGCATGTACATATACCAAACTTCTCCTGTGGGAAGTAATTACCATAATCACAATCTGTTTTTAAGACTTGCAGTTACTTGCATTTCTAGGAAATGTATAGGAAGGATCCACAGTCCGCTCTTTTCAAGTATGCTAAATAGAGGGAGGATTTCAGAACTTATAGAGAGCACATACCTCAGACTAAAGGAGATGTTATCAAATATTATTACAGGACTTTTTGTGCCTATTTCTCTGACCAGGCTATCTTTTTTTTTATTGTTTTTTAAGTTTGTTTATTTATTTTGAGAGAGAGAGAGAGAACACGTGCACATGCACGAGCAGGAGAGGGGTAGAGAGAGGGAGAGACAGAATCTCAAGCAGGCTCCCAGCTATCAGCACAGAGCCTGACCTATGGCTGGATCTTATGAACTCCCTGGGAGATCATGACCTGAGCCAAGATCCAGAGTCAGACACTTAACTGACTGAGCCACCCAGGCACCCCCAGGCTAAAAGATCTTTAAGGGGTGCCTTGATTATGTTTTTAGTCCCTAGTGTCAAGCACAGTGCCTAGAACAAAGTAAGTGTTCAGTAAATGTTTGTTAAGTTGGACCAAATTTTATAATATTGATAGTTCCCTATCCTGTTCTCCTATTCAAACTGCAGTTCAGGGTTTCTCAACTTTAGCACTACTGACAGTTTGGGCCAAATAATTCTTTATTTTGCGTGGTTGTTTTGTGCATTGGAGAATGTGTAGCAGCATCTTTGGTCTCTACCCCCCAGATGCCAGCAGAGCTGCCTCTAGTTGTGACAAACCTGTCCTCAGAAATCGCCAAATGTCTCTTGGAGGGCAAAACACTTCCACTGCCATTCACCCCAAGCTGAGAATCACTGTTTTCATTGAAACAGACATATTTAAAATCCATTCTCAATCTACTATTTACTCCCTAAAATCTAATGGGGTCACTCCATGGGTGTCAGCATCTGAATTCTTTCCCTGGGTTCTCCATGTTTGTCCCTTAGTCATATGGAAGATCTAAGTTTCCCTCTACAGTTGCATGATATCTCCATTGTGAATAGATCATTTCTGGGGCCCCAGATAAAAGATACTGTCCTGATAATCCTCAGTGTTTCCGATCAGATTTTCATCCCCCCTTTGCCAAAGAGCAGGGGATCAGACAGACTGGTAGAGAAGCCCAGGTTAACTGGTGGCTGATACCATCAAATGATACATTTGATATCATCAGGGATTACCAAATGGTACTTTTGTGTGTTCTGATAGATTTATGTAATCTTATACGAGAGAGTTCCTTCATTGGAATATCTCCCTACTATAAAATATTCTCCCTCAGGAACTCTCCTATCTTTCTACAATGTGATTTTCATCATACATTATAGAATGTGTCAAGCATTTCTAAAATACCATCATCATCATCATCATCATCATCATCATCATCAATGTAGAAAGAGCAGCTCTTTCCCTTTTTTGATCCTTTCTACTTATCATAGGACTCTCCTTCCTTTTGAAAGTATTTGGAAGAGCAACTTCTGCCTGCTTCTTCATACCCGCCCCCACTTCCCTAAGGAAGGAGGGGTGACTTATTTGAAACTTGTATTTGGGATAGGAAACTAGGCATAAGCAGTTCAGCCTTTTTATTTCTTATTTTTTTACTCTGCCTGCCATAAAATGGTACATCATGCTCTGAAGGCCCCAAATCTCCTTCGAGTGGTTTCTCCAAAGACTAGGAGTAAAGTAATAGAAAGCCCAGTGGTGTTTGTTCACTTATCTATTCAGACCAATACGATTACAAGCTTCAACTCATCTATCCAACTTTTGCAGTTATCCCTCAATGCCTTCAAGGAACTCTTGAGGGGAAGATGGGGGCATTATTAATTGGATAGCTAAGCTATTCAGAAAGATACACATTGTAAGGGCATCTGGAGAAAAACAGCGTATTTTGATATTAAGTGTTCTAAGGCAGCTTAGGTAGAAGATAGGCCTTAGCTCTAATATATTCTGCCCATGTGGGCCTTTGAGATTGGTTGCTCTCAGCAGCTACAATCCTGGGGCTAGCCAACTGGAGTAGTTGCTGGGGTCTCAGTCGGCAATGTTCCACTAACCTACAGTAGCAGAGCTTGACCCCAGCAATGATTACATAATCACAAGGATAGTCTTTTTGTCTCTTAATGCATTGAAAGGATGCCGAGACACTGGTGTGTGCATTGATTTTCACTGCAGACCCAGACATTAAACTGTAAAGGTAGCAAATTCCTCTTTAGTAATAAATCATTAGTGTGTGAGGATCTAGCTTTTAATTTTAAATTCCAGATGTAAGAACCAACATAGGTAGCAAAATATCAGCTGTACAAGACCTGTGTCTTGTCATTTTGTTTGGAATTACATAGAGCTCCCAGGAGAGAACTGAGGTGGGCTAACCTCTCAGGTCTATGTGGCTTGTCTAGAAGCTCGGAAGACCAGCTCCCATAACTATGGCTCTGTAGATTCATTAATCATGTATACTATGTCCATGACTTTTGGTTTTCAGGATCCAAACTGTGGCTCAACCATAGAGGAATGCTTGCTTTTATTAATGAACAGTGAAAGTGAAATGGGAACCTATTACTTTAGAAATATAGCTCCCACTTGGACAGGTGGAAGGAAAATTGAATGAGATCATCATAACACCAAAGGCCAAAATTTACTAGGGAGAGTATACCTGGAAGTCTTATTCTACTAAATCAAGTTGATGGAGAAGTTTGAGGACTTGAGATGGAGAGAAATTTCAGCGTGTTTTAGACAAAAGAATCATGGTTCAGGAAGTGATTTTAGCCCTGTTATCAGCAGATAATACTAAGTGGAGAAGTATTAAGGGATTTAGGAAGACAGAAATCTACTAAAGAGGAAACATGATGTCTTAAAGGCCAAACTGGACTTACACAAAAGAGAAATGGATCTAAGTGCTCTTAAAGATAGGGCTATACAGAAGGGAGATATTTTAGTCATTATTGGATAAGAATGAGTGTCCAGAGGAAGTACAGATAGGAGAGCAGAGACAACAGAGCAATGTGACTCCCCCCATAGAAAAGGTACTGGGATCCAGGAAATGTTTAAGAAGCATGCTATAAAATAATTGCAGACAGTTCTTCATGAGATCAGTTGGGAGCCATTCTCTTGAAGGCTGCCACAGCTTTTCAAAGTAGATACATAAAATATAGACTGATTTAAGAATTAAATTCTGAGAAGATCAAGGTAGAAAATTTGAAGCATTATTTGGTGAGTTTCAAGGTGCCCACTAATATTTATGGGCCCTGAGTGAACATGCTCAAGAAACATAAAGATGTAGAGTTTGGCGGAAAGATGAGACAAACAAAGGGGTATTCACGTAGGACAGTAGCATAAACAGTCCAAACTTGGGATGAAGTGAAATGAGGAAAGACTCATCCTTCAGTGAGGATTATCCAACTCAAGGACATAAATGTAGGTAAGATTTGCCTTGACTAAAGTATCTTCTTGGAAGGTTCATAACTCCTTGATTTTACTTCTAGCACATAATACAGAACACAGAAGGTAATATTAGGAAAACTAATGTCTGGGTCAGAAAGCATAAGGAAAAAGAAGCAAACAAATAAAAACCACTATAAGATCCATAAAACAGTGAGAAAAAGAAGGGACCACTTGAAGAAACTAGTCAAAATGTTAACAAAAACAAGGGTCCCTGGGTGGCTAGGCTGGTAGAGTATCTGACTCTTGATTTTGGCTCAGGTCATGATCTCACAGTTTGTGAGTTTGAGCCCCACGTCAGGCTCTGCACTGACAACATGGAGCCTGCTTAGGATTCTCTCTTCCTTTCCTTCTCTGCCCTTCCTCTGCTCAGTTTCTCTCCCTCTCTCTCAAAATAAATAAATAAACATTTAAAAAACAAAACCAAAACAAAACAAAGACTCAGTTGAGTCTTCTTACTGAAGAAAAAAAGAAAATAATTAAAGAGGTTTTAAACATGCAGGCAGAAAAATAGAGAACCTAAAACAAAACCTAGGTACAGAGAAGGTGACCACTGCAAATCCCTAAACTTTTGAAAAGACAGGTATGTTTTAAATGCCACTCACTGAAGGCAAGGATAGTGCATGCAAACAGATTCCTCCCCCCAACCTAGGGTTCACCGTTTCTATTATTATTTTTAAAAATTTTTTTAACGTTTATTTATTATTGAGAGACAGAGAGACACAGAGCGTGAGCAGGGGAGGGATAGAGAGAGGGGGAGACACAGAATCTGAAATAGGCTCCAGGCTCTGAGCTGTCAGCACAGAGCCCGATGCAGGGCTCAAACTCACAGACTGTGAGATCATGACCAGAGCCGAAGTCGGTCACCCAACCAACTGAGCCACCCAGGCGCCCCTAGTTTCTATTATTACTAACCTTTGATGGTAACAGGCTCTGTCTGATGTGGACAACTGCCCCAGGCTGACCAGAATCCTGTTGTAATTAAAGATTTTCTCTGCCTATCTTCCTTCCCTTAGACATCCCCTAAGTCTCTACTTCAGTCTTGCTAAGAGTAACATGGGCCTGCATTATGCTGAGTCATTTTGCTTGAGATAAATTGACCATGGAACTGAGGATTTTCTTGCATTTTTTAAATTTATGAGTGTGAGGTTGGTATTATGATAATTCCATGTGTCCTAATAAGTCTTTGGACACTTTGATAAAAGGGGAATAGGGGGGCTTTAGGGTATATTAATTAAACTTTGAAAATGCATAAGATTAAGATCCCTCAAGCTAAGCAGAATAAGAATTTGGGAAGGAAAGAAACTGAAACCTTGATTTCTTTGGAATTTTGCTGAAGAATTATGAATTTTGATATCCTGGACTTTAATTCACAAAGAAGCTCAGGGGGATTTAATATTTGCTGCTTAATTTCTCCCCAGATATTTGGCAAATGAGAGGGATCCACCACATGGGGTTCATTGTTTAACCTCTGATAAATTCCATTGAATAACCTAGCTGGGCCTAATCTGGTATGCAAATTAAAATGAGCAGTGGGTTTTTGGCTTGAGGTGCAGGATAGCTTCTAAGAAGAGCTAGACTATCTGCTCATAGTCCTAGGAGGCTATCAGAACAGTGATTGTACTGGTATCCTTGCCTCATGAAGTTGGAAGAAGGACTCCTGCTCCTTGATAATGACAACTTGATTGTTAAGTTCAAAAGGTTAAGAGACCCAAAATGTGTAGATACAAGATAAATCTTTTCTCTTTCTAGCATTCTATTTCTCCTACAAAGCAGGACTTCACCATTTTGTCAGCATTGGGAAAAGTAGTTCCTGTCCTTCTCTCTACCTCCTTACTCCTCTCTAAGGGAGGAAAACTCTTCCAACTGTGAGTTGAGGGGAGAAAGAAGTCAAAAAGCATGCCCAACTTAGTTCTAACAGGACCACCCACAGGGTGGGTATGTTCTTCTCCACAACTCTGTCCATGAGATAGGAACACTTGGGTTAGGCCTACTTTCTGAAGGTAGGTCAGAAATTCTTCTCTTTGTGTACTTTCCATATAACTCAGTGGATTAGAGGCATTGATTTTGGGTAAGTGTATGAGATTTGCAGATCTATCTCTCCTTTGAGGTGTCATCCCAAGCTCTAACTTGAGGGAAAAGAATTAGGAAACCTAAATGATATAATTTATCCAAACTGAGTTCTCCAATCCGGTGGTTATCATAATAATATTTAATGAATATTTTGACTTCATTATGTCTTTCCTCCTCAAACCCCTCCAAGTTTGGAACTAGTTAAAGGTGTAAGCAAGTATCATGCCAGCAAATATCATCCCAGCAAATGTTAATGGTTAGTATTTGTTGAGTACCTAGTATGTACCAGACACTGTGTTAAAAGTTTTACAGGCATTGCTTCATGTAATCCTCACAACAACTCTGAGATATGCACTCTTGTTACTCCCACCTGACAGATAAGGTAATAAGCTTAGAGAGCTGAAGTGACCCACCCAAAGCCATATGCAGCTAGTAACCATGGCTCTCAAACATGAAAGTGGATCCAGCCAGTTGACTGCATTCCATCATAAATCATCTCTTAATATTTTAGGCAAAGATGAAAACAAGAGCTCTGGCTTATCCTTGTTGCAGAAATTAGATAATTATGGGACCATCAATCTGTTGTAAATACTGTGTAAGCAGATCGCATCTGAGATCTGTCAAACTGAGCTGCTACAAACACTTGACATAAGATAAAAGTTAAATTATGATCAGTTGCTTCAGACTTTTAATTTCTGTGTTCTTTTTTTCATTTATGATACTAATTTTACATCTATGAATTTTTTACATGAATTCTGAAGAGTTAATATGGCTAGATCCAGCATCCATTTCCATAATTCAGCCTCTAACTTCTACTACAATGTGGGAATACTTTTAACATGTAGTATCATAGGAAATCAATAACAATAGTAAATAGTTCCTAACACAATATTATATAAAAATGATTAAATACAGCCTTCTTAGGTTTCCTTTCATCTTAAAGAATTACCCTAAGCATTCCATTGGGATTTTGCCTCAACCATTGTATGCCTCAACTCACATGAGACCATTTAATTATGATAGTCTATAAGATACTAAAACACAGTACCTTTATAAATATCAATAATAAAATATCCATCAACATAATATCAAGAATCAATTTAATTTTCTTTTACCAGTTTGATAATGATCTTCACAACTCTATGCCAAATCTGAGAAGCACTTCAAATTTTTGCACACATCACCTCTGAAAGCAGTGAAAGAATAACAGGCTGCAAGAGCCTGTAACTAGCATAATCACATGAGAAATATATTTTAGGCTTTAAGTATATTTAAGGAAATGCTTCCAAAATTCTTATCATCGAAATGTATCCACTGTAATTCATGAGTTATGTAATTACACTTTACTTCAATATTAGTGTGTCATAAAAATTTCACCTTTGAAAGAAAATGTTAGAGCTTGTAAAATGGAAGAATGTGAAGCTATCACTCTGAGGTACCCTTCTATAGGGGGACTTGTTGATGTTGTATTTTTACCTCTGAAATTGGTTTCTCATAGACATCTTCTCCTATAGATTTCTCCTGGGCTAGGATGGCGTCTCGGTGCAGGACTCGGAGCACTTTCTCTGGTTCTGCAGACCCGTAATGAGCCTCCAGAACCTCAGGCTTGGTTTTCTCCGTCTTCAGCATATGGATCACATCTTCCCTGGCCTGTGGGTAGAGTGCAGCAAGGTCAGACAGTCGACAACATAAATCACATGCCAGACTCACAAAATCAACACAAAGCTTATTGAACACATCCCCATCTCTTCGGGGCTATTGGCAAATTCACTGGGTATTTTGTTCTTATTTTTTATCAAAAGCAGATTGGCAAGCAGATACTCTGCTTCAGGTTGCTAGGAAGCAGACAAGCAGAAAAAGGGTTTGTGCTAATATTAACTACACAAAAATTGCTTTATCTAAGTAGAAAAGATTCTGAGCGCTTTTGAATCAAGGGCACCTGGGATACTTATCCCATTTCAGTGCACATGAGGTCAAGGACAATTTGAAATTTTCTAGTTTTCTATGTATACTCTCAATGAAGAATTCAAATCTGGTTTGAAATAGCACCCTGCTCTCCCCATTCTAGTTATAACTCTGTGTGTAATTAACAAAAACAGCCTTTATTAGTGATGTCCTGTTTCCCGTCAGGTGATTCATTTTGCGCAGAAACACATGGTTCAGAATTCACTTGATGCTGGGCTGAGCTTTTCAATTTAATATATTCACACCAAAGGTGACATTTAACTCCTCTAACATCCAGACAGCCAATCACATGAGTCAGATTGGTGGGGTCAAGGTTGTTCTTTGGGTTTCTCAGCAAAACTTCAGCACTTTGTTAAGCTCTTGAGAAAACCAGATGATTATAGGTTTTATATCATATTTACTCTGGAACTCATTACATAATGCAAATACCTCTGGATATATTTTCTACTGGTTAATAGTGATGAATTTTCTAGTTATGATGGAGATGGCATTTGCTAAATGGACTCCCATCTGGTCATATACTTGTTTTTCCAGTAATGGTGATGGGTATAAAGTATCCTGACTTCATGCCAACTTCTACCAAAGAACAATCTGGTTGGCAAGAGTTTCAGTCTGTGGCAATAGAATAGAGTTTTCTCCTGTGTTACACTAACTATGCATTTGAAATTATAACCTGGCTCATTATCATAGTATTCTAAACAACAGAGCTAACTAGTTAGTCCTGGGACAGGACCATTATAAAGTTTGGTCTTTCTTGAGGTTTCTCACTTTTACTGCCTTTTCATAGTCTCCAAATTAATCTAATTCCAGATGGCTAAAGACTAATTTATTACAGAAACGTCAATAGACTGGAATTTGCAGATTTTTCCCAAGTTGTCTTTGCCACATTTACATGTGCTCATTTCAACACACAAAAAAATGGAAAATATTAATTTTGAAGAAACTAGTAGTTCAGAATTCACGAGAAAGTTAAAGTTAGAAAATAATTTAATGGAAAGGCAATGTGTTTCCGTGCGGAGTGAAAGGACATAAGCATAGATGCAGTCAGGGTATCCTGTACAGGATCTCTGTGCAGTTTAGAAAAAAGTGCCCACTCACTCCAGGACATACAGCCCTGAGTCAGAGTGCAGCTTACCTAGCAAGGAAAGAGAGTGCTGTATGTCAACCTCTATCTATCCCTTCTGCCAGGCACTCTTATATAAGGCATAACTCCATATAGATGGTGGCAGACTGAAGGAGCATAAGGTCTGTCATTGGTTATTGGTTTTCAGGCAGATAATGTAAATAAGGAGTTTTTAGAAATGTAAATAGGTAGCTATTTCAGTTCAAAAGTTGAAGCTATGTGGTTTAAAAATATGTAAATATTGTTAGTATCTGTCTTCTGGAACAAATCTTAATTCTCTTAGAAGAAAACAGTTTCTTTTGTTCCAACTGATATGAAACACCTTTTTCTTCTTTCTGTAAAATGTGCTTATGCTTGAGTTGTATTAATTGTGATATGCTGGAGCTCCTGGGTGGCTCAGTTGGTTGGGCAACTGACTTCAGCTCAGGTCATGAACTCACGGTTCATGGGTTCAAGCCCCATGTCGGGCTCTGTGCTGACAGCTTGGAGCCTGGAGCCTATTTCAGATTCTGTGTCTCCCTCTCTCTCTGCCCCTCCCCCACCAATGGGCCCTCTTTCTCTCTCTCTCTCTCTCTCTCTCTCTCTCTCTCTCTCTCTCTCTCTCCCTCTCTCTCTCTCTATCAAAATAAATAAACATTTTTTTAAAATTGTGATATGCTACATATACCACATATTTCATTCTTAGTTTAATTACCCTAGGCACTAATTACTAAAGAAAAAGAGGTTATGGTGATATAGCACTGTGAATTGTATATTTAAAACCACACTATTCATCATGAACTTACTAAAAGCTTTTTAACTGCTATAATAATCCTGGAAGGAATACAAATGTTGCCTTTAAATTACTGCTACTTAAAGTAGTTTAATATAGTAATCAATCATTATTATTGCAGTGTCTGCTTAATCAATGGGTTAATTAAATATCTATGTAATCACAATAAATTTTTAACTACTTTAAATATGATTCAATCTATGTAAATAATATTCTACATTTTGGGGATAAAACCACTTTATATCTCCATTTTGAGAAACTTCTTAATTTTTGTATAAAAGAATAAAAATTCAAAATGTAAGAAAGTTCCTGTCCTTAAACATTAACTGTTTTCACACAGAAGGTTTATCAGAAGCAAGTAGTTAAATTCTTAGGGTGCTGCAGTGGTACTAAATAGACCACTGTATTCAAATATATGTAAAAGGACCCAGAGGGAAGAAAACTTTGAAGAGGACTCTAGACAAGAGAAAAAAGAAAGGGGGGGGGGGGGAAGAGGAGGAAGAGACTACATAAAATTGTTCAATTTATTTAGTCCTGATGATGAAGGAGAATAAATACGAGATTAGGGTATAAAAACAGACATAGAGGGGACACAGTCTTCTATTCCATCCTACATGTTCCTCTCTGTGCTAAGGGAGGTATATGGAAGCCAAGAACAAAGATGTCCCTGCAGAACTGAAACTGTACTAGATGGAGCAAGAAGTTGTCTCAACTGGCTGCATAAGGAACTGATTAAAAACATGTGGGGGCAGCAAAGAGCTACTCTACCAACAGGTAAGTGTGTGTGATTCATGTATAAAGTCAACAGAGGGTATCTGGGTTTTTCTGGGAGAGGGGGATATAAGGGTGGGGTGGACGCAGAATAAGACACAGGACAGGTGGAGACACAACAGGTGGCATATTTCAAAAAAAGGGTTAAATCCAATCATTCATTCAATAAATATTTGTGCACATTTACTTTGAGCAATGCATTGTGTTCAGTAGTTGGAAATATAATCCTCAGAGGTTAAAGTCTGGAAGGATATGAACAAATAATTGAAAGCATTGACATGATAAGCCTTAGAATGGAGGAGATACAGGGGGCTAAGGATTTCATCTAAAAATACACTTGACTTGGATATAAGCGAAGGAAAAGTCTTCATAGAGGAAGTGACCCAAAAAACTCACAATGAGTACTTGAGCCCAGAAAATAGGGGAGTCAGGGTAAGAGTGCTCTTGGCCAAGGAAAAACTGTAGGCAAAAGCCAAACAGATGTAGATGCATGGGCTGGATCAACCTAAGTCCAGAGTGATAAATAATGGACAACTCATGAAAAGCCTTATAAACCAGGTAGAGTTTGCATTCTCTCATAGAATAGCAAGAAGCCTTAGAATTTTTAAGCAGCAAGACAGTAACATGGTCAGGTGTGTGTGCCGGAAAGATCATTCATCTTGTTAAAGGTGTTAAAAAGGAACAAATTCCAAATCAACAGGTATATTGGTGCAGCCCAGGATATGTGATTTAAAATATCTCTGTAAAACCCACAGTTAAAACCATACTCAATGGTGAAAAACTGAGAAATTTTCTTCAAAGATCAGAACAAGACAAGGATGTCCACTTTCACTTCTTTTATTCAACATAGTACTGGAAGTCTTTACCACAGCAATCAGACAAGAAAAAGAAATAAAATGCACTTAAATTGGTAAGGAAGAAGTAAAACTTTCACTATTTGTAGATAACATGATACTATAGATAGAAAACTCTAAAGACTTGACAAAAAAACTACTAGAATGGATAAATGAATTCAGTAAGGTCACAGGAGACAAAATCAATATAGAGAAATCTGTTGCATTTCTATTTACTAATAATGAAGTAGCAGAAAGAGAAATTAAAAAATAATCTCATTTATAATTGCACCGAAAAAAAAAGACTTAGGCATAAACTTAACCAGGGAAATGAAAGACTTGTACTCCGACAACTATAAAACACCAATGAAAGAAACTGAAGATGACCCAAACAATGGAAAGATATTCCATGCTCATGGACTGGAACAACAAATGTTGTTAAAATGTCCATACTACCAAAGCAATCTACAGATTTAATGCAATTCCTATCAAAATACCAACAGCATTTTTCACAGAACTAGAACAAATGATTCTAAAATTTGTATGGAACCACGAAAGACCTAGAATAGCTAAAGCAATCTTGAAAAGGAAGAAGAAAACTGGAAGTATCACAAACCCAGATTTCAAGATAGGCTACAAAGCTGTAGTAATCAAAACAGCATTGTATTGGCACAAAAATGGACACATAGATCAATGGAACAGAGTAGAGAATCCAGAAATAAACCCACACTTATATTGCCAATTAATCTATGACAAAGAAGGCAAGAATATGCAATGGGAAAAAGACAGTATTTTTTAAAAATGGTGTTGGGAAAACTGGACAGCCATATGCAAAAAAATGAGAATAGACCACTTTCTTATACCATATACAAAAATCAACCCAAAATGGATTAAAGATCTAAACCTGAAACCTGAAACCATAAAAATCCTAGGATGGCACAGGCAGGAATTTCTCTGACATTGGCCATAACAACATCTTTCTAGATATGTCTCTTGAAGCAAGGGAAACAAAACCAAATATAAACTATTGGGACTTCATCAAAATTAAAAGCTTCTGCATGGTGAAGGAAACAATCAATAAAACTAAAAGGCAACCTACTGGGGGAAGATATTTGCAAATGATATATCCAATAAAGGGCTAGTATCCAAAATATACAAAGAACTGATACAACTCAACACCCCCCAAAAACAAACAATCCAATTAAAAAATAGGCAGAAGACATGAACGGACATTTCTCCAAAGAAAACATCCAGATGGCCAATAGTTACATGAAAAGACGCTCAACATCATCTATCATCAGGGAAATACAAATCAAAATCACAATGAGATATCACCTCACACCAGCCAGAATGGCATATATATATATATATATATATATATATATATATATATATACACACACACACACACACACACACACACACACACACACATACACACACAATGGAAAATTATTCAGCCATAAAAAAGAATGAAATCTTGGCATTTGCAACAATATGGATGGATCTAGAGAGTATAATGCTAAGTGAAATAAATCAGAGAAAGAAAAATACCATATGATTTCACTCATATGTGGAAGGTAAGAAAAAAAAAATGAACAAAGGGAAAAAGAGATAAACTAAAGAGAGACTCTTAAGTATAGAGAACTGATGGCTACCTGAGGGGAGGTGTGTAGTGGGATGGATAAAATAGGTGAAGGGGATTTAAGAGTACACTTATCTTCATAAGCACTGAATAATGTATAGAATGATTGAATCACTGTATTGTACACTTGAAATGAATATAACATTATACATCAGTTACACTGGAATAAAATAAAATATCTCTACAAGTGATTTTATTTTTTTTAATGTTTATTTATTGTTGAGAGAGAGAGTGTGAGCAGGGGAGGGGCAGAGAGAGAGGCGGGCAGAGAGAGAGGTGGACAGAGGATCTGAAGGGGACTCTGTGCTGACAGCAGTGAGCCCAATGTGGGGCTCAAACTCATGAACGGTAAGATCATGACCTGAGCCAAAGTCAGAAGCTCAACCTACTGAGCCACCCAGTGCCCCTCTCTCCAGGTGATTTTAAAGCACAGCTGCACTTAAAAACCACTGCTTTAAGATGGTTAGGCCAATTTAGCACTAAAACCACTTAACATATCTGCTGTGTTAGCTCAGTCTTCTGGGCAGGGTCATCTAATTCCTAGGGACTTGCTTGCCCCAGAGGTTTCTCATGTTCTCACTATGTTATTAGTTCCACTGATCCTTCTTCACCAAAAAATCATGGTCATTTCAGACCAGTAGCTTAAACCAGGAGACTCTCTGGAAACTATTGGAAGTGTTTGCCAGTTCTGGGCAAATAAGGGTAATTAGCTGTCCCAGTTTGCCAGATACTCAGAGGAGTAGGGCCCCACAAAGCTAGACTTTAGAAAATCAGGACAGTCCCAGGAAAATTGGGATAAGGTGGTCATCCTAGGGCAAATACAAAGTGGACAGGAGATTGGATATTCCAAAATTTCCCTGCATCTAGGAATCAGCAGCCAGTGGGGACTTAACTATACTCAGGAAATGAATTTCAGTGACGGTGTTTTCAAAACTTAGCTGCCTTTGGGGCGCCTGGGTGGCGCAGTCGGTTAAGCGTCCGACTTCAGCCAGGTCACGATCTCGCGGTCCGTGAGTTCGAGCCCCGCGTCAGGCTCTGGGCTGATGGCTCGGAGCCTGGAGCCTGTTTCCGATTCTGTGTCTCCCTCTCTCTCTGCCCCTCCCCCGTTCATGCTCTGTCTCTCTCTGTCCCAAAAATAAATAAAAAACGTTGAAAAAAAAATTTTTTTAAAAAAAAACTTAGCTGCCTTTAAAGGCAAAATGCTATTATTGATGATTATGCCTGGTGACAATTTCAACTATTTTTAAACTTGTGGGAGACTTCAGTCTTTGGGAAAAACCCATAATGAGTGGTAAAAAGTGCTTAGTTCTTATGTATATGTGACATAGCTTTTTCCACACTTCTAAAATGGGAATGTATATGACTCTCGGAGGACAGGGTAAAATCGAGCTAAACAAGGTATATCTTCCTGAACCACTAAAATTACTTGAAGACTTGGGTGAGTGGGAAGTAGATTAAAACTTTTTAAAAAATTAACACAATTTTAATATTCACTTTAATGTTTAGGACTTAGAAAATATTTGCTTGAGATGGACAACTTGGGATGAATTCTTAGACTATGCCACCATGGTCCCCAGCATGGCAGTCCTCTCACTTAGGTTGAGAAGGAGCATATCTAGGTGGAGAGCTTAAGAAGCCTGTCCCTACATATGGATACTGCACACCTTGAAGAAGACATTCCTTGCCAAGAGCTGCTGACCTTAAATGGAGGATGCATTTTGAGGAAAGAAAAAATCTATTTCTATTTCTATGTCTATGGAAGAACGCCAGAACATCAATGTTCCTAAACACTCTTGCTTCTCTGTATTATTTAGTTAACTACCTAAATATGGTCCTATTGCCTCAGTAAGACAAGGAACTCTAGAAAAGATGGTCCTGGAAGACAAATGCATGCCCATCCTGTTAATGCTTTCCTATTCTGGGAACTCAATTCAATGTTCTGTGTCTATTTAAGTAAGTCAATTTATTAGTTTACTGCCTATTTCTTTTTTAGTCTGTGAGCTGCTTTGAGGACAAAGACATGTCTTCAGTGTCTACTAAGAGTGCCTGCTCACATGATAAGAATTCAGTAAATATTTGTTCAAATAAGTAAAGTAAAATTAAATGATGTGAAGTCAAAGAGGCATAAACTGGCACTGAAAATCTCAGAACAACCTTAACTACTTAGCCTTGTTTAAAAGATCTAAACAATTACATTTTGTGAACTTCTACTCTTTCATCTGACATTTTTGTCTACAATTTAGGAGTCATTTTGTTCTTAAGTTTATTCCAAAAGGAAAATATGTAAACGGAATAAGGAACAACAGTACATTCTACCAGAATGTTGCAACAGGAAATGGACTATCTTTAAATCTCATACAAATTGAATTATACTATTTACTCTTATTAGGTATAAGCTATAAATATAGTGGAAGAAAAAATGCTACATAGTTTATGATATTAGCTATTACTACCGAAATTAAATCCATTTTCTCTCCTGAATTTTAGAAAGCAAAGTGAACATGATTAGTAACATAACAACATACAAGGAGAAAATTCAAACATGGTTAGTTTAAATGGCCATTGGGACTAAAAGTGTATCTTTTGGTTTCTTTGGAGAAATTTCTTTCCATAAATATATGGTCAATAGTGCCTAAAAGTCTCTATACTTATGTTTATGAAAGATCACTCCTTTCTAGCACTTTAGACTGAATATCATCCAAAAGAAAGATTTCATTAAAATGTTAAAAGCAGATGCTATTTTCATGTTAAAACTTGCTATTATTATCAACATAATAGCTTGAACCTTTTAAAGGAAAATCCCAATGATGCTTTTTCAGAAATAAAAAAAATGCATTCTAAAATGCAGTGGGGAATTCAAAGGACCCCAAAGAACCAAAACAATCTTGAAGAAGAATTATGTTGGGGGTTTCAGGCTTTCTGATTTCAAATTTACTAGAAAGCTACAGTAATCAAACAGTGTAGTACTGGCATAAATACAGACATCTACACCAGTGGGATGGAATAGAGAACACAAAAATAAATCCTCACATGTATGATCAAATGATCTTCAGTAAGAATGCCAATACCATTCAATGGGGAAAAGGACAGTTTTTTTCAACAAATGATGTTGGGAAAACTGAATATTCACATGCAAAAGAATGAAGTCCGGCCATTATCTTTCACCATATGCAAAAATCAACCCCAAATGATCAAAGATATAAATGGAAGAGCTGAAACTTTTGGAAGAAACTGTAGGGGAAAAACTTCATGATATTGGATTTTGCATTGATTACTTATATGTGACACCAAAAGCATGGCAACAGAAGAAAAAGTAGATCAATTAAACTACAACAAAATTTAAAATTTTGGTATCAAAGAACACAATCAACAGAGTGAAAAGCAACTCAGAATGGGATAAAGTATTTGCAAATCATATATCAATTATCTGTTAAGAGATTAACATCCAGAATATGCAAAGAATGCCTACAACTCAATGACAAAAACAAAAAAACAAAAAACAAAAAAAAAAACCTAACAGCCTGATTAAAAAATGGACAAGGGACTTAAATAGATATCTCTCTGAGTATGATATTCAAATAGCCACCAAGCACATGAAAAAATGATCAGTTGTTACTAGTCATTAGGGAAATGCAAATCAAAACCACAGTCAGAGACCACTTTTTACCAATTAGGATGGCTATCATAAAAAAAAAAAACAAACAAAAAAACCAGGAAATAACTAACATTGGCAAGGATGTAGAAGAAAATGTAAACTATTGTGCACTGCTGATGAAAATGTAAAATATATGTCACTATAGAAAACAGTATGGTGGTACCTGAACAAACTAAAAGTACATTATCATATGACCCAGCAATTCCATTTCTGGGTACATACCCAAAAGAATTGAAAGCAGGGACAATCATGTTCATAGCAGCATTATTGGAAATACCCAAAAGGTAGAAACAACCCATTGACGGATGAAAGGATAAATAAAATGTGATATATATACACAATGCAAATATTATTGACCTTTAAAAGGAAGGAAATCCTGACACGTGCTACAACATGGAAGAAACTTGAGGATGTTATACAAACCAGTCACAAAAGGACAAATGCTATATGATTCCACTTATATGAATAGTCAAATTGACAGAGATAGAAAGAACAATGGTGCTTATTGAGGGCAGAGAGGAAAGGAAGACAGAGACTTGTTTAATGAGCACAGAGTTTCAGGGGTGCCTGGGTGGCTCTGTCAGTTGAGCATTCAACTTCAGCTCAGGTCATAATCTCTTGGTTCGTGGGTTTGAGACCCATGTCAGGCTCTGTGCTGACAGCTCAGAACCTGGAGCCTGCTTCGGATTCTGTGTCTCCTTCTCTCTGCCCCTCCCCCACTCAAGTCTGTCTTTCTCTGTCTCTCAAAAACAGAAATAAATGTAAAATAAAAAAGTTTTTTTTAATGGGTACAGGGTTTCAGGTTTGGAAGATGCCAAAGAACTGTACACTTAAAAATTGTTAAAATGGTACATTTTACATTATGTATATTTTACCACATTGAAAAAAAATTAAGAGTACCTTGTTTGCCCCCAAAATAATTCAAATAAGAAAAATCATTCCCAATCCTTTATTTAGAGATTAACACTTTAGGGAAAAAAAAGTAAAATTCCATGCAATAAATTATAAAAATTCAGTCATATTTTCCTTATGATTTAGTTAGCTGAATGTCAGAGTCATCCATGGATTTAAATACATTTTCACTTCTTATGTGGTTTTCTTCTTTTTTCTTTTTACACACATTGGGATATTAATAGTACAACAGCTGCTGTGTCCCAGATTAGAAACTAGATAAGGTCACAGGTTCCCCCATGAAGTGCTGTGATGCTACAGTGTATAATTTCTTAAATTCCAAAACACTACAGGCTTTTTGTTAAGTGTTAATAAAGACTCCAGCAAAGCCTTTAAACTGCCCACCCCTGTATGTAATCAGTCCAGCAGATAAGAGTCCAGCTTTCTGTGAACAAGTTGAAAAGCTGAATTCCTTAAACTATGGAAGAAGCCTTTGCTAAGGCACAATTAGATGATTATTTTCTCACTGTGGTTGTTTATCTAGCTCCATAAATTTAATCCCCTCAACAAAAACCAGCTAGATGAGACCCAGGGCAGTAAAGCATCTATAATAGACCTGGCACCAGACATCTTTGTATAGACATCTCTGGTACAATTTTGCTTATTAAGTTACATTTTCTTCACCTCTTTACTTTTTTCTATGATTGTCACCTTTTTAGATTATCTCTAAAAGTTATTTTTCAAGCATGAGCAAAATCTTGCAATATAATCCTGTTTGGAGGACTGACTGGCAGGGTGGCCTTGCCATAGGGCTATTTGCATGAGGAACTGAGGCTCTTCCTGGGAAAGAACTCATCCCAAGGGAGGAAGGGCACCATTTTGGTTGAAGGACAATAAAGCAGGGTCAGAGGGGAAGGGTGAATCTGAGTGCAGCATAGTGTCTGTCACTCAGACTCTCCTCCAGCCCACCTCCCTCAAGCCATGCCTGAGTCTCAGGGTGAGGGACTGCCATAAAAGACCTAAATAAAACTAAGAGGAATTGGTAAATTAGAATTCAAGACACCATGCTTCAGTAGTAAAGGGGGAGGGGAGGCAGGAAAGAGCAGCCCTCTATTTATCTAGCATTATGCTCTCAGTGTAGATACCAGCCTGAGCGGCCTCCAAGTAGTCATCAGCTGATATAAACAGAAGAGACAACAGTGTGGGCTATGCTTTAGGCAGGCACTTACAGGGGCGGCCATCATTACCACAGTGGGATGGAGTAGGAACAAGGGCAAAATGGCAAATGCCAAATGGTAGCCCAGAGGAGTGTGCAGAAAATGTGTGGGTCATCCTCTGAGGACTGCTAGCATATTATGGGAGGAACCTAAGGGGGCCCGGCATTCCCACAGAGCAGGTGGGGGTAGAGGCCGGAGAGGGAGAAGATAGCTTAGTTTCTTTGATCTTATTTTTATCCTGTGACTGGTGAGGGCTGGGAAATATAAGTAAGATTTTTTTCAAAAGAGGAAATATTTCAATCCAACAAGATAAGACTACATCATTGAGTTCCTTCAGATTTGGTATGTTTTTTATATATATTCATTTCAGCCTCTGATTTTAATGAATTCTATGTTTATAACACATACTTGACCAACTTAGAAAAACTAGAGTTTAAATTTTAAACAAAAATACAAGAAAATCTCAGCCATTATTAACCTACAGGGAATATCACACTGGGGATAAGTAATCAAGAGTTAGTACTTTAAACATTAGAGTTTTTTTTTTTTTTTTTTTTTTTTTTTAAGGGCTTGGGAATAGGAGCATCCTCAAATGAATTATAAAGTCTCTCTCCTCTTAAAAGAATATAATGTATGTAAGTTACCGTCTTTTCAAGAACTCGGGGTGGTCATTCTGAGTATCAATTGTTCTGGTGCACTGAAGATGTATATTCTTATGTGGTTCTTCAACACACTTGTTTTTCATCTTTAAACAAGTTCTTGATGTAAACTGAGCACTAGTGTTATGATTATTTTTTACTACAACTCAAGCAATTGAGTTGTATTGAAAGAGCATGCGCTTGGGAATCTCGAGATAGAAACGTGCGTTATCACTACTACTGCTAGTGTGACTTTAAGTAAGTTAGTTAGCTTCTCTGAACTCAATTTCTTCTCCCATAAAATGGCCATAGCAGTAGCTACCTCACAGATACCACATGAGCTGATGTGTAAAGATCCTTGGTAAATGTTAATTGCCCTGCCCTTTGGGAGCCGAACAGGCAAATCATGGCTGTGCAGTTTCCTATAGCGATGTGCTCTTTGGCCAGTTAGCCCTGAACTTCAGTTTTCCTGTCTGTATGAGAATGAAATCTATGGGAAGTGCCTAATAGTGCCTATGGAATACCGTAGGTGCTCAATAAAAGGTGATTTTCTCTTTCCTTTCCTTTCCTTTCCTTTCCTTTCCTTTCCTTTCCTTTCCTTTCCTTTCCTTTCCTCTCCTCTCCTCTCCTCTCCTCTCCTCTCCTCTCCTCTCCTCTCCTCTCCTCTCCTCTCCTCTCCTCTCCTCTCCTCTCCTCTCCTCTCCTCTTCCCTTCCCTTCCCTTCCCTTCCCTTCCCTTCCCTTCCCTTCCCTTCCCTTCTCTTCTCTTTTCTTTTCTTATGAAGGTGAATCAGCTGATGTGGGACAGCTGCATCTAGTGAGTAACATAACCAAAAGTCTTCCTGCAAACTAACTCAGTAAATCAAAGACTAAGGCAGTTTTTCTCATCCTTGTTCCTCTCAATATTTTGTGACTGTACAAACCACTCGTAACGATATCTGTGATGTTAATCACAGATGCCATGTTGGCTTATCCTGTGCTTTTGAGCCTCCTGCTCTATTTGTGGATGTAATTTGAAGGAACAGCTTTCTCTCTAACTCAAGAATTTGAACTGCACTGTTTACTTTAGAGTCTGTAGTTCCTTCATCACCATGTCAAAAAATCATATTGCAGCAGAAATGACCTACCATTTTTTTAAACTTTTCTGAGTATTCTATTTAAAGCCTGGCAGGAGTAAGAATGTTAAAGAACACATCTTCTACTAGCACTCATGTGAAAAGCAGGCATTGCCTACAAATGAAGGTGCGAGCAAAGTCAAGCCCTCTGATTTAGGAAAGTAAATAAAAACAAGTCCCCAAAAATAGAAACGTTAATTTTTAAAAATTGCATCTTTGATGTTTAATAGAATTCCTATAAGAGCTCCTACTTGAAATGTCCTTTTTAAAGAAAGGAGATCCTGAGAAAGCTTTAAAACTTCTATTTGTAATTTGCCGAATGCTTTTTAATGGGCGATATTTGGCCTTCTAGTGCCATGTCTCAGTTTGAAATGCCAAATCTACTCGTTCAAAGAGAAAACATAGTCCATTGCATCCGCTCATACAAATATTTTGCTTTTTCACTATATTGGATCAGAAATGGGGCACATTCAAAACTTTTTTAAACAAGAAATTCTCATGTGTATTATTACCTCCCCATTAGTGTTTAGAAGCTATGTGATACCTGAAATTTGAGAATGGGCCTACAAACTGTCATTTCTGATGCCTGATACTTCCCTTAATTACTATACTCACCACTTCATAATTTCAACTGTTCATTTTCTCCCTCTCCACAAGACTGAGAACACAGTGAGGGAAGAAGCCTCTCATTTTCTTTTGTGTCCCTAGTCTCTAGCGCAGTGACTGACACAAGTGGTTGCTCAATAAATGTTTGCTAAATGTATGAATAAAGTGTGTGTATGTGTATGTGTGTGTGTTGTGTATACATATTCTACTTGCCCAACAACAATTTCCTGTTTTTCCCTTTTTCTAAGCATGTACATTTTCTCCTTTGGGAACAGAACTGCTTTTTAAAAATCTACCTTTTATCTTTCACAAGAGGAAGTTCAGATTCCACAAGATACTGATTTATTACTCTCAGTATGTTCATGAAATCCCTGTAAAATCTCTCCATGGTTCAGGTTCCTTCTTGCATACAAGAAACAAATAGAAATGAACAACAGTCGATTCTTATTTGCAATAGTTATTTTCTGTGAAGTTACCAGAAACACTGAATTAGAAAATACTGAATCATTGCTCCCAGGGAAAATATAGTTAGGCTTCTACA
Source organism: Panthera pardus (assembly GCF_024362965.1). Classification (NCBI taxonomy): domain Eukaryota; kingdom Metazoa; phylum Chordata; class Mammalia; order Carnivora; family Felidae; genus Panthera; species Panthera pardus. The sequence continues at coordinate 83,434,837 of NW_026526732.1, read as the reverse complement.
AGCCCCTCATCACAACAATTTCATCAACTAGTTAACATATGACCTTGTTTTATGTGTTTTTCTGTTCAAAGATGAATGAATGAATATACATGGGTAGTTATCTGACTTCTGAATGAGGTAAAGACATTCTCTGAAATGACAAAGAAAAAGATAAGAAATTCTATGTGTAAAAAAACCCCATAGCCAATTAAATGGCAAAAAAAAGAGAAGTATTTGTTAACAACTATGACAGATATGGGGTAACTATCCTCAGCTATAAAGGGTGCAGGTATGTCAGTGAGAAAATTCCTAAGGCTTCTTGTGAGGACAAAGATTGGTGCACAAATATGTTCATTACAATGTTATTTATGACAATAAAAACATTGGAAACCTAAATACTCAATAAGAAAATATTTGAATAGAATACAATACTTCCATATGATAAAATATTTTGTGGACTTTAAAAATTACAATTCAAGGGATGTTGAAGGATATGGGAAGTGCTTATAACAAATATGTATTCAAATTTGGGTATACACTGCATTTGCAATTATATAAGAAACATATGAAGAAAAATACTCAAATATTCACTATTATTCCTTCAAGCTGGTAGAATTATGGGTGATTGGTATTTTTCTTTGTAACTTTTCATATTTCTAAGTAAGTGTTTCTCAAAATTTTTTCACTTTGTTCTCTTCTAGTAAGACTTTTTAAATTATTTTTTGTAATTACCACCACACTTATGAAATTTTAATACCACAGCCATATTGTATATCTATTTATGTACTGTGGTGTTTTTGAGGGCCACAAACCATTGTAACATCTAAAATTTCTTTGCCTCCCCTAAGAATCAATTTTCACACTCTTGGGAACAATAGCACTCTCATCAAGAATGCATATTCTCAATGACCTGTATTGAACTGGTTTTACTTTGATCACCAGATTTAAAAAAATTTGAAGAAAGTTCTGGCATAGGTAGTTTCAACTCAGAGGAAGAAATTTCTTTTTTTTTACGTTTATTTATTATTTTTGAGAGAGAGGGAGAAAGAGCAGAGCACGAGCAAGGGAGGGGCAGAAAGTGAGGGAGACACAAAATCTGAAGTAGGTTCCAGGCTCTGCCCTGTCAGCATAGAGTCCAACACAGTGCTCAAACTCACAAACCACGAGATCATGACCTGAGCTGAAGTCACGCCTAACAGACTGAGCCACCCAGGTGCCCCAGAATAAATTTCTAATAGGAGAATTTCTGGTCCTCTGGAATTTGAAATTTTGAGACAATGATCTTTCTATTATGCCTAAAAATTTTTGTGTAAGTAAACATCTTTTCTAGCTAATATATTTGAGTCTGTATGCATAATATGAAACTAAAATATTTTGCAAGGAAGGACAGAGTTGAATTTAATAACGACCAATACTTACATTGTACCTTAGTATGGACAAAATTCTTTTCAGGGGTATCATTTCTCTTAATTCCATTCTACAGATGATGAAAATAAGACTCAAAAAAATTAAGTAGCTTGTTCAAGGTCATAGGATTCATAAGAAAGAGAGGTATCTGGTTCCAAGATATTTAGTCTCTCCATTACAAGTTACATATGAAAATACGACATAACTACAAAGCAAAGGAAGGCCCTGGAATTCAATTCTCTGGGTAATGTTTCCTGTACTAACATTCATCCACAAATGGTGCCACCACCATCTGGCCCAATTTCCTCACACTACATAACTTGATTGGCTTGCCATGATCTTGCCAACAATTTTTTGAGCACTATCATCTTTTTAGTAACTTCCCTGAAGATGCTGCACTGCTATTGTCAGGCCAGAGGATGTGAGGCAGTGAAGCCAATCCTGTAAACTTACTTCTCTAATTCTCCAAGACCCCTTGCCAAGCCACTGCTGCTGGGAGACAGCCCTAGAGCACGACTTCTTGCAATGCACTTTGAAGTAGATAAAATATGCACTCATGGACATCTGTCTGTTATTTCCTGCACTCACAGCTTTGTTCTTTATTGCCAGAGAATTCTATGGATGATGTCACTTTTCTCTGAAGAGAGCAGGCCATCAGAGCTTTTCACTGACATAATTAATTATCTGTAGCTTGATTCTGGGCCAGAAAATTCTCAAGGCACAGCCCCCCAAAAGAATTAACTCTACTGTGTTTGGTATTCTTAAACTCTTAAAGAGACAGGGTACCATATCTTTTTTTTTTCTTTTCTCAGACACTGATAATGGTATTTTTGTTCAGTGATATCAAGTAACAGAAAGTGAACTGGGGCACTATTCTATGATTTCACAAGGAAGACCTTCGGTTCAATGGGCAGCAAAATCTAAAGGTCGCTACAGATCAAGTATACAAAGCAAAGCTTTTAGGGCTTAGTCTTAAATGCTACAGGAATGCATCACAATTACTGAATAGACTCTTTGGGGGATCTTGTGAATCTGCAGCCAGAAAAATGAGATCTCAACCAAAGCTAACCACGCTGAATTATCCACAAGGTGAAAGATTGTTTATCACCCACAACAGCCTAAAGCATCAATTTATGTAAACTTTACAAGATATAAGAAATTACCAGAATGGTGACCATATATTTTAAGAGTTTCATCAATATCTTTACAAGATCTAAAGCAAATTAGCACGCTCATCAGAAAATATCATTCTCCACTCTGCTGGGTTTCAATATTATGTAAATGAGTTATTACTTATCTCTTAAAAACAGGCTTGGTGGAGTGGATCAACACTGTAGATGTCATAAGTAGTGGAGGGCCTCTGTTGGAATCAGAGCACTTGAGTTCTGGCCCTGCTTTTCAGGTGAGTGATAAAGTAAGATCCAAGAAATCTCTGAACTTTCCCAACTCTGGTGGAGATAGTAATATCCTAAAACCATAGATTTGAATGTGCATATTAATATTAACCCCCGACAAAGGAATTGTTATTTATGGTCTATTCTGCTACCTTGATTCTGCATAAACTAGTTTAAACTGTATTCTCTCTAGATTAATTTAGTTTGGCAAATTATTTCTTTAGATCTACTACTGAAATTTTTAAAAATTTAAAGTTATAATGTAATAAAAGTTGATTATAAAAAATCAACATTACAGAATCAATATTAAAGAAAAAGTGAAGGTAATGCCACATCCTCCCAAATCTACTCCCCAGATCTAATTTTATTGATAATTTGAGGTGGATCTTTTCAGAATTATTTTTCTCTCTACATACATATATACAGATGTCAGCACACACACATTCTCTCTGTCTCTCTTTCCATCTCTCTTTCTCCCTCATATTATTGGGCACTTACTATATGCCAGGAAATATGCAAAGCACTTTGCAAATATTATCTCATTTAAGCCTCACAATAACCTTATCAGATAGGTATTATTATTATCATTATTTTCTAGATGAGGTATCTGAGACAGGTGCAAAGAAGTTCAGCGATCTACCCAAAGTCACACAACTAACAATTGCTGGTGTCACGACACAAATCTAGGTAGTCTAACTCCAGGGCTGGCAATCTTAATACTATACTTTATGAATTCTCCATATATATCTATCAATATAGAGCCTCTCAAATATGAAACACTTCATTTTTTTTTCAAATACACCAGAAAGCTCAAGAAGGATGAAATCTGCTGGTGCTAATAATACTCATTTCACCAGAACTAACAGGTATGCCTTGTGTATTTGTTTTTCAAATCAATAAATTCATTGAGTCTCCTCTCTTTTCATACGTCCATCTCTCAATTGAGTCTTCTTCAGTTTGCTCAATTGTTCTTACCTGACTCTCTAATCCAAGTTTAGATCAAGCTCTAATACAAAAAAAAAAAAAAAAAAAAAAAAAAAAAAAAAATCCAAGGGAAAGATAAAATAATTGTGTTAGACTAGAATTCCACTGTGTTGAATTTGCTTAAAATAAAGATCTCTACTATAGAAATTAAATCAAACCTTTACCAAATATCTCTTTGATTTGTCTTTCTTCCTTCTTTTGCTGAAAGTTGACGAGGCTGTCTACCACTCCTCTTTCCACTGGCACCAGAACACACCATAGATGGAGCAGTTAGTTATCTCCTTCCTTCCTCCCTCTCTCCTCCCTTTCTTCTTCCATCTACTTACTAATTTATTCATTTATTCATGTGTAAAGTTGCTATTCTGCTAGTCATTGTGATGGAACCCACATAAATAGGACATAATCCCATGCTTCCATGACTTTATAATCCAGTAAGAATGAGATTTGGGGAGGTGATTCCTATAATTAATTGTTCATTCTGAACCTTTTGGATGGAAGGATGGGAGGAAAGTTCTAGAGCATGGGATAACATAAGGAAATCATAAGGAATGAGTAATTTTAATTCCAGTTTTTTGGCCAAGTGATAGCAGGACTTTTTATTTATAGAATCACGGGAATTTAGAGTAAGAAAGAACTTTAGCCCCTTAGTTTACAGCTAAGGAAACAGCTTCAGAGAAGCCAGTGATTTTTCCAAGAGGTACAGCTAATTGGTTATTGATTATACATTAGAATCCAGGTCTCCTGATTCTGGGACCAGAGATCTCTCACTATACTAACTCACTAATAAATGCATTGCAACAATCTCAAGTAGGAATTAATCCATATGCTAATTAATTTGTTTTAAAAATGTGAAATAAGCAATGTTCTTCAGCGATCAGTTTCCAGATGATAATAAGCATTTAAATGTCATTGGGCACACTTGGAAGGAATTCTGGCATGCTATAAAATCAATGCCCTAAAAAAGCAACTGACATTTCATTGAAGTGTGAGTTTGTATTCAAATACATTATTTGTCCATTAGCAATAGGAATCTGGTTACTGAGTTCAAAATATTTGATTCAGTATTTTTACCCTAATTTTCAGATCAGTGCATATCTAAAGTATTATTTGTAGCATACTTTCTTCCCATGGCAGATCTTTTAGTCAACCAATTTCATTATAGTCTTCTTGAGGGAAAATGTTAGAAAAACTTAATTTTGTTATAAGCTTATCAGTGACTACCACCAATAACCAATCTTCATTTAAAGTTGGGAGCACTCTGACTTACATACCATGGTCTTATACTTGCAGCCCACCTCTTGGGAAATTTTTTTCATTCCTAAGCCTAAGCCTGAGCTTTATCTGATAACCTGACATTGATTCTGATGTTTAAAAATCTATGCCTTACTAGATTGTATAATGTTCTCAACGCATCAGCTTTTTCATAATAAATGACCAAGAACAACTGGCCAAGATTCATTTTAATAGCTGGGAACTTTCAGGGAGAGAATTTTCTTGATCATGACAAAGTCAAAATGGTTCATAGTCTTCCTGGTTTATTTAAAACTCCTGCTCCTTTTCTGAAGTTACCAAATTGCCAAACATTGTCATTTCAGACAATTGATATGCATTGACCTCTACTGAGTTTTTGTGGTTAGCAGCCTTATCTGGGCTGTCATTAACATGCTTCATTATCCACAGGCCAATGGCCAAATGAAAGCATGGCGGAGATGACTAAATAGAAGAGGCAGGTGGATGAGATCAGACAACCAGTGCTGCCAGATTTCTCAATGCTGAACTCATTATTTCATATTCAGCAGTGGCCAGTTTTAAATAATATTACGAGACTATCCCTAAATTTCCTTCCAATTTCTCCATGACCTTCAAGGTCAACAAGCATGTAGTCTGAATGCCCTCTTTCTGCAGCCGCTCCTCACACATGCTTAATCCCAAGAGCTAATTTAGCAAGACACCATGGGGTTGCAACAACATGGAATCTCTCCAGCTGAAGTCCTAGTGGTCACTCCACAGCTGGCGTCATATTCATGGAGATCAGTTCTGAAGGCTTTTGTCCCAAGATGACTTAACCATGGCAAAACCACTTGAAGCATCTCTTCCTGATGTGCCTGCATTGTTTTTTCTAGCCACAGCTCCTAAAGACTCACCAAAGCCATAAAGAAAGAAAACAACCAGGTACTTCTGAAATTGCAGTTGCTAAAGTGGAGGCACTTGGAACTTTAGGTACCACCAAGTCAAAGCCACTCCAATCAGGTTTCTACTCCTATCACTCCACTGAAACCTCTCTTATTAAAGCAAACCATGACTTTCCTGTCACTAAATGCAACAGTCAGCTCTCATTCTTCATTTTCCTTGATCCACCAGCAGGAACTGATACTTTTAATTTTTTTCTCCACCTTGAAAAATTCTTCACTTTGATTCCAAAACACCCTACTTTGCTAATTTCCTTCCTACCTTTCTAGCTGCTCATTCTCATTCTCCTTTGCTGATTCCTCCTCATCCTCCTGACCTCTGGGGGTAAAATTTCCTGGGGCTCAGAACCTGGACATTTTACCTTTTCCACATTTACTATCTTCATGATTTCACCCAGTTTCATGGAATTAAATACCATCTCCACACAGGTGACTCCCAAACTGATAACCCCAGCCCAGCCTTTTCCCTGAACTCCAGACTCAGATCCAAATGCCTACTGGATATCTCTCTGTACTTGAATGTCTAACATTATCTCAAAAATAACATGTGTAAAACTGCATTGCCAGTCAACACCTGTTTACTCCACCCCATCTGCAGTCTTCCCCATCTTAGTAAATGACAATTTCTGTTATCCATTTTCTGGGCCAAAGAACCTTGGAGACAGCTTTAGATAACCTCCTTCTTACATATCCCACTCTCAACCTGCCATCAGATACAATCTGCTCTCCTACAAAATTTGTACAGAATCTGAGCACTTTTCACCACCACCACTACTGTTACCACGTTAGTCCAAGCCACCAGCTCTAGTCTGGATAAAGCTTGTTAGAAACCCCGTTTCTGGTGGTTCATATCAACACAGAAGCAAAGAACTAAATAAAGAACTGCTGACAAAGGAAAAGATCTCTGCGCTTTCTTTATACACTCAATCATTGTCAATACAATAAAATTAAAACTAAAACTGGTTTGGAGGTCATAGGAATGCAATAAAAAAAAGATATAACAGTGCTCGCTTCGGCAGCACATATACTAAAAAGATATAATGACATTTTAAACGTTAGATAGCTGCAAATATTTGTTAAGAATCTAATACAGAGAGATTCTGATTACCATGAACAATGAAAAATATACAAAAAAAAGAAAGTATCTTTAAAAAAAACCCCACAAATCCTGATTTTTAAGTTCCTTTAAAGATCTTTTGATTATAAAGCCATCTCTTTTAAATAAGAATAACTGGGGAAATTTAGAAACAATGTAGTGAGAGAGGACAGGTCTTTCCACACACAAAAATATATTATAATGCTAAACTAATTAGAACAATGTGATACTAAAGCATGAAATAGGCAGAGAAATCTATGTGTTGAACTATAACTCAGAAATGGATTTAAATATTATAAGGCAAAAGTGACACTTCAAATCACAGGAGGAAAAGTAAAAAATCAATTAATGGTTATTTACTTATTATTTCTCAGTTGTAAAATCAATTATCTTTATTCTACTCTGTGATACTGAGTCTGAAAGTCTGCAAATTACATTTCCTATAGTCCTATGCTTGCTGCTTCCTATTGGGTTCTGCCTGCCAATAGGAGTCACTAGAGGAATATTAAAAGGTGGGAAGGGGAGAATGAGGGGTACCTTTCTGTTTTGTCCTGTTTCTGACAGTATTGTTCCAGTTCCAGCTTCTTCAGACCTCCTAGAACCAGCCCATGAAGCTCCCTCTTCAGAGAGGTGCTCCCTCTTCAGAGAGGTGCCCCCTCTGCACAACGAGTTCTAGCAATTCTACCCCTTCCCTGTGTCTCCCCAGCTCTAGAGGCAGGCAGTTATTATCTCTGGTTACCTCAGCATTCTCTTTTTACTCTTTCAGTTTTCTAGCATTTGTATAATTAAATCCCTTTATAAACTCCTTTATGCTTGAACTATGTAGAGTGGTTTCTGTGCTCCTGACTAGACCCCTACTGATACAACAGCCATCTACAAAAAAGTAAAGTGATTCACTTTAAACAAAGATGAATTCTGGGAATGCAAGCTGGTGGAACCACTCTGGAAAACAGAGTATGGAGGTTCCTCAAAAAAACTAAAAATAGACCTACCTACGACCCAGCAATTGCACTATTAGGCATTTATCCAAGGATATAGGTGTGCTGTTTTGAAGGGACACGTGCACCCCCATGTTTATAGCAGCATTATCAACAATAGCCAAAGCATGGAAAGGGCCCAAATGTCCACTGATGAATGAATGGATAAAGAAGATGGGGTATATATATATACAATGGAGTATTACTTGGCAATCAAAAAGAATGAAATCTTGCCATTTGCAACTACATGGATGGAACTGGAGGGTATTATGCTAAGTGAAATTAGTCAGACAAAGACACAAATCATATGACTTCACTCATATGAGGACTTTAAGAGACAAAACAGGTGAACATAATGGAAGGGAAACAAAAATGATATAAAAACAGGGAGGGAGACAAAACATAAGAGACCCATAAATGTGGAGAACAAACTGAGGGTTACTAGAGGGGTTGTGGGAGGGGGGATGGGCTAAATGGGTAAGGGGCACTAAGGAATCTACTCCTGAAATCATTGTTGCACTATATGATAACTAATTTGGATATAAATTTAAAGAAATAATAAATCAAAAAATAAAATAAAATAAATTTATTCATTTAAAATTAAAAAAGTAAGCTGTTTCAAAAATGAAGTATAATAAGGATGTTTCACTGATACTGAAAAAAAAAATAAACAAAGATGAATTCTAGATGGGTAAAATAATGCAAAAACGGGAAGGAAAAAAAAAAGGACCAGAAGAAAATTTGAAAGAAAGTTTTCATAATCTAAAAGTGGGAAGGGCTTTCTAAATTTGATCCAAATCAGAAGCCATAAAAGATTGATGTCTGACTAATAATAGTAATAAGAAATTCTGCATAGCAAGAAATGCCAAAAGCAAAGTCAAAATAAAAATAATGGGGTGGGAAAAATATTTCATTTACAGCTCATATCACAGATAAAAAACTAATTCCTTTACTATATCAAGAGCTCTTATTAATCAATAAAAGACCAACAGTACAACAGCCAAAACAGGCAAAGGCTAGAAACAGACTAGTCATAGAAAAGGATATACAAATACCTCTAAAAAACATTTGAAAAGATACTCAACCTCAATCAGAAGAGAAATGTAACTTAAAACTACAAGGAGATACCCATTTCACCTTTTGGACTGGCAAAGGAAGTAAAACACCCAATCAGCAACATGTTAATACACTGTGTTGGCAAAAGTGTGAGAAAACAGACCAAGGCAATTAAACAAAATCTACCACAGATGTATATATCTTTTGACTCAGCAGTTCCAACTGTTGGGGACTATGACCAAGAGAAATACTCTTACATGTGTGATAAGATGTGTGTATAAGGTATTCATGCAGCATTGATTGTCATAGCAAAAGACTGGGTATAGTTTAAATGCCCACCAACAGGGGACTGCACTAAGCCACAATACCCAACTACCTACTGTACCCTCCACAGTCATTAAAAAGAATGTAAAATCTCCATATGTTCTAACAGGAAAAGATTTCCAAGTCATATTTGATATCTGTCAAGGGCCAGTTACAGAACAGTGTACATAGTATCTTCCATTTGTATATATAAAAAAAGAAAATATATATACTTGTGTACATTATACCTTTTTCTAGCTCTTCAACCACATTTGTAAATTATTCATTCAAATGTTTAAATAAAATATTCTAAGGGGCGCCTGGGTGGCTCAGTCGGTTGGGCGTCCGACTTCAGCTCAGGTCACGATCTCGCGGTCCGTGAGTTCGAGCCCCGCGTCGGGCTCTGGGCTGATGGGTCAGAGCCTGGAGCCTGCTTCCGATTCTGTGTCTCCCTCTCTCTCTGCCCCTCCCCCGTTCATGCTCTGTCTCTCTCTGTCTCAAAAATAAACGTTAAAAAAAATTTTTTTAATAAAATATTCTAAGTTAACTAGACTTATTGTGATGATCGCTTATAATACATATGAATATCAAATCATTATGTTCTACACCTGAAATCACTATGTTATATGACAATTATACCTCAACAAAAAAGGACAGACAATAAAATTGTTTTAAATCACACAAAAATTATTTTTAACATAAATTTTTTAAATATATAAAGTTACCCCTAGAATTATTTTATGTTTGGCCTGATTTTTGGATTTACTAAATCAGAGCATGACTCCATCCATACACTTATAAATTACAACATGATTCCTGAACATGTAATTACAATAAGACTCCACCACTTTGGAAGAGATACAAGAATGACACTCTATCAAAATACAAAAATCTCTGAACACCTGGACAGAACAGAAGTCCTCTCCCATAAAGTCCTTGAAAAAACATGTGAGCAAGTTATAACAAGTAATGGAATAGCTTTTAAGCATTAGCCTAATAGTAGGTATTTGTATGGAGAATTGCTTTCCTTGCCTAATGACCCTCACTTGATGTGGAAATGGCATTAAAAATAAAGTAGTACAAAAATCAATGAATAGAATCAATGTATGGCTTTCATCAGTTTGAAACATGTGAAATATTAGTGCCTTTTCCTTCAGATCATTTGCATAATACACAATGAAAGAGGAGACTCTCAACACTATTTAACACAGGAAACGTTCAAAAGCTACAGACATGTCAGTATGGTGGGACCACAGATGGGAGGCACACAGTGAAAGATGAGGCTGGAGTGGTGAGTAGGTGCCAGTCCATGAAAGCCTCTCAGAGCAATAGGGAGCCTCTCAATATTTTAAGCAGAGGAAAGACTTGATTGATTTGTATTTTAAAAAGCAGACTCTGGCTGTGATACGGAGAATGATGGGTGACAAGACCACAGGAAGGGAAAATCAGTCAGGAGGCTACGGCAACAAACCATGTGAAAGGTAGTGAGTGTGCCTGAAGTGAAGCAAGGGCAGTGGAGATCATGTCTCTCCAGTTATTTGAGGTCAGGGACCCTATGCTTATTCTTTCCCCTCACATTCCCTCCACTACCTAGTCAGCATTCCATAACTGCTTTCAATTATTCCTTGGTCAGTTGAATCAACTATCATATGGTGGTAGATAATCAATAGGAATGACCAGATTGTTGATCCACTCTGCACTGCACATAGATAAAAGTGTGGTATGTGTGATCATTGTGTGTGACAGTGAACCTCAGAGGGAAATGGGATCTTATCCACCTGCATGTTGCCTCACAGGTGAAGAAGGTAAATATCCTTACCCAGTATCCCTTCCCACTTGAGCAATTATAGCTCCGAAGAGGAAGAAAGGAAGTGCAAAGGTTAGAGTTTCCTGTGTGCAACTCTTCAGTGACCCTGGAAGTGTCTCCCTGTCAGGATGTGTAAGTTTGGTTTTTTTCCCAGGAAATGTCTTTGCCCAGGTATTTTGCAGTCAGCATACCTGGCACTTCAAGCTGACATGTTACGCCACATGCACCTATAAACAAGTCAGATATTGCAAAGAAAACAAATACTCAGGGCTCAAGCTGTGTATTCAACTGTGCACTCAAATGACTGTCTTTAGTAAATGCCACACCAGGAATTAACATTCCATTAAAGAAAACAAGATACGTGCATTTTGGTGGTTTCAGAGGTTTCAGAACATAGTTCACTTTACACATTGCTTTGAGGTTAAGAAAAAAAATTGTTAATTAAAAAATTATATATACAGCCAAATGTGCACACTCATATATAGTATTTATCACATATAGTATCTATTTTTATCACATACGAAATTTTTTTCACTAGTCCAAATTGACAGGTACTACAATATGCCATCTCAGGAAAGATCCATTTAAGGTTCAGAAACAGTAACACCACTGTTCAAGGGACACTCATTTTCATTGGTACAAGTTGGTTTTGAGCCCATCAGACCATTTTTTGCATTTGTTTAGGAACATACAAACCCCTGGTTTATGGCTGGTTTTCCTCACAAATTAGCTATTCCCCACAGAGCCATGGACCTGCAAATGTGCTTTTATTATTATAACTTTTAAAAGGCAGGAGTAGAGCAGAGTCTGCTAAAATTTGCGCACATTGTTTTTTGTTTCCTTTCAGACCCTTGATCAGGAAATGCTTAATGTGGGAGTAAGTATTGTTAGAGATTAATGGCTGCTATTCAAAAGGTCAATAAAAGTTCTTTCCTGCCAATACAAATGTATACATTGTCGAAGCACAAGACGGTATCCACAGATAGAATTATGTGTTAGCTGAAAAGACCAAGTGACAATGCTCTTTTTGAATCAGTTTATGTACTTTCTTTCAGTTATGCACTAATATCACAGGGAAATGATTTCAAAATTTTTCATCAGCACGCTGCTTTCTCTTTTAAATACAGACAGTTTGGATAAAAGTATTTTTCTGTTGACAACCATGTGATGTGAGTCTCTGAGCCCATCATGTGTTTCGAGGCTAGTCTGTGACTAGTTGACATGATGCCTATGAAGCCAAATTTCAAATCTCACGTGGGCCGATTACCTTTGCAAAGAAAAATATTCCACACTTTGTCTGCACTCTTAACCCTACCTGGCAAACCTAAGGATGCCTCAGGTCACAAGAGATTCAGAACAAGCCCTTCATCACCACTGTACATGGAAAGGTCTCCTAAAGACCACTGGGGCTGAAACAAAGGAAGATCATGGGGAAGTGCCAAAAAAAGGGCCATTCTTTATCTACAAAGTCTTTGCCCAGTGACTTTGAGGAGTGTCCCTGGAACTGCTCAAAAGAGAGAAGGAAATAAAAAAGAGGTAAAAGCTATCTCTGGAATTTAAAAACAACGTCAAGTTGCTAGCAGTTATAAGCAGTGCTTATACAGAAACATCTCAGTAATTTGGATACCATCAATTTAAACTCACCATGGTCTAGATATGCAGTTCTATATTTTAGTCTTTTTCGTTTTTGTTGTTAATGTTTATTTTTTAGAGAGAGAGCATGAGCAGGGGAGGGGCAGAAAGAGAGGGAGACAGAGGATCTGAAGCAGGCTCTGTGCAGACAGCAGCAAGCCCAATATGGGGCTCGAACTCACGAACCATGAGATCATGACCTGAGCTAAAGTCAGACGCTCAACTGACAGAGCCACCCAGGTGCCCCTGTACTTTACTCTTAAAAACATTAATTTTTAATTTATTTATTATTCGGGAAAGAGAGAGAGAGAGAGAGAGAGACAGCATGCATGGGGGAGGGGCAGTGTGAGAGGGACAGAGAGAACCCCAAACAGCCTCCATGATATCAGTGCAGAGCCTGATGTGGGGCTTGTTCCCACAAACCGTGAGATCATGACCTAGGCTGAAATCAAGAGTTGGTTGCTCAACCAACTGAGCCACCCAGGCACCTCTGCTCTTAGAAACACTTAATAACTAGGGGCGCCTGCGTGGCTCTGTTGGTTAAGCATCTGACTTCAGCTGAGGTTACAGTCTCATGGTTCATGAGTTCGAGTCCCACCGTTTGGGAGTTCAAGTTCTGTGTTGGGTTCTGCACTGACAGCTCAGAGCCTGGAGCCTCCTTCAGATTCTGTGTCTCCCTCTCTGCCCCTCCCCTGCTCATGTTCTGTTTCTCTCTCTCTCTCTTAAAAATAAATAAAACGTTTTTTTAATAAAACATTTTTTAAAAACATTTAACAACTATAAAAATGTTTTATGTGGTTTAACAGTGTAAATCAGAAAAATACACCTAACTTAAAGTGAAGATTTTTCTTTGCTTTTCAATGTTTTCAATCACCCATTAAGCAATGGCATTTGCGTTAGTCACAACTGGATTCATTACAAGTGATTCTATGGTTCAGTTTGTTATAATCCTACTGAGAAGCATGAAAAGAAAGCAAGATGCAGGCAAAGAGATGAGGCAGTCTACTTAAAGGAACCCAACCATCAATTTGTGATTTAGAGACCAAAAAGTTATCCCAAGTTGTATATTTCAAAACTTATTGTTTTGTATGGAAAAAGTTTGTTGGCAAATAATAGACACTTCTTCTTATCTGTAGATTAGGTTTCTCTTTCCAGCAAGTTTGCTCTTCCATTTGAATTACAAAAACAATAGTACTATATTATTTTTCTGGCATACGATAGGCACAGGCTTTGGAGTCAGCAAGTTTATATAGTACATCTTACTAGGGCATTCTTGAGGGAGTTCACTTAAACCATCTAAGCTTCTATTCACTCATCTAATTTTTTAGGGCTGTTGTGATCATTAAATAAAATAATGAAGATGCTGGTATATAGTAGGTAGCACAGGAAGGACACATGGGCAATATAGACGTAATTATTTTTCCTTTGCGATTTCATTGTCATTTATTTGTTTTTTTAACTTTGAATTATGGGAGAGTTTTAAACATAAACCCAAAAGAACAAACAAGTATAATGAACCACCTACATACCTCCTCACATACTTTTTGTGGGGAGGAGAGGCTGGAAACTTTAGAGGAAATTTTAAAGGAAACTCCAGACATCTATCTTATAATTTCACTCAACAATAAAGAGATTATGATGACAGTGTTTTCAGGGTAGGGCACAATCTGGTCCCTGGTTGAGAGAGAGTTCTGCCACTAATATTGGCTTAACACCTCCAATGAGAAAATACATGAAGTCATGCAGGGGGTAAAATACCATGGCAGGTAGAAAATAAAGTCAAAATTTTCACTGTCACCTGATGTTTCCTTGAAACAGCCTCACTCTTGGTCACTATCCTGAAGGTCAATCTCCATTTTTAATGTGCAGTACCTTTAGAAACAATTAAAGTGGCAATCCACTTTTTTGTTTTATTAAAAAAAAAACATTTTATTTACCAACTGGAACTACAAAATAATTTCCAAAAAAGCACTTATCAAGTGTTTCAGAGATAAAGTCTGTCCTCTAGGAATTTGTAACGTAAATAGTTCTTAAAAAGAAAAACATAGACAAGTTTTTTGAGGAGTTTTGCTTCAAGTAGTCAAACGAGATAGAAAATGATGATGATAAATTTACCTCTGTAAGAATATAGGTACCTGAATAGGGCAGAGGGAGAGAAGGGGAGTAGGTATGGAGTCAGAAGATTTTTAAAAGGAAGTCCTATATATGCCATGTCCCGATCCCTGGGGGACGGAGACCTTGCTGACAATAATTCCCTGTCTAAAGAGCCCCAGGAGCTTTGATCAGTCTCAATTTTTTTGTGTGGAAGGTTTCCAGGCCTCCTACAAGCTGGTGATAAAGACCATAGAAGAGCTTGTAGGGAGAGGAGAGAAGGAGATTGGGGATGAGAGGAGGAAAGGTAAAGCATATGCATCTTAGTCTGGGAAGGGGGTAGGGTGAAGTCAGCAGAATTGGCTTTGATAAAAACTTTGGGGATGGAAAGATGTTGAGAAGACCTAATTTCCTAAGTAAAATCGAAGATCCAAGTGTCTGTGGGGGGATAAAGGGAACAAGGATAGGACGGGAATTATGAAAGAAGTGTGTATCTAACATTGATAAACATGTTTAAGTGTCTCCTTCCAAAAATAAAACACAACTAAACAAAAGCCTTCCCCACCCCTTACTATTCACTCAAATCCAGCCCTGCCATCATTCTGTATCCACAAACGTCTCAAGAGCAAATTTGCCCAAGCGCTTCTGGACATCAGCAATCTGATATCAACACTCACCATTCCTTTGAAACTGTACCTTTCAAATGCCAACTCAATAAATGGCCTGTTCTCAGTTTTCATCCTCCAGCTTTTCAGCAGCACTGAGAACTATAAATGTCTTCTTATTGAGATTCTCTATGGTACATTGTGGTTCTCATCTGTCTTCCTTTCCCTTTCCCTTTGTCCTCTACTCCTCTTTGGCCAGTTCTTTTCTCTTTCCCCACCTTTACCACCAGGTGTTCTCTGTATTTGGACTTGACTTTTTTCTTTTATTCTCTATTCCTAGTCTCCTCAGATGAGTGCCATGTCTGTTCCTCTATATCCGTGCTATTGATACGATAGCTACATGTGGCTATTTAAATTTAAATTATTATTAAATATAATTTAAAATTCAGTTCCTCAGCCAAAGTGGCCATATTTCAAGTGCTTACAAGCCACACGTGGCTAGTGTCTACTATACAGGAAAACACAGATACAGAACATTTCCTTCTGCATAGAAAATTCCTTTAGACCCACAGCTCTAGATCTTACCTCTCCCCCTGAGTTAAGATCTTCATCCCTGGCAGTATTCTACCTGACAACTTTCCTAGAAGTCCTAGAATCACAAATTCATTATGCCTCAAATCCTACTCCATTTAACATATATTTCTCCTAATGGTTATCTGTATAAACTCTAATTTTACTTTTAAAAGGCTCCATGTAATAAGACCACATGCCCAAATAATTAGGAAATATTTACATAAGTAAACTGAATATTTAGGTCATTTTCATTGAGAAAAATATAAACTAGAGCCATTTAGGGGGGGAATTTCCATCTTTTACATAGTACCTTTATAGTATTTTCCCATGTTTAGAGTTTCATAAAATAGTAAATAGATTTATTTATGGGACACTTTCTCTATTATATATTAATATATTTTTATACATTTCTCAGTAAAACCAAGGTTTTCCCCCATAGTGCCAATGAGTACGCTATTCTCACCATAGAGAAATCGACTTTGTGATTCTATTAGAAGAACTAAAAATATTCTGCCTCAACAATGAAAATCAGACGCCAGTGGTCTCTGCCAAAATACTGACAATACTACTGGACACATGAGATTCTGAGGCATCACATTCAACAAAGAATGAGATCTGGTCTTGATTTTAATCAGAAAGCAACCTGTCTTCTTTGCTGCCTCCTAAACTTAGCAAAGACATACCATTCTCAGCATGCTGACCATTTTGGTGGTGTGAGGTTTCACTGGGCAGCCTCGCTCAGGGTGACCTCAGCCTAAGATTCTAAAGATGGAGTGTATTAAGTGCAGGTGAGTCATCAATTTAAAAAGCCATGCAGAGTAACTAAAAGCCTCATTCTTTAGAGGCACAGAGATTCCACAGAAGGCCTTACCATGTGACAAATGGAGCTCACTTAGGAAAAGAAAACCCATCTCCAAAGAAAAAAGTGATAAATGGTACCCCCGTAGGATAAAACTATTGTGCTTGGTGACACTAGGTAATTCCATCTGAACTGGTTATCACCATCCCCAATGGAGTTATGACATCTCTTGTTAAAGATGACAGAAAAGCAGAATCATAGTATTGTAGTAGGATTTAAACTGTAAATATTTGGGACCATTCCTCTTAATTCAATAGCATTATTTATTCTGTGATACCTATACTTTCTCTATATAGTTCAAAGTCTTTTTTAGACATTAAAAAAATTAATCTTATGGCTGCCTCATAGGTATTAAGGTATAGGTATTAAGACATTCCAAGATTAATTAGCACTTACCAATAAACTAACCAATGATATGCCTAGCCCTTTTCTAGGTATAATGAGGCATACAAAAGAAGCAGAGACACAACACTTTCTCTCAAGTTATTTCAGACAATAGAGATAAGTAAATACATAAAACACTCAGGGAATGTGTATTTATGGGATGCTATGATTTACACTTATACCAGAATAACGTGAGATTTCAGGACAGAAAAAAGACAAAGGAGATAAGCCTGTGGTGGTCCCTAAAAGAAATATGGTGGGGGGTTGGAGGAGGAATGAATAGGCAGACCACAGAGGATTTTTAGGTCAGTGAAAATAGTCTATATAATACTACAATAGTGGGTACGTGTCAGCACACATTTGTCCAAACCCATAGAACACACAACAGCAAGAGTGAACCCTAATGTAAACTATGGATTTTGGGTGAGAATGATATGTCAATGTAGGTTCATCAGTTGTAACAAACGTACCACTCTGGTGAGGGATGTTGATAATGGTGAGACTGTACATGCATAGGGGTAGAGGGTATATGGGAAATCTCTGTACCTTCCTCTCAATTTTTCTGTGATCCTAAAACTGCTCTTAAAAAATAAAGTCTTTATTAAAAAAAAAAAAAGAGAAAAGACATATTGACTAGTACATGAGGGAGGTATGGATGGAACAAGGACAAATACATATACTGAATCTTCCTAAAGAGCCCCAGTATTTGTCTTGTAAGTACTCTCAAGGTAGGAGAAATATAAAGAAACATAAGGGAAAAAAAAAAAAACACTGGGATGGGGATAATGTTTGAGATTCTCTGTGCATGTGTATATGTCAGGTTGGGGAAGAATGTAGAGACTGCCTGATTGCATAGGAATGGTCATGTTAGGGAATATCAAAAATGAATGGCAATAGCTAAGGGGGAGTCACTTAATAAATAGCTTCTGTAGGCCAGTTTGAGCAATGCAGACATAAATCTGAAAGAGTCTAGAGGCCTCTTGTAAATTCCTAAGCAACAGAATGACATGATCAGGGACACACTTGAGAAAATGTAGGTTGGCAGCAGCTATCTGCTGACACTCAGCCCCCAACTCTCTGTATTTATTGTGATACAGACATGTTCTTCATCCCAAATCCTACCATCAGCCTTGGAGATTTCAACATTCATGGGGGAGATTTAGCTAATGTCCTAACTCTACTATTCCTTGTCTCATGAATTCTGATTGCTTACACTTCCACTCCCAGGCCCATACATTAGGTAACACTGCACAACACAGAAAACTTAAGTGCAAATGGCCCAACTTCAAATCTTTCCAGCCCTCTCATGCTTGGTCTCCCAATGACCTGCTCATTCTTCCCTTTATCTCTTCCTTGCTGGGCACCGTCTCACCAACACATATTACTTTCTTCTGCCTTTGTCTTTCCACTATACCTACTCAGATGACTGCAACCCTAGATCCAGTGCTATAAAATATATCTCTCCTTTTATACTCCAGCTTCTAAACAAACCAGTGGGGGAGGCTGGGTGGTTCAGTTGGTTAAGTATCTGATTTCAGCTTAGGTCATGATCTCATGGTTCATGGGTTCGAGCCCCATGTTGGTCTTTGCACTGATGGTGTGGAGCCTGCTTTGGATTCTCTGTCTCCCTCTCTCCTTGCCCCTCCCCTGCTCATTCTCTCTCTCTCTCTCTCTCTCTCTCTCTCTCTCTCTCTCCCTCTCTCAAAAATAAACATTAAAAAAAATGCCACTGCAAACACATGGATTCTGCTGCCTAAATCCTAAACTTCATCTATCAATGCTCCTATCTGTCCACAATCACCTTCCTCTAACATTCCCCTTAGCAGTGATTCGGCATTTCTGTAATTATCCTTAAGACCGCCACTTGGCCCAGCTCTCCCCATTTTCAGCAAAACATAACTTTGTCATTTCTTTGCTGAGAAAGTTGAGGCTTTCAGGAGAGCTCCCTCAACTGCTCACCCCTCCACTACAAACATTATCTTCATCCCCATTCATTCTTTCTCCTCCCTCTGTCACAGAAGATAAAGGTAGTCCCTCTTTTTCAAGGGCAAACCCAAGATCAACACCCAAACCATACCTTTTATTCCCTCCCTCCTGCTTCCTCCAAGACTCTGCTTCATCAAAAATCCTTGTTCTTTCCTATATCATTGACCTCGCTCCTTTCTGGTCTTAATATCCTTTAATCCATTAACACATACTCTCTTTCATCATTAGAAACCCTCCACTGATCTGAGTTTCCCACTAGCTACTATCCTGTCTTTCTTCTACTTTCTTATCCAAAGTTATCCACTCATTAACATCTGTATTCACTGAGTATAGTAATCACAACAACTCCAGAAAGGAGGAAGTATATGTATTATACAGACAGTAAACTGAGACCCAAAGTCCACACTAATAAGATCAACTTGGGGTTCTACAACACTCCCCCATAAGACTTGGAATTCATACTGGTCTAGCCTCCCCTACTTTTTAATAACCTTATGTTTCACTTAAAGCCGAAAGTAGAGAAAAGCAACATAGTGATTTCAAAGCAGGAGGTCAACAATATACACTAAGGGCTTACTCTGTGTCAGATAAATAATTTACAGGCATGCCAAAAAAGGGGGGGGGGGGGAATTTCGCTTTTTTGACTATGTCCAAAAAAACCCCCACAAAATTCTGATGAACTGTTACCAAAAATAAAAACAAAAGATTTTCTAAATTCTTAGATTTTCAACAGAACATGTTATTCTATTTGTTTAACTTCCCTTCATTTCTCAAACCACTGAAAATAGATTTAAACTCACTAAAACTGTTCTGGCAAATGCTCCCTATAATCTCCAGATCCACAAACCCAAAGAACACCCTTCAGTCATATACAACTGAATTTTCTGATTTGACTGACATAATCTCTCTCTTCTTCTTTAATCTTGACTCCCTTGACTTCTGCATCACTCCACTTTCCTGGGATCCTCACTCCTTCTGACTGGGTTTTTCAATGTTTATTTATTTTTGAGAGAGAGAGAAAGAGAGAGAGAGAGAGAGAGAGAGAGAGGTCATATAGGGGAAAGGCAGGGGATGGGGGTTGGACAGAGGATCCAAAGCAGGCTTCAAGTTGATAGTAGCAAGCCAGATGTAGGGTTGAACTCATGAACCACAAGATCATTACCTGAGCTGAAGCTGGATGCTCAACCGACTGAGCCACCCAGGTGCCCCATCCTTCTATTGTTTTTATTCAGATGTCTTATTTATAGTATATAAATTCAGGTGTAATTTTACCTCCACCAAACACTTCTCCACTGAAGGAAGACAATTTACTGATGAACATAACCCATACTTTCCTGCCCATTCTGTGTTTGAATTTGTTCATGTTGGTCCCTCCTCATCTCTACCTGTCCAAGCCTACCAATTCTTCATGGCCCAATTCTTCAGCAAAGCTTTCATTCATCTCCTGAGATTTTCTTTAGCTCCTTTGTACTCCTATAATTTTCATTGTAATTATCCTATAGAATGTTCATTCCTGCATATTCTCACTTATACTACCAGGTCAGGAGCTCTTTCTTCATGACTGCTATAGTACCCAGTGCCTAAAACCATGCTTGGCACATAGTAGGAGCTCATCATATTTTAGCTTCACATATTATTATTCATCATCTTTGCATTACTCAGATCTCTAGAACAGTAATATTTCTTAAATATTGTAAAATCAATTTAGAATTAATGAACTGATGCCCTAAGAATAAATGAATTCTCTTAGTAATAAAGAAGAACAGGTACAGGGCTCATCTCCCGTAGGTGGTAGAAAGGTAAAGAAAAACTAATCAACAATATTAAAGAAAATGACTAGGAACTCCAAAAGGAGAGAATAGAGAAAACTTCTAGTAATTCACAGGCATATTCTCTATTTTGTAAGTATATTTGAAATATAACACCTTCTTCTGCCAGTCACATGGGACAAAGGTATATTTTTCAAAGTGCAGATGATTCTGTCTCTTGACTCAGCCTGGCAAACACCAAAGCCAAATGGAATGGTGGTGCATTATCTAGTTGTGTTATCTAGATTTCTCCGAGCCTCCTTTTGCATAGGTAAAAGAGAACTAACTATAAGAACAAAGGGAAAAATGATGAAAACTTTTCAGAGGTTGCTTTTCTAAAATGTATTCAAGTGGATACATCAAGGAAATTTACTATATAAAATAGCTAAACGTTTTTTGCATCAAGAAAAGATTTAATTAGTATCCTATTTTTGAATCATTTTACAAGAATAACCTTCTGCCAAAGTTTTCTGTGTTATGGCTTTTTGATGTGAGTAGCATTTCCTTTGAACTTTTGTCGTTTTTAGTACAGCCAATTCAACTGGCTTCTTTAAAGTGCTGTTTTTGGACAAATACAAGGGGAAATTAATCATAGTGCCCAAGTGATAGCCTGGGTATACTATTTCATTATTTTCAGTTTAGTCTGGAAAATATGTAACCAGTTTTTCACCCAGAGAGTAAAAATGTTCCAATTTATTAGAAAGTACTTGTTATTGGAAGTAGTCAGTGAGAGAAGAATAATAATGGAAACCATTCCCAGCTACTTCTATGCAGGCAATATTGGCCAGCTATTGTGCTGAAATGACAGGCTTGCATCTGCTAAGGTGTGGCTTGAAGAGCCTGGAAGATGTACCTCTCCAAAACATGGGTCATGGCATCACCAGTTCTAGATAAGACTCCTTAAAATGCCAAAATCCCTGAAAAGGGCAACTCCATCTCTAATACACATCAAGAGTGCACTGCAAGAGTTCACTGGATACCTGGATTGGCAAAGAAAACAGCAAATTTGCAAATTTTTCAAAGAGCCAATGTTAACAATAAAGGTCATGCTGTTTTAATGTTGGCTAAACAAATTCCCATAGACCACACAACAGATTCCAAAGACGGCAGACCACTGGTACCAGAAAACACATATAATTGTTTATAATGTCCAAAACCCTGGATATCAAGATGGAGAGAATACAAGAGATGAATACAAGAGTGAATTGCCATCTCCTCCTTGTCCCAAGTCACTTCCAAGGTATTTCTCCTAAAGGCAGACTTGATCTTGGTCTATCTCCCTAATATTACAAGCCCCTTTTTTCTGTGTGTCACTCTACTTCTTTTGAGAAATAGTTCCAGTCTCTCCAAGGCTAAGCTGCTGCACAGCCCTCCTACTGAATATGAAGCCTCCCAAAGTTGTGTAGGGCCCAGACCATGGCCATGTGGCACCCTTGCCCTTTGCCATTTTTCTCAAGATCCAGATCAACCAAACTTCAAGGCTCAGATCATACTCTACCACCTGGATGTGAAAGAAACCGTCCTCAATTTCTCTTACCTAAAAAATGGTTTGGGCCCTGGAGTTCACACTGGAAGACTACTTGAAAGAAATTCTCAAGATGAAGAATAAATATAAAGGTCTTGTATCTTACCCTTGAACATCCCCAAGTGTAAATAATATAATGAGAGGAAGATTGAACTGAGAGACAAGGAATTTGGAAATAAGCAAATGTTAACTAAATTGCTATGCAACTTTGAGAAAGTCACATAATTTGTCAGAGTATCAGTTTCACATTTTTAATATAAATGAGGTGAATAAGACTCCTCAAAGATGCCTATTGGCCCCAATATCTTATATAATCTTGGAACAGTAGCTCCAGCCGTTCCATAAAGGGAGAGTAATGGGTGGCCTTTTGAAGGTCTGGAAGACAACTCACTAAATGTTCAAGCTGAATGGCATAGAGGCCTGAGCTGAAGGTAACTTACCTCTCAAGGCATATCCCTGCCTCTATTCACAGCGCCAGAACTTTACATAGATTTTTTTCTTATCTCTAGTCTGGCAAACCTGGCACACAGCTGCCACATTTGCACCAGCCCGCTCATATTTGCTAATGCCAACTGCCTTCCACTCTTAGCTACAGCACACATGCCCTCTCACATGACAATGCTAATAAAGGACAGGTTTCTGCTACAGGAACATAGATCTACAGCTCTAAATACAGGAACACTCTCATGTTAAACAAACCTAATATTTCAAAATCTGCATTTACAAGTACATACACTTACATATATATGTGTGTGCATAGAAATATATAGGGGGATTGGGGCGCCTGGGTGGCTCAGTTGGTTAAGCGGCCGACTTCGGCTCAGGTTATGATCTCGCGGTCTGTGGGTTTGAGCCCCCTGTCAGGCTCTATGCTGACAGCTCAGAGCCTGGAGCCTGTTTTGGATTCTGTGTCTCCCTCTCTCTGACCCTCCCCTGTTCATGCTCTGTCTTTCCCTGTCTCAAAAATAAATAAAACGTTAAAAAATTTAAAAAAAAAAGAAAAAAAAAGAAATATATAGGGGGATAGATTATTTGCTTTGCAAATGAATTCACCATGAAATTTCTTAAAATACCAGGTCCTTCATTTCTCTTTTCTTTCATTGCCTCCTCCACATATATCTTACACTTTTTACTTATTTCTTGCTGTTCAGGAATATATCTATTATGTAAGGTAAAGTATCCAGTATTTATAAAGTTAAATGGAGAGCAAAATGCATTTCTTTGGCACCTTCTGGCTAATTTCCTTAATGTTCTGGGTATGTGGGCTTATATTTTGCATGCTTAGGCTCTGAAACCATATCTGGCAACACCATGAGTATAAAAGCCACAGGAATCTTAAATACCTTCCAGAGTCCACTATAATATAACAGCCTTCTATAGAAATTAGAATCTGGAAGAGCCACAGGCTTCAAACAAGTCACCATGCTTGGCGAGAAGGGAGCTGATGACATTGCATTGTGAAAATTTCCAAGACAACTATCATACCTTTCACTCAGGTCAATATCTGTCGATTGAGGGCAGCTTAAAAAGTTAGACTAATATATTCTGTCTCCTTACACAATAAATGTTAATAGACAAAACAATCATCTTTCTGGGAGTGGTGAAGCTATTTCTAATAATGGTGGTATTCTGGAAAATCTCATCTTTCCCAGTGAAATGTAAATGTGATTTTTCTCAGCCCATAAATGATAAGTTCAATTGTGTTTGTTTCTTTGTTTAAAATTTGAGTTTTGTATGTTTTCTATTTCTCTTTTCCCCAGGGGTTTCCTTATCTGTGTGCACACACAGATGAGAACAGGAACAGATTAGGCTAGCCCACCCTAGTTTAGGGTAAGTTGCAAGTAATATCCCTGATGCAAATAGCACCAAACAAAGGTTTCATCTCATGCAATTGTTAGCATTCCCCTCAAGGCTCATACAGGCTAAGAGTCTAAAAAAAAAAAAAAAAAAGGAAAACAGCAACTTCACTCTTAAGTCATTTTCTCCTCCAAAAAAAAAAAAAAAAAAGAGATTTTTTCCCCCATTTTCAGAAACACAACTGTCCAGAGCTCAGAAACTCAAAAGAATCCCAACTCTCTCTTGGATCCCTAAAAGCATACATTTAAGGGGGACCTGGTTTATGGCAGCTACAGAAGCGTGGTGAGGATGGCAGTGGAAAGAGCACTGGACCAGAATCAGGAGGACTAAGATGAGATCTGGACAAAGCATTAACCCTTCTGGGCCTCAACTTCCTCCTCATAAAATGTAGATAATAATACCCACATTTTTGTTGAAATCAAATGAGATAATAGACTTTAAAGTGCTTTGTGAAAATATTACATGTTCACAATACCACGCTCTGCTCATTTGTGTGTATCTCAACTCCTGTGACGGTGTAGCAAATTAAACCTGAAAGTTACGAAAAAATGAGAAAAGAGTAAGGCTGGTTTAAACAAAGCTTTTTCTTTCACTCTCTTTCTCCTTCTCTCTTTGCTTATATCTCTTTATCTCCCTTTTAATCTGCCTTTTAGAAAAAAGTAAAAGTAATCATTGATCTAAACTCCACCCTCTAATAATCATGACTTTTCTATAGTTTTCAACCACAGTCAATGGTTAAATTAGATAACCTCACTGGTTAC
Organism: Panthera pardus; assembly: GCF_024362965.1. Classification (NCBI taxonomy): domain Eukaryota; kingdom Metazoa; phylum Chordata; class Mammalia; order Carnivora; family Felidae; genus Panthera; species Panthera pardus. The sequence goes on along the minus strand of NW_026526732.1, from coordinate 83,409,564 downwards.
TAAGGACAGGATCCTGTGTTCATCATATTATGAAGAAATTGTCTGCTGCTAGAGAAGCTGGAAGTTGGAATCGACATCTATTCATTGATTCATTCATTCATTCATTCCACAAATATTTATTTGGTACAAATTTGTGGCAGGGATTTTGAAATTAATAAAAAAAACATAGCCCCTTTCCCTATGAAGTTCACAGTCCAGTGAGGGAGATGGATTCATAGTCTCTCACTTTTATAGCTTAGGAAGTAGAGACACATAGTTGAGAAAATTTGACTCTACCTGCAACTCTCCTTCCATTATACTGAGTAGCTGTATAAGGTCTTCTTTGGATAACTCCAAGGATTTCTTATTCTTTCGTTCGCTTTCTCCAGATGGTTTTAGGTGTCGTTTGACAGTTCCTGAGGCCATGACATCATCCTCCTTTCTGTTTGATTTATTCTTCTTTTTTGCATCTTCTGAGAAACTTTTATCATCAGCATTGCTGATGATAGAGGACTTGGGGCAGGAAAGATGCCCATTGGATGAACTTTCACCACCCTGGTTTCGGGATCTCATTCCCACCTACAGCACATGAAAAAAGAGAAGATGTTTTTACTACCAGTGAAATTATTTTTGTCTAACTACTTAGAAAATTTTAGCAGCTTCATAACATCACTAATAAATAAAAACCAAAAGATCAGTCCCAGTTAGCTTCCTTATAGCTTTAATGAATATCATTAAAATCATCAGGAAAAGGCTTTGATAGTCTTCAGGAAAAAGTGAAAATGTGATTCTAACCTGACAAACATCTCAAGCCAAGCAGTTAAGGTCAACATCAAGAGTGCTAAGTCATATTGATAGTATATATCTTTGATATGATGGATAAAAATGGTAATTTACCATTGTGGTCTTCCTCCCCAGAAACATTACCCAAGTCAATGAGAAAAACATCAGGCAGACCCCAATTGAAAGACATTCTACAAAACTGCTGAGCAGTAATCTTTAAAATGATCAAGGTCATCAAAAACACAGCAAGTCTGGCGTACCTGGCTGTCTCAGTTGGTAGAGCATGCAACTCTTGATAGGGTCATGAGTCGAGCCCCACATAGGGTATGGAGCCTACTTTAAAAAAATACACACACACAGAGAAAATCTGAAAAACTGTCACAGCCAACAGAAACCTAAGGACACATGACAGCTAAATGCAATATGGCACCCTAGGTGGGACTCTGGAACAGAAAAAAGACATTATCAAGAAAAACTGAGGAAAATGAATAAAGCATGGGCTTTAGTCAATAATAACGTATCATGGGGCGCCTGGGTGGCTCGGTCGGTTAAGCATCCGACTTCGGCTCAGGTCATGATCTCACGGTCTGTGAGTTCGAGCCCCGCGTCGGGCTCTGTGCTGACCGCTCAGAGCCTGGAGCCTGTTTCAGATTCTGTGTCTCCCTCTCTCTCTGCCCCTCCCCTGTTCATGCTCTGTCTCTCTCTGTCTCAAAAATAAATAAACGTTAAAAAAAAATTAAAAAATAATAATAATAACGTAAAAAAAATTATAATGTATCAATATTGGTTCATAAATTATAATAAATGTACCATACTAGTGTAAGATGTTAACTACAGAGAAAACTGGGTATGAGATATATTGGAACCCTCAGTATTATGTTTGCAATAGTTCTCTGAATCAAAAGGTGTTATAAAATAAAACATGAATTTTTAAAAAAGTGATTCTATGGCTAAAATTAACAGCACAGGCAACAACAGATGTTATTATACCATATGTTAACTAACTTGGATTTATATATTAAAAATGTATAAGTAAATAGATAGATAGATAAATTGTGGTTCGGGGGGAAAATAAAATAAAATAAAAAGTGATTCTAAATTAAGTCTATCAGAAAATTCAAACATCAAACCCTGCCAGGAACCAGCTGGATGTCACAATGTACAGAAAAATCCACATGGGGTGGAGGGGGCTTAAAATGGAGAGAGGAAAAAGGAAATTCAAAGGGAAGAGGGTGGTGTTGTTTTTAGTGATATGGAATTTTGTTTTTCCATAACCTCTTTTTCAAAATCAGGGGTTTGTTTTGTTTTGTTCTTTTTTGTACCATTTATAGTAATAAGAATAAGAGCACAAAGAATTGGAGAAAACAGATCAATTTCAAAATAAAAAAATAAATATTTTTAGGTAAAGTAAAGAAAAAAGATAAAGCAGCAGGTAACTACTCCCGTGGGTAGCACATTTGGGTCTTTCCATTATGAATGCTTTCCAGATTCTCTGTCAGTCTCTGAGCAAAAGAACTTGACCGACAGGTATGTTACAAACAAACAAAATGAACTCAAAGCCTAGGACTCAAAGTGCAGGAAAGAGAGCTCTAATATCCAGGGGGCTGTACTACAAAATTTGCCTAAACCCTCAAATATAGTAGCTTAGCACATGCACTTATTTAAAACTCATAGTATAAATAGTCCTTCCCTTAAACAGCTAAGCAGCAGGATTTTCATTACTCATTCCAGATAAAATAGAGACCTGTTTTCTGAAAGTTAATTTCCTTTATGAACCCAACCATACTTAAGAAACCAAGGAAAGCTTTTCAAAACACTAGTTTATAATAGAAAAATAAATATAGTGTGATGTTTCCTTTCAGATAGTGCATATTCAATTCTCCCAACAAATCTTGAAATCTACATTCATACTCCTTTTTTGAACTGAACTCTTATAACCAAATGGACCCTGGTGTGTGTGTGTGTGTGTGTGTGTGTGTGTGTGAACTTTCTAAAGCACCCTGAATTTGAACAATATAAACTGAAGAGGGGCGCCTGGGTGGCTCAGTCAGTTGGGCGGCCGACTTCGGCTCAGGTCATGATCTCGCGGTCCTTGAGTTCAGCCCCACGTCGGGCTCTGTGCTGACAGCTCGGAGCCTGGAGCCTGGAGCCTGGAGCCTGTTTCGGATTCTGTGTCTCCCTCTCTCTGACCCTCCCCCGTTCATGCTCTGTCTCTCTGTGTCTCAAAAATAAACTTTAAAAAAAATTAAAAAAAAAATAAACTGAAGAAATGGTTCTTAACACTGGCACCCTACTTTCTGATTCACTCAGTGATTGGTTCTTGAAATTTTAGAGCATCTTTTGTGTTTCCTGGTGAAGAAAGAATAGATGTATCTTTGTAATGGAAGCCAGAGCACTTCGGTGCAGACCTACTAGCTTCATCACAGTTTGTGGGCAGAGAGGACTGACTTAATCTCCCAGCCAAAAAAAAAAAAAAAAAAAGAGAGAGAGAGATAATGAATAGAAAGTTTTGAAGGGGAACAAAATACGCTTCTTTGACATATTAATTATTTAAGAAATGTTAGACACAGGTGAAGCTCTGAAAACTGAGAAGTTACCCTTTTGTAAGAAACATTAAACTTATAAGGGAAATCTCCATTTGTAAGGGTGTCTCCCTCTCTGTACCAAGAAGAGAAGAATGACTAAATTCCTAGAAAATCTTCTCAGTAGAGAAAGTAAGGACTTAAATCTGCACACTTTACCCTTATTCACGGTGCTTTTCCTGGTAACCTCCCAGGAGGTAACCTCTCACCCCCAAATCTTCTTTTGTCTTTAGCTGATGACATATTAAGGTGATGGCTTGAGACGTTCTCTCCCATGTATAGAAAAGGTATACATGTTACTAAACTTCTGTTTGTTTTTTTTCCTATTAATTTGTCTTTTTGTTATAGGAGTATATCAGCCAAGAACCTAAAAGCGTAGAGGGAAAATTGCCCAACAATTGCAAATTTAAGTTTTTACCTGCTATACAACATAACTAAGACACATGGGCTTCCCAAACTAAATTGTGACTCCCTACAACTCTATACCACATGTGAATTCCTTTTATCTGAAATAATTTTCTCTATAAAATCTTAAGGCTCTTTGGGATGGTGCATCCGATATTGATTTGACAATGTCAATTTAGATGATGCATTAATAAAAAATTCCAGACAATAGCTCCCAAAGCACAGGAAGTAAGGTGGTGATGTTTTAAATATTATCATACATGGCCTTAATCATACACAGCATTTATATTTGACTGTAGCATGTGTTGGTGTCTTATTTCCCTGGACTTTTTATATCTTTTGTAGGATGTACAGCATTTGGGTATTCCCAAATTAGGACAAATGCCTAATTATCTATGTTATATGCATTTACTCAACCATATTTACAAATACATAGAAAGTGACCTTTACTTATTAAAACTATCTTAATATTTAGTATTTTCTAAAAAATTTCAGTCTGACACATTTTGAAATAAATTATATTGTAGTATTAATAGATTTTACAGAATTAATGGAATTATATTCATTAATTTTGATATAGAAATTATCAGTTACAGAACTTACTACTTTTACACAAAAACCACATATTTTAGAATTATCTAATTATTTTATATCACTAATCAGCTCAAAATCTTGAGTTACCTATTCTCTTCCGTATTATTTCACTTTGATTAAAAATAAAAATCTCACGTGCTAGACCACGATGTTAATTCTGTATTAGCAAATATTTTTCCTCTGTGATACTGAAATTTCACTTTAATTGCTTTTCCTTTGATATGTGCACATGGATTTTAGCCATTTCTTAGTGATCCAAATAGGGTCTACTGTTTTTATCTCCACAATAAAGTCAGTAGTCAGCACCTATCCTATCTCAAGAATGTAAAAGCACTCAGAGATAAAAAACTAGAAATGTTTTAGGAAGGAAGTAGACACCATATACGAAAGAGAAAAACATAATCTATCAATAGTATAACCAAGTCTGCCATCAGTAATGTTCACTTTGTTTATTTTACTTATTTTTAAATTTTTTTATACATTTATTTATTTTTGAGAGACATAGTGAGACAGAGCACAAGCAGGGGAGGGACAGAGAGAGAAGGATACACAGAATTCAAAGCAGGCTCCAGGCTCTGAGCTGTCAGCACAGAGCCCGATGCAGAGCTTGAACCCACGAACCGTGAGATCATGACCTCAGCTGAAGTCGGACACTTAACCGACTTAGCCACCCAGGCACCCCACTTATTTATTTTTAAAGTTTACTAATTTTTTTTAGTAATCTCTACACCTAATGTGGGGCTTGAACTCATGACCCCAAGATCAAGAGTTTCATGCTCTTCCAATTGAGCCAGCCAGGCACCCCAATAATGTCCACTTTAAACTACTTTATTTTGTAGGTAGAAAATGTCAAGACAATAATGACTTCCATGTATCACATTTAGTGACAGTCATGCTCTTCCTTATTCTAACAGCTCTCACATATGTTTAAGTGCTACACAGTGTGCTAAGCATTTTACATATGGCATTTCATTTAGATTAACATTCACATAAACCCTGGGGAGGTAGGTGTTATTATTCTGTTTTATAGATATGCCACTGAGGTTGAAAGAGATTAAATATCTTTTTTCTGGATCACTCAACTACTCTTAGTGAATAGAAGAGCTGGGATTTGAACCCAGGTCTTATTCTATATACCTACTCACTATATGGCTTTCCTCCAAGTTCTTAAACACATGCAAATTTGTAGGCGTCAGGGAATGCCCTGTAAATCAGATGATCCAGAAAAATTTTCAAATGCTTATTAAGGTAATGCTTTTCACTTCACATTATAGAGTTGGAGAAATCCATTCATCTTCCACAGACACTCATGCAAAACTCACACCAGCAATTGAAATTAGTTTGCTAAGCAAAAACACTTTTGCTAAAATCATAAACTGCTGCAGAACTTGTGAAATGATGAATCATTTTTAAACCTTCCCAAGAAGCAACCTGGCTAAATATTAAGGATACAGGTTATGAAAACAGGATGTGAAGTCTGAACAGGGATCATTTGTGTTAAAAGCCCCGGAGCCGAACAATAGTAAACATTTAATCATAATTGGCCAAATCCTGCCCATTGTGTTTACAGAAATATCAGGTAGGTAACAGAAAAGGCATCTGGCACGCTGTAGGCTCTCAATAGTTGGTTGAATGGCTGCCAGTTTGGGACATATAGACAACAAAATTTCTGAAAGAAGCCAAAAATACTTTTGCTTTACCCCAGTACACATCCTTTGAAGAAAGTTCTCCTTAAGTAAAAGGTATAAACTGAAACTTCACATCAGATTTGTAACCATCCCGCCCTTTTGTATGAATCAGTGTTATCTGGGGCACAAATTCCTCTTTTAATAAGTAAATTACCTTAACACAGTTCAAGAAATACACTTACTTTTCCTTTCATAGTAATTAGTCAGCAATACTTTGCATGGAATTTGCTGACTAGAGTGTGAAAAGAAATACCAAATATTTCATACCTTCCTCTTTTATCTACGGCCATCCCTCTTCTTTGTCCCCTGCCCCCCATTATATTGGGAAATCACCAGAGCATACTGTCAGATGAATAATATCCTAGGAATCAGAAAATGTTTATAAAGACTTTAAGCCATTTATGCTGAAGTAACAAGTATTTCTAGAGCATTTGAACAAGGAAAAAACAAAAAAAGTCTACAGCAATGAAATACCCATTCTAATGCCTACCTTCATTAGCTTCTTCAAGTCTTGACCCTGAATTTTCCTCTTCCCTTTTCTCACTCTTGCTCTTGCCTCCTTTCAGATTTGTCTTTTCATGTTACGATTCAACCTTGGCTGCAATACTCCCCATCCCTACCACCAAGAGAATTTTTTTTTCTGTATAAATTAGGTTTTGGCATATTTCCTATGCTTCTCATGTATCCAGCCTCTGTCTGTTTCTATTTTATCTATATACTTTTCCAAGAACTTACCTAGTGCATAGGGTGAGATGTCACAATAATTTTATTCATACAATTTCTATTTTTAAATTATTTTATAGAATTATAAGGAAAAATTATAGTACATAGTAAAAAGGAAAGCACCCAATTACAGAAAAGCCTACTTTTTACAGTGTGGCCTGGCAAAAGGCCTGCTGTAAGTGGGGCCTCCAGAACATTAGCATGGAACTGTCCTGGTTCTTTCTGTTGGACATAAATGACAATATCCCAAACGCCCAAAACTAAAGGCAAAAGAAAACATCTGTTCTAGTTTTACGTGAATTTTAAAATGTAAAAGACCCATCAAATCAACTAGTTTATTCTCTACCAATGCCAGAGTACTCCCTCTGCATATCTTATTTACTTGGTTAAGTCTAATTATAACTAGCTCAACTCATGAAATGTTTAAACATTTCTCATGAGATGATCATTCATTCTAGTGACACAAGCTGTTCACAAGTGTTCCTAAGTTTACTCTTAAATTTCCTTTATGATTTTCTTTCATTTTCTTCATCCTATTTAGAAAGAAGCCATGTTAAATGATTTTTCACTGCCCATTATCTATACTCATAAAATCTTCAAAATAACCAAGGTTTTTTGTTTAAGTAAGGTATTTTCATTCTACTAAGACAGATATATCCAGACCAACTGAAAATTCTTCTACATAATGCCACAAAATGTTAGAATTCAAGAAAGGGGATTCTCTTGGAGTCATTGCAGTGATGTTGTAGTCAAAAGTTCAAGGAAAATATTATAACTGTAGCAAAATATTACTCTACCCTAGCCTAAAACCATGGTGAAATATTTTATAGATTTCTGTTTAATATCCTTCAAGGAAGATAAAAGCAAACCTGAAAAAAGTTTCCAGAAAAAAAATAATAAAATAATAGATCAGGGAACTGCCATGAAATAAATATTTCATAATTGGATACTCGAGTCTAAATGAATGTACAATGTGAGGGTTTTAAAACTTTGAATGCAAAATAGGATGACCTGCCTTGCCAACTGTCAGTTTACCTCTTTATACTTACTTCTATTATCCTAACAAGTTTGGGGTTTGCTGTTGTTGTTCTTTTCACTTCCTTCACAGAAATAAGGGTACTGTCAAGGCGCTTGGGTGACTCAGTCGGTTAAGCCTCCAACTTGGGTTCAGGCCATGACCTCATGGCTTGTGGGTTCGAGCCCCACATCAGGCTCTGTGCTGACAGCTAAGAGTCTGGAGGCTGCTTCGGCTCCCCCCTCTCTGTGTCTCCCCTCTCTCTCTGCCCCTCCCATGTTCATGTGTCTATCTCTCTCTCTCTGTCTCTCTCTCTCTCTGTCTCTGCCTCTCTCTCTCTCTCTCAGAAATAAACATTAAAAAAATAAAAGAAAAAAAGAAATAAGGGTACTGTCAATTGTATAAAATAGAAAAGCATTTAACTATCTAGAAATATACTATTTTATAAAGAAACGATGACATAATGACATCACATTTTTCTGGCATTTTCAACATTAATGACTCATTCTTGAACCTCAAATACATTTTAAGTATTTTTATATTTATAATACTTATTATTGTAATTCTCATGTCACTGTTCTACTAGACATAGTATATAATACATAGTCATTGATTACCAAGAAAGAATAAGGCCTAAAATGTAAGTGATTAAGACAACGCTTTGGTTTTCTGGTTAATTTTCCTTATATTCTTTCTACTCGAGCCCTACAGTTTTTTCAGACATTTTAACAGTACCTATGGCCTCTAAAAAGTGTTACTATTTAGTTTAATTAAAATTGCTAGGGGCGCCTGCGTGGCTCAGTCGGTTAAGCGGCCGACTTCGGCTCAGGTCATGATCTCACGGTCCGTGAGTTCGAGCCCCGCGTCGGGCTCTGTGCTGACAGCTCAGAGCCTGGAGCCTGTTTCAGATTCTATGTCTCCCTCTCTCTGACCCTCCCCCGTTCATGCTTTGTCTCTCTCTGTCTCAAAAATAAATAAACGTTAAAAAAAAAAAATTGCTAAACATTGGTTTTATCATGTGACAAAGAGAACATCTCTGGAAAATTACCAGACTCCTGCTTAGCTGGAACCAGAATTCCTTCCTGCATTTCATCACTCCTGGAACGGTCCAGCCCCAGAATAGTATAAGAATCAGTCATTTCCCTTCCACTAACAAAAGATCTATCTGTAGACAGAAAGACAAATACCTTAGACTATATCTCAGCAGTCTATAGTTGATGAATTGTTCTTAGATATTACGTCTATTCACAGAAATAATAACTGACATTTACTAAAGAGCTTATTATGGTCTCAGCATTGGGTTAACTACCTGACATATATAGCATCATTTCATGAAATTCTGATAACAATCCATAAAGCAGGTACTATAATTATTCCCCCTATAAAGATAAGGAAAATGAGGCTTAGAGAGATTTAGACATTTGCCCAAAATAACATGGCCAAGTACCTGGGAAAGCCTGAGCTAGAATGCAAGCCTGCTTGGATTCTCCTTATGCAGGGGGAAATCTGAACAGAAGCTTTTCCCATCATACCGGGACTACTGCAATACAAATGAATCCATAGCCACACTGTTATGGAACTGAAAGTTCAGTCTCAGGGTATTAACATCCACTAAATAGTCCCAAACAACAATAATTAATTCAGAATCCTACTGTTCCAGCGGATATTTTTCTCTAAGTTCTACTGGTGTCATACCTTATTCTTAAGACGACATTCTCTTCACCCACTGCTCCCCTTATGCTGCCTCTACTTCTCAGTGTTTGAGGTTTTCAACAAAGCTGAAGAGGAACTTTGCCCTTGCACCGTTGACTTCTAATTTTTGAATTGAAAAAGTAACTAAGACTCCAGGAACATGACAATTGTTTTATGACTGGATATGAATCAAAAAGATTTGTTTAATTAGGCAAATTTTAAAAAATTCTAGTTTGCTCAGTAGTTGATTGCTTTAGTAAGCCAACTAACTGGACAAGTTTTCTCTTAGAAAAAAATGCCTTTCTGCAGCAACTATTCGTAAATAATTTTATTGCATTTGCAAGAAATGTGAGGCAAATCACAACTGCTGGTCAATGTCAACAAGATGGGTTAACTTCCACGAGGAGAAACACATGCAGTGGTCTGGACATCACTGCTTCGTGCTACCAAGGGAGAAGACGAAATACTGCATGGATCGCCCCATCTGTGTGCCTATGATGACTTCATGTGTTCTAATTGCCTGCCCATATGTCAATTGTATTCAGGTGTCCTTTAAATGCCTTTTCTTTTCAGTCTGTAGATCATTTCTTAACATAAAAGAGCAAATTAAAATCTGTTGTAATGTAGTGAGTCATGGGTTGTGTCTGTTTTGAACTCTTCCTGACTTCTGTCTTTTCTAATTACCCCTGAACATCCCTCATCTTGGGCTAGATCAGAGTATAGGGAGCCTAAATTGAAAACAGAGCACAGCTACTTTATACACCAAGCAAGAAAAAAGTAGAAGATATTTCTGTTGAATCACATTCTATGAATGCAACAGAAGCCACGTAATTGTCAGAGATATTTATCTGATGTTTACAGCTTCTTATCAGTCTGATACTGTGTGAGGAGGCTATGAATTTTACATCAATCATCCAATCTTCATAAAGCTTGGTTGCCATGTGAATACAAAGGCTGGTAAAAAGAGTAAATAGAACTTTGTGATTAGCTAATTATGATGCATCAGGAATCTAACCCATAGAAAATGTCATGCTACCATAATACACAAGTTTCAGACACTGTGTGGGCAGGAAGTATGTAAGAAAATGTCACCGGGGCGCCTGGGTGGCTCAGTCGGTTAAGCGTCTGACTTCGGCTCAGGTCACGATCTCGCGGTCTGAGAGTTCGAGCCCCGCGTCGGGCTCTGGGCTGATGGCTCAGAGCCTGGAGCCTGCTTCCGATTCTGTGTCTCCCTCTCTCTCTGCCCCTCCCCCGTTCATGCTCTGTCTCTCTCTGTCTCAAAAATAAATAAACGTTTAAAAAAATAAATAAATAAAAAATAAAAAAAAAAAGAAAAGAAAATGAGTCACCACCTTTTGGAATAATGGCCCCAAACCACTTCTTTTTCTCCACCTTCCAGCCGTGCTACCTCAGCATACCCCAACCCCACAGAGGACCTTAAGGGGTCCCACAACATCATACAGCAACATCCTTAGCATGTGTTTTCCTAACATGCTGAGTCCTCCTGGAGATGTCTGTCATTAGCCCTAAGGAATCAATAAAGCCATGTCCCCAGTGCTAACCCCACATTCACTTATTCCATAACCCTGGATAAGCTACTTCACTTCTCCAACTGGTAGCTTTCCTATCTGTAAAATGAGGATAATAATGTTTGTTCTACCCACTACGTATATGTGAAATCATAATGCCTATTCTACTCTGAATGTATGTGAGAATATTTACTAGTGGTAGTAATGCAGGAAGTATTCATCTGAGGCAGATTAACTACTGAGATCATCCAACACCTCTCAACACCCCCATATAGCTACCACCAGAGACAGACACTTTACTTTCAGCTGTGGTTGTCTAGCACAGGAGTCAGCCACTTTTACTGTAAAGAAGTAAATATTAAATATTTGGGATTTTGCAGGCCTTTTGGTTTCTGTTGCATTTACTCAATTCTGCTGTAGCCACAGACAATACATCAACAGATGGGCGTGGCCACCTTTGACCCCTAGCCTCTAGTTTGCCAACCCCGATTAGACTTGGTGACAATTATAATTAGTAGGTGCATTTAAACTGGGAGAAATGGAGCTGGATTCTGCTACTCCCCACTCCCTCCCCCAGTTTACACTCATTAGAAAAATGGCTGAAAATAAGAAAGAAGAAAAAAAATGAGGGAAAAGATAATACAGTAGACATGCCATCTGCCTGTCTATCTATCCTCTTCTTCTCCTCCAGATAATTTGAAGATCATAAATATAAAAAGTTCCTTCACAATGTTTGAGGAATCTAAGGTGGGAGAACATGATATACTACAATTTGAGAGTAGGATTCCCACTGGCATCAGTCATGCCATGGGATATGCAGACAGATGATAGAGATTGAGCAGCATGTGTGCATACAAAGGGGGTAATAGAGACTGATACCCACTAAGTATAAGATATACAAGTGGCTGAGTGCCCAGCAAGGGTAGAAGGTATCTTGGAGAGATGCTACTAGAAGAGTTACCAAGGCAGAGGGCTTCAAAGCACACCACCCAAAGAGAGGATGCGACAAAAGGCATAGCTACATTTCAGGGAATCTGTAACACCTATGAGAATTATGGTAGGATTCTAAGACAGCAGGACAGACAGGAGGACACTTACCCAGAAAGAGCTGTGGCCACTACTTTTACCTGAAGCCAGGCTGGGAGATGACAAGAGAACATAGGTAAGATGGCTTTATAAAGCATGTGATCCATGCAATTGCACAGAGCCCTGCACTCAGTTTAATGCTCTGCTGTTGTTGTCTTGAAATCCTTCATCATTTTTGAACTAGAGGCCACACATCTCCATTATGCACTGGGCCCTCTAAATTACGTGGCCAGGGGCGCCTGGGTGGCTCAGTCGGTTAAGCGTCTGACTTCAGCTCAGGTCACGATCTCGCGGTTTGTGAGTTCGAGCCCCGCGTCGGGTTCTGGGCTGATGGCTCAGAGCCTGGAGCCTGCTTCCGATTCTGTGTCTCCCTCTCTCTCTGCCCCTCCCCCGTTCATGCTCTGTCTCTCTCTGTCTCAAAAATAAATAAACGTTAAAAAAAAAATTAAAAAAAAAATAAATTACGTGGCCAGTCCTGACTGCAGCAGGGCAGTCAATGTGAGCCAGATATTGGAGTTTCTCCCACCCTGTTACTGCCACCAACCTAGTCATGTTAGCAAACTTCTTACTGTGAAGTTAGTAAGTCTGCCTCCCACAGATGAAGCACAGTGTTTGTGTGATACCCCAAAATGTGGAGGAAGGGGCTTGAGAGGAGGGAAAGGAAAGACTGAAATAGAATTCTGATTTTTTTCTAGGACTGAGCTATATATATCCACTTTAATTTAAAAGGAAGAGAAAGAAAGAAAGAAAGAAAGAAAGAAAGAAAGAAAGAAAGAAAGAAAGAAAGAAAAGAAAAGAAAAGAAAAGAAAAATATCACCAGATAAAATTGAATTTACCAGGAAATGTCCAGGGTAAGTTCTCCACCTGAGGCGGGTATTGGAGGTAAGGAGTATAAAGGGAAGTAACTAAAGAGTAAATTTGAATTCAGTCACAAAGAAATAAAGTATTAGAGGGACAGCTGGGTGGCTCAGTCGATTAAGCACCCGACTTTAGCTCAGGTCAAGATCTCTCAGTCTGTGAATTCCAGCCCCGTGTCAGGCTCTGTGCTGACACCTCAGAGCCTAGAGCCTGCTTTGGATTCTGTGTCTCCCTCTCTCTCTGCCACTCCCCCGTGCTCACTGGCACTGTCTCTCTCTCTCTCTCAAAAAATGAATAAATATTTTTAAAAATTTTTAAACAAATAAAGTATTAGAATTATGTCCTTCGGCTTTCTGGGGTGTCTTAACTGGGAAATATAACACTGGATACAGTTTATGAACCATAAGTGCTACAGGACCTTCAGGCAATATATATAAATGAGTTTCCCTTTAAATCACCACTGCTCCTGCTTTAGCTTTGAGAAAGAAAAGCAAGTAAGATTCATATGTGGGGCCTGGAGGTTACCAGAGCTCAGGGACTTTCCAGCGATGAAATTATTGCACATCTCTGAAAGGAGGCTGATGAGAAGCGTTTGAAAAGAGGGAAAGACACAGAGGTGTTCTGCCCCAAAGCTATCCATTGCCTTTCTCCACCCTTCCTAACCTCTCTTTCAGGCACTTTTCCTGCCTTCCCATCTGTGTTCCTCACCTGTGCCTTTCACTGAAATTATAAAAATAAGATCCCAGTGATCTCATTCTGCTGCACAAGGGGCCTTCCCAGCCCAGACTTGCCTGAAGTGTATCCCAAGCCCAAACATAACCTCTCACCCATCTACTGAACTCTCACTCTTCCAGAATTTCAAGATGGAGTTAAGAAATCAACCTCTCTAAATTTAAGTCACATAGTAGTGTCACTACACTAACTCTGTATTCCTCAGTCTTTATGAACCATAGTGAGTCTTCGAAATTAAAACAGAAGTAGCCATTTTTAAGAGGCTAAAAGTAGAGCAAAGACAATATTTCTTTAAATCATACCACTAGATAAGCCATGGCAGAGGGAGTCCAAGAAGAAATCTGGGGACATATTTTTCCTCCTCTCCCCCTCTGAACATGCTTAATTTTCAAATCCATTTTCCTCCATTACTAAGGACCAACGTCCTTTTTTGTGTCTTAATCCAGTACCCTTTTTTGGAGAGCCAAGCTGAACCCAGAGATCACATAGCAGACATATCTTGGCTCCTAAAACCTGGGGTTGAGGCGAAGGAAGCCCGAAGACCAAGGTTATACAGGCTGCCAGGGCTCTAGGAGCATACCGCAGGGAAGAGAGGCTCCCTCTGAAAGGAAGCCGCTTTGGTTCTCAAACTTCAAAGTACATCAGAATCACCCCGGGGGCTCTTTAACACACAGATTGTTGGTTCCCACCCCCAGAGTTTCTGAATCTATGGGTCTGGGGTGGGTCCTGAGAATTTGCATTTCTAACAAATTCCCAGGCGGTGATAATGCTGTTGCTCCAAGACTACACATTAAGAACCAACATTCAAGGACAAGGTTGGACTAAGATAGGTCCAGAAAATTGCAGAGGCCTCAAAATATCTACCTATTTCAACTAGAAGATCTCTGCTCTTCCCATAATTAAACTAGAAATATTTGACTTGACTAGAAAAATATATATTGTTTGTAACCATTTACATTACTAATTACATGCCTAATTATCATTCATCCTCCAACAGGGTCTCTGTTTGAGGATTCAGATTTGTAGGTTAAAAAATGATGTCCTAGGGGTGCCTGGGTGGTTCAGTTGGTTAAGCATCCAACTCTTCTTTTTTTTTTTTAATGTTTATTTATTGCTGAGAGGGAGAGAGACAGAGCATGAGCAGAGGAGGGGCAGAGAGAGAGGGAGACAAAGAATCCAAAACAGGCTCCAGGCTCTGAGCTATCAGCACAGAGCCTGATGTGGGGCTCGAACCCATGAACTGCAAGATCATGACCTGAGCCAAAGTAGGATGCTTTTTGACTGAGACACCCAGAAGCCCCAAGCAATCTGACTCTTGATTTTGGCTCAGGTCATGATCTCACAGTTTATGGGTTTGAGCCCCGCATCACGTTCTGTGCTGACAGAGTGGAGCCTGCTTGGGATTCTCTGTCTCCCTCACTCTCTGCCCCTCCCCCACTTGTGCAGGAGCATGCACACGTGGACTCTCTCTCTCTAAGTAAATAAATAAATTTTTTAATGATATTCTATAGGCCAAAATCTCTTTGCAGATACGGGGTGGGGAGAGCAATTAATTAGATTTTTTTTTTACTATATATATTTATTTATTGCAAATCTTCATTTTTTTAAAAGCTTTTATTTAAATTCCAGTTAGCAAACATACAGTGTAATATTAGTTTCAGGTGTACAATTTAATGATTCAACACTTACATACAACACCCAGTGCTCATCGCAAGTGCACTTAATAATTCATCACTTATTTAACCCATACCCCTACCCACCTCCCTCTGGTAACCATCAGTTTGTTCTCTATAGTTAAGAATCTATTTGCCTCTCTCTCTCTTTTTTCCTTCTGCTCATTTGTTTTGTTTCTTAAATTCCACATATGAGTGAAATCATTTGGTATTTGTCTTTCTCTGACTGACTTACTGTGCTTAGCATTATACTCTCTAGCTCCATACATGTCATCGACATGCACCCCAATGTTTACAGCAGATTTATCAACAATAGCCAAATTATGGAAACAGCTCAAATGTCCATTGACTGATGAATGGATAAAGAATATGTAGTATATAAATTCAATGTAATATCACTCAGCCATAAAAAAGAATCAGACTTTTTTTGCAGAAGATTTCACAAAATAATCTAGATATGCAGGTTTTATTGAAAAAATCAGAATATCTGGCACAAGGGACCCCATCTTTCCACATAGTTACATTTCATTGGAGTTGAATCATGGCTGACCCATGTGGCTAGAGGACTTAACTTGCTAGCTCACTACCAGTCCTTACTACTCTCTGTTACCTCTTGAACATTGAGACAAAAGAGTTAATTGCCATATATTTACCACTACAATTGCACTATGGCTTTCTTCTAGTAGAGAAACTCTTCTCTGTATCTAAGGATAAAAACAAAAGCAACATCAAGAGGAAAAAAAAGAGAGTATTTAGTAATGACTACTCCTATGGGTTTAATATATAAACACTTGGCCAGTTTCACTTGTTTATTATCTGCCTGTCTTTTGAAACCATTTGAGTTTGGGTCCAGTCTGGACTAGCCTAGATGGCAGGCAGAAATGAATGAGGGAGGTAGTAGAGACAAGAAGCAGACTCTGTGTGCAGGATGGTTAAAGAACCCTCCTGCAAAGAAATTATCTAAAAGGAAGAAGGTGTGGTCTATCACAAGCTTGATCCAAAGACAATTGTCCCTTTGCAATGGGAGAGGGAATATTATGCATAGCAGGGAATGTGCTCCTAGGGATGCCTCTACAGACATGCAGGCAAAAGATAAGGCTGACAGGGGCCTACAATGAAAGTATAAATGGAAAAGAGAGGCTCTGTAAGGAACTGAGGCCTTGCTTTGAGAAGTGGCGATGCAGGAAGCATGGAGAGGATTTGGAGAACTTGTGCATGGTCACTATTGGAACCAGCAAAAGTAGCACTGGCACCAATAGGTCTTCAAGCCAGCCCAGGGACAGGACAACATTTGGAGGGCCAATAGACACCCTCTGGGGATCACCTCTGAAATTATCCTGAGGTGAAGTGAAGGTTCTATACTAATTTAGGTAGGAACTAAGACAAGGAAATATCACACTGATCTCTTCCTGTTAAATCCTTGGATTTCTCAACTTGGGAACTGTGGGTTATATTTCATGCCACAAACTTTTTGTGAACCACTATACCAAGTAACAAGCACCCAGGAACTATGCCAGATGTAAGGATACACACACAAAAAAACCTGTTCCTTCCCTCAAGAATGTCATAGTCCAAGATATTGGTCCCTACATTTTTTTGACAGTTCAATCTATTATCTAAGACTGTAATCACTTATCCCAAACATTTGTCTGTTTATTTATGAAGTGTGTTATGCTAATCTCTTAATGCATTAGGCGTATTATAATTATATCCAAAAATAGAAAAAAACTAAATGCTGATAAACATTATAAATAAATATAATGGAAGCTCATATCTTAATGACTTCTCATGTGAAAAAATGCTCTACAAAATAGACATTTAGATGGATTTTTAAAATAAAAGACATCTTGAGAAATGCTTTAGTAGCAGTCTTGGATCTAAAAAATAACTAGACCTGATCCTGAAAAAGGTCATTAAAAAAATTGGAAGCGTGCAAAGACAAATGGCTGTAGATTAGGACTGAGGGGCAAGCTTTGAGGACGCAGCATTTCTCAGATTGCAGTACTCCCCTGGGGTCTGGGGGATGAGTGAGCTCTTTCCAGGCTAAAGAAAGAGTATAAACAAAAGTGCATAGCTGTTCAGTGGCCTGATGTGGACTTAGAATAAGTTCAAAATGGAGGACAAGTGCAGCAAAATACTAATTATGTGTGTAACAAAACACAACGGATTAACTCGGGCAAGTTGCTTGTTATAATAAGACTGTACTCTGTGTTTGCATGTTCAGCCTTCAGTTTGTCCCTCATATGGTAGTGTTGTTCTTCCACATCAGAAAAAAAAGTGAACCTTGGTGGTCGCTATGGTAACTAAATAGTGGGAGCAAGGGCAGAGGAAGGTCAAGGAACATTCTATAGTTACACATCAAGAAAGTACAAAACACAGGTTATTTTTAATTTTGGCTATGTTCCTATAATTTTAATGTCTGAAAATTAAGATGTACATAAATAGTAAAGTCTGTTTCTCATGCAGCCATGAGAAAAAATACTTTCTCAGTAATTCAATACTACCTCCCTATTTTGTTGACGTTTCATTTCCATCAGCTGTCATTCAAGCCAACGAAAATGCCCAAAGTGAGCATTTTCCAAATTTGTAACCAGGGAGGGCATCCTTTACTCTTCTTCCCCTTGTTTTCTGTGCTTCTCTGTTCTTAGTATACCAGCATGACTCACCATCCACAGAACACAAACTGAGAATTGCTTTTCTAGGAGTGGTGATGTGTTTGCTTTCTGTCATCCGTATTCTCTCATCTAATGACACTTGTGGCCAAAGACAAAGTTTTGCCAGGCAGCTGACGAACCAGAGCAGGGAGGTGGCATAACTTGTGAACAGAGAATTTTCCTCCAGCCCAGCCACAGCCAGCTGCTCTAGGCAGAGAAGCAGCCTGCGTTATTGGACACGTGGGCCAAAGGAGCTAACGAGCCTGATCACCCCTTTGTCCTCTCCATACCTCTGGTCTAGCAAAATGTACCCAGTGACCAGTGGGAGCATAAGAAATATAAAACGGAGGGAAAAAAAAAGAAAACCTCAGAAGATAAGAGCACTACTCTCTAAAAACCTCTCACAACTATGTAAAAGATATTGACATATAGAAATTCTGTGAAAATACTTTCTCTTCCAAGGATTATAAATAGCTGGGTTTTGCTTGAGCCAAAGTCCTAGACAGCAACACAGACAGAGGGTTTCTCTTTCTCTATAGATTTCACTTAGATTATAAACCAATCACACCCTACATTTGGTAGGCTGCTTAGATTTTACTAAAAGAGTCTCACTGGGGGCGCCTGGGTAGCTCTGGCGGTTAATCATCCGATTCTTCGTGTGGGTCCAGGCCATGATCTCGCAGTTTATGAGTTCAAGACTTGCATCGGGCTCTGCGCCTGCAGCTCAGGGCCTGCTTGATATTCTCTCTCTCCTTCTCGCTCTCTGCCCCTCCCCCACTCGTGCTTTCTCTCTCTCTCTCTCTCAAAATAAGTAAATGAAATTTTAAAAAAAGAAGAAGAAAATAATAAATAAGAGTCCCACTGTTTTCGTCAGATCACCTTGTCACGTATATTTATAAATACAATACCCTCACATGCATGTGTCATTGAAAAGGAAATTTTATAATAAACCTTTCTTTGTTACTTTAAAGTTTATTATTCAAAACTAAATTTAAAGACAAAATTCATATGACTGTCATTAGTGAAGTTATTTTCAGGATCCACTGTATTATCTTCATTCAATATATGTTTATTAGGTGATTTCAAAGTGCAAAGCACTGGGTAAAGAAAATAATTGTAGGTGATTTGTGTCATTATGGGACTCATAGTAAAATTGTTCTGGTTGAATAGATAAGTCACCGTGGGAGCTGGAGGAATTAATAAGATCTTTTGCATGTGCTAACTGACTGGCTGAATGAGTTAATTTCCAGGTCAATTTTTTTTAATGTATTATAAAAAAAAATGAATCAATATTCCTATCTCAAAGCCAGTTCCACAAAAATGTTACTAAGCACCTTCCCTATACAAGATGGCATAGGTTTCATCCACAATGACTCAAAGAGAGTGAATATTTAATGTGATCTTTCAAAAAAATTTTAAAGTACTCTGTATTCTAGCAGTTTATTTTTCAAAGCACAAAATTGTATCATATGTCCAGAGGCCTCTATAACTTCGTTCAGTTTTCTTCAGAGAAGGATGTAAAGTCATTGGGGATTTCTTTGCTTTTTTTTTTTATCTTGAAATATGAATGAATGGATAAGTGATTGTTAGGGGCTTAACCAACAACTAAATCATGTCTGCCTGAATTCAGACTCCACATTTTTATGCCTCTGCCATTTCACAGATTGAGAACTTGAAATCATGCCCCCTGGAATACAGTTATCTGGAAGTAAAATTATGGTCTCTCAAAATCTGCTCATACCTGTGACTGGGGGACCTGTAGATTCTCCTCAAAGACCCTCACTCTTCTAGAAATAGAAGTCCCAGAGACAAAAGGGTGAATAACTGTGTTCCTTGATGCTGTCCTGATAGCTACCAAGAGACTCAGATATTTCCTTCTCTCTTGTTCTTGCTGCCAGTGGCCTCTCCTGCCATAATTGAAGCTGCTGACATGTTATCAAGGCAACAAAGAAGAGATCTCAGGAAGTCCAGAAGCCTCCAGGGTTTACCCCAATACTCAGATACTAGTCAAACTCCCCACACACTAAAGGCAATGATGGGGCCAAAATCTCTGATGCTTTTTTTTGTTTTAAGTTTATTTATTTATTTTGAGAGAGACAGAGACAGCATGAGTGGGGGAGGGGCAGAGAGAGAGAGGGAGAGGGAGAATCCCAAGCAGCCTCCATGCTGCCAGTGCAGAGCTTGAACTCACAAGACCATGAGATGATGACCTGAGCCAAAGCCAAGAGTCAGACGCTTAACTGACTGCACCACCCAGGTGTTCCCCTCTGGTGCCTTTTAAAAGTCCTTGGGATCACAGAAACCACAGACTCACAGAAGTCACTGCTGCAAAAAGCCTTCACCTGTAACTATGAATGTACCAAAAGTTGGCAGCAAGGCTTGCTAAGATTTTGCTGGAGACAGATCTAGTGGCTTAATCTGGTTGAAAGTGAGAACAAAGGATTATAGATTATCTTGAAGCTTCATCTGCTTAGAAAGCACACTTTTAGGGGCACCCAGGTGGCTCATTCGGTTAAGCATCTGACTCTTGATTTTGGCTCAGGTCATGATCTCACACTTTGGGAGATTGAGCCCCACCTCTGGCTCTGTGCTGACAGCATGGAGACTGCTTAGGATTCTCTCTCTCTGCCCCTCCCCCACTTGCACAGATGCTCGCTCGCTCTCTCTCTCTCTCAAAGTAAATAAATAAGCCTTTAAAAAAAGAAAGAAGGCACACTTGTGTCATATATTGCTACTTATTTGGTGGACCCTTAAGCAGTTGCTCATACAAATTATAGGACAGATAAAGCTCTGTCCCCAAGCTATCTTTTGATGTTGACACTGCTAGAGAATTTATCTCTTCCTAATTCGTGTTGAGTTGTCATCTTGAGCTCACACTGTGTCAGATGTTTGGTGAAGTTTTACTGGACACTGGCAGAAATCCTTCAGGTATAGGTTAAAGGGCAATGATATGCTGGTGAACGAGCTCTACAGGGGATAAAAATCCCTGATTGGTAGGCAGCATTTGCAGATTTCTACGGCATAAATACCCCCATCATGGCCAATTTCAAGCTACCATGACATCACTGAATGCAGAGCTGAGAGGAGATGAGCACAGTCGGCCCCTGCCAGCCAGGGCCAGCTGGCTTCTGCACACCACTGAGAAAGGGCCAAATAACTGCTGTAGCCTCAAGATCCTGTTCTTACTTTTCCATGCAGGCAGAATCAGATTGGAGAGGTTTCCCCACATTCCTAAGATACTATGAAGGCAGAAGTAGGCAAAATGGATATGTCAGATAAACCTCAGCATCCAGGGCTCCTTCCTCTCATTTAACCCTTTGTCTGCCTGACAAGAGTAAGCACATTCTGACCAGCCAAGTCCCAGGCCACAGTATCATGGTTTTTCAAAGCAGATGGAAAAGCAGGGAGAAGGAAGAAAAGAATCAGAAGGAAACAATTTGTCTTCTTAAGGTACGTGACCATAAGCTAGGGAGAAAAATATGAGTTTGTATGGGCAAACTTAAATAGCCTCTGAAAGAAAACAAGCTGGATTTTGAACTGAAGTCAGTGTTTTGTTCTTGTTTTCTTTTCTTTTATTAGAAATAAAGCTTAGTTCATAAGCATATTGGCTTTCTCATCTTCCTCACGCTCATTTCAGTAATCCTCTTGGCCAGCGATGCCTCATGGGAGAGCCTGGGTCTGTGGTATTTCGGTAACAGTTACTGATGTGTTGATACAGTCAGGGATCTCTCCTTACTCCCTATGAGGTAACCGCCTCAAGCACAGTCCAAAAAATGATGTCACAGATATATACAAACAAACAGTGACCTTGAAGATTTCTAATGCATCTCTAATGGAACAAGCAGAACAGTGCTCATTGGTCATGAGTTTCACGATTTGCTGAGAACATATTTTAGCTTGGGAAGAATTGTTGTCAAGAACCAAGAATTAGTCATCAGTAATGTTGGCTAAGAGGCTAACTGGACATTCCAAAGAAATTAACTGCTCACTGGACATTTCAAAGAAATTGACTGCTTGCTTTGTGCCTCAGTTTCTCCATCTAAGACAGATGATCACTAACTGTTCCTTTTCATAGAGGTGAGCTATAAGGTTTCATGAATTAATTTGTTGAAAAGAAAGATTTTAGAGACCAGGTCCTGCATATGATGGCTATGTTAGTCATGTTGCATTGTAACAATTCCTGTATTATCTCTGTTACATTCTATTACTTTGGCACAGTGACTGTCTAACGACAACCAGTTTTACTGCCATGAACTCAGGAATATGCTTCTTCCAACTGGGCTTAAATGTATGCCTGCCAGTGGATCTTTATAGGCAGAAAAGATTAGTCAAAGGGGGTTAATGCTTCATCACAGGTGATGTATAAATAGTGAAGCTATAAAAGATATAGTATTATGACTTTGTCATTCACTGAACTATGGGGTAAGTCCAACATCTGGACTTCATCCTTTGGAGCAAGACTATTCATAGTACATGATAAGCATATTCAGCCCAAGGACTTTGCTTTTCTCTTCTTATTCTCTTTTATTCCACAGAGGTTTGATTAGAAGTCTTTATATAAATTTAACCCAAGTAAAAAATAAAAACAGAAGCAGAAATGGTCTGCACAGCTTTGGTGTCTTTACCATTTCCTTCATCCCACAAGATCATAAACTGTTTTGGGGGGAAAATCATTTAACTCACTTTTGTAACCCCTTTAGCAATTAGCACAGAAATTACACAAAATGTATGAGCAATACATCTTTGTGTAATTAGATTAAACTAAGTGGGGAAAAGGCAGTGTATGAGAAAATGCAATAGCACCAGCATACTCTACTTGATCTCCTGGAAAAGGTGGCCCCATTCTGGCTCAAATAAGTTGAAGAATGTGGAAAAAAATGTAGACAGATCTCTTAAAAGTCCTCAGAAATCATAAGGACCTCTGAATGTTGCTTCTACTCGTGGGTTTTTTATTAAGAAGATGGAGCATTCATAGGATTCCGAAATGTTACAGAGAAACCAGGCAAGCCAAAAAGTGACTAAAAGATTCAGAAACTAGATAAATTTGGAAAGACTCCAATAGGAAACCTTTGCCAGAGATGGGGGTTACAAACAAGCTGCTGAACAATGTGATCAGCCAATATTATATTCTCCTCAAATAACCTCAAATGAAATGTCTCCAAATATCTGAATTTTTATCTTCAGCACATTAACACAGAAGTCCGACATCATAGCAATTTCCCAGGATTGTTGAGAGGAGAAAATCTAAGCTACTAAAAGCTCTGAGACATGATTAAAAGGACAGTAAGCAAGTATGTTCATAACTGGAGGATGCAAAGCCATGTTCTCTGTCTCTTAAATCATAAAACAATAGCTACAGTGTGCAAATATAAAAGTCCTGAAAGTATGCAGGAGGGCTAATAAAAAGTAAGCTGTTCCTAACACTGTAGAACAATATTCACCCCTTGGAATTAGTCAAGCATCTTGGATTTCAAAGGGATTTAGATAAATAAATGGATGATCAATGTATAATAGAATATTAAAAATAAGTTGGGAAATAGTTATGCATAACTAATTTCAAATATAATTTCCTAGAGAGAAATTGCCATACTCTTCCAAAAAGGTCACTGGGGACTTGCTATGAGCTGAATGTTTGTATTCTGCCAAAATTCATATGTTGAAATCCTAATGCCCCATGTTATGGTATTGGGAGAGGGGATTTTGGAAAGTGTTTAGGTCATGAAGATGGAGCCCTCATAAATGGGATAAGTGCTCTTGGGGCGCCTGGGTGGGTTCAGTTGGTTAAGCATCCAACTATTGGTTTTGGCTCAGGTCATGATCTCACATTTTGTGGGATCGAGCCCCACTCCAGGCTTCACTCTGACAGCAAGGAACCTGCTTGGGATTCTCTCTCTCCCCCTTTCTCTACCCCTCCTCTGCTTGCACTCTCTCTCTCTCTCTCTCTCTCTCTCTCTCTCTCTCAAAATAAATAAATAAACATTGAAAAAAAATTTTTTAGGGCCGCCTGGGTGGCTTAGTCAGTTAAATGTCCGACTTCCGCTCAGGTCATGATCTATTGGTCTGCAAATTCGAGTCCTGCATTGGGCTCTGTGCTGACAGAGCACACTTGCACTCTCTCTCTCTCTCTCTCTCTCAAAAATAAATACACGTTTAAAATTTAAAAAAAAATTTAATGGGATAAGTGCTCTTATAAGAGACCACATAGCACTCCCCTAGTCTCTTCCACCATGTGAAGACACAGAAAGAAGTTGGCAGTCTACAATCCAGAAGAGAGCCTTCACCAGATCCCAACCATGCTGCCATCCTGATCTTGAACTTCCAGTCTCTTGAACTGTGAGAAATATATTACTATTGCTTATAAGCTACCTAGTCTGTGTTGTAACAGCCCAAACATATTAAGACAGGACCCTTGTCCAAAACAAAACCCTGGTTTAAAGGGACCACACATTTGAACTCGTGCATGGTAATGTTTTCCTAATACTGAAATACAAATTTGGCCATGACTGAGTAATTCTCAATTAATTTGTGTCAGCAAATCCTTCCTATTATATATACCATTCAACAAATATTTCTTGAGAACCTATTGATTGCAAAGCGTTATAGATATCCTCCCTCACTTGTGTCAATAGGAAAATATATGCATTTGCATAGCTACATATTATTGCTATGATGATTTGCTTTTCCCAACAAAGATAATATATATATATATATATACATATATATGTATATATATATAATAATTGTATTGAGTAGGTGTTATAAATAATACAAGGAAATAACTACTGAGTTTTTTAAAAGGAAATTCATTTTGAAAATATATTGTGGGCTCTATTGGCAACTTTTTCTGTAAGTCTAAAATTATTTCAAAATTAAAGTAAAAAGAACACACTGTGGCAAATATGAAAATGACATATAAGCACTATGACATATGAGTTGATCGCTTAAAATGCTTAATTCCACGTCAGTAAAATCCTAAGAACCTAGAAATTCAGGATTCAACCTGTGTTCCCTGACCTTCATGGCAAGACAAATAGGTTTACTGCCAGGCCATGATGTTGCAGGAGGTAAAGGAGAATTTGCAGATGAAGAGAATTTTCACTATGGTTAGACTTATTGAAGATATTTAACATTTATCCTATCGAAAGCTGTGCAAATTAGCAACAGAGAAATGCTGATACTCATCTATGAAGTGTAATGGCAGGCAAGATCAGCTTCTTGAGATCAGGAATCACATGACTCCATGAGACCACATAGGTGAGGACTCACTGGGAAAACCCTCAATCAATTTGTCACTCTAGCCTTTAATTCCATTAACTTCTTTTAGGAAATGTGTGAAACTGGGGGCCTCGGTGGCTAAGTGTCAACTCATGATTTCAGCTCAGATCATGATTTCACAGTTCACGGGATCTAGCCTGGTGAAGATCCACAGGTGTGGACCCTGCGTGGGATTCTCTCTCTCCCTCTGTCTCTGCCTATGCCCCACCCACTCTCTCTATCTCTCTCTCAAAATAAACTTAAAAAAAAAAAAAAAGAGGCGTGCCTGGGTGGCTCAGTTAAGCATCTGACTTCAGCTCAGGTTATGATCTCACAGTCCATAGGTTCAAGCCCCACGTCAGGCTGTGTGCTGACAGCTCAGAGCCTGGAGCCTGCTTTGGATTCTGTGTCTCCCTTTCTCTCTGCCCCTCCCCTGCTCATACTCTGACTCCTTCCATGTCTCAAAAGTGAATAAACATTAAAAAAAAAAAAAAAAAAAAAGAAATGGTGTGATTGAAGAGTGAAACTTCCTCCTTTCTCCAACTTCATTTCCTTTATGTTCCTTCCCCAAACACTCATTCATATAAATCCATGTCTGCACACACGCAGGATCCTCAGCCAGAGATATCAGTGGAGTAGCCCATCCAAGATTCCTTGACAACCCAGCCAATGAATGGAAGACTAAGGAATTCCCACAAGAGTCATTTTTTTAAACATTTGAAAGGAAAGAAAGAAGGGAGAAAACGTTTCAAGTTAAGCTATAGAATGACTCTATAGTTGCTAGGGTCCACAATGAAAAATCTTAAAGTGAAAGCAAAAAGTTTCTTCATTATTTGAATAAAATATTTCCTAACTGATTTCTCTAATTTTTACATCAAATGAAAAATAAAAATATTAGAAAATTTGTAGTTAGAATTTATTATACTCTTGAAACATCTATTAAGCAAAAATTAAAAATCAACCCATAGATTTTTTTTCCTTAGAAATTTTATTCTCCAAATCACACTATTTAAAGCTCCTTATGAAATATAAGGCAAAACAGTCTCTTCAACAAATGGTGTTGGGAAAACTGAATAGCAACATGCAGAAGAATGAAACTGGACCACTTTTTTACACCATACACAAAAATAACTTCACAATGGATTAAAGACCTAAATGTGAGACAGAAAACCATCAAAATCCTAGAGAAGAACACAGGCAGAAACCTCTTTGACCTCAGCCACAGCAACTTCTTACCAGACATGTCACTGAAGTCAAGGAAAACAAAAGCCAACATGAACTATAGGGACGTCATCAAGATAAAAAGCTTCTGCACAGCAAAGGAAACAATCAACAGAACTAAAAGGTACCCAACAGAATGGGAGAAGATATTTGCAAACAACCTATCTGATAAAGGGTTAGTATCCAAAATCTATAAAAACCTATCAAATTCCACACCCAAAAACCAAACAACCCAGTTAAGAAATGGACAGAAGACATGAATAGCCACTTTTCCAAAGAAGACATACAGATGGCTAACAGACACATGAAAAGATGCTCATCATTCATCATCAGGGAAATACAAATCAAAATCACAATGAGATACCACCTCACACCTGTCAGAATGGCTTAAAATTAGCAACAAGAGAAACAACAGGTGTTGGTGAGGATGTGGAGAAAGGGGAACCCTCTTGCACTGCTGGTGGGAATGCAAACTGGTACAATCACTCTGGAGAACAGTGTGGAGGTTCCTTAAGAAACTGAAAATAAAACTACCCTACAATCCAGCAATTGCAGTATTAGGTATTTACCCAAAGGATACAAAATACAGAAACAAAGGGGTACAAGGGGTGTATGTATACACACACACACACACACACACACACACGATATAGAAGTGGTGTATATATCATATATATGGTATATATATAATAAGTGGTGTATATATATATATAATAAGTGATATATATATATATAGATATATATATATATATATAATGGAATATTACTCAGCCATCAAAAAGAATGAAATCTTGCCATTCGCAATGCCATGGATGGAGCTAGAATGTATTATGCCAAGTGAAATAAATCAATCAGAGAAAGACAAATACCACATCATTTCACTCATATGTGGAATTTAAGAAACAAAACAGATGAACATATGGAGGGGTTGAGCAAGAGAAGAGAGGGAAACAAACCATAAGAGATTCTTAATGATAGAGAACAAACAGGGTTGATGGAGGGAAGAGGGTGGGGGGGATGGGCTACATGGGGGGTGGGTATTAAAGAGGGCACTTGTGATGAGTGCTAGATATTGTATGTATGTGATGAATCACTGAATTGTACTCCTGGAATCAATATTGTACTGTATGTTAGCTAACTAAAATTTAAAATCAAAAAAGGAAAAAAATAAAAAATAAAATATTAAGCAAAAGCAAAGCAGAAAGAAGAGTAAATATTTATAAATATTTATGCCACAAGCATTAGCACTACAAATATCAATCAATTTTCAATAGAATATATCAAGGAAGTAAACAATTTTTAAATACCTTTCAAAAACTTATGGTCAGTCTATCCCCTGTCACTCACCAGTTCATTTCCTCAGCTACATACTTCAATTTTTCTGAAAAGCTTAAAGAACTGTTTTAATAACACGTAATCTAATATGATTTTAAGGAGAAAAAATGGAAGGACTATGTATTGCATGTTGATTCCCAGCTACACCACTGAATTGCCGCATGACTTTGGGCAGCTCACTTCACCTCTCTGTCTCATTTGTAAAATAATGGGATTGTACTTGGTGAGAAGTTGCTAACTAATAGCTCTTTGGCCACATCCAGTCTTTGGACATACCTTGTATGCCTAGCATGTTTTAAAAACTGGGAAATTTCACGTTGAAATCCAGAGTTCTGATTTCTCTTTAAAAATTATAACATTGGCAACACAGAGACTACATTCCCATGTGAAAACAAAGGCTGAAGCTAAATGGCAGCTATCCCCTTTGGCTAGGCATGGATTCTTGGTGTTGCATTAGCTGCCTATTTGCTTAGCATCTAAGTTTTTGGTGAATTAGGTTACTTCTAGTTTCTTTCAGCTCTAACATTCTCACATTTAGAGTGAGCCATATAGCAAAAAGTCCATTTAACGTCTCAAAGCCTCAGATTTACTTGAGTATGGGGATACTAATAACATCTGACTACCACTTGAGCTTTGGAGAGACAAAATGAAATACTGAGTGGCGATTTCTCAGCACATGCCATGTGTGTAGTAAGAGCTTAACAGACAGTAGAGGTAACAATAGATATAATAGTGAACATAGTGACTCAAATACAATTCTTTTTTGTTGTTGTTTGTTTGTTTATTGACTTACTTTGAGAGGATGGGTGGGGCAGAGAGAGGGAAAGAGAGAGAATCCCAAGCAGGCTCCACATTGTCAAGGAAGAGCCAGATATAGGGCTCGAACTCACAAACCATGAGATCATGACCAGAGCCAAAATCAAGAGTTGGAGGGTTATCCGACTGAGTCACCCAGGCGCCCCTAAATACAATTCTATACTGGTCAGTTCTATCTAAATCAAAATTAACATGCTGACTCTTCTCTTCTGAATGCACATTAGTTCCAGCAAAAAATCAACTACTTGCCTCTAATTTTCAGATGCATTTTGTTCAGTAAATACTAAATAGGTTGGGGGTGCCTGGGTGGCTCAGTCTGTTAAGCATCCGACTTTGGCTCAGGTCATGATCTCATGGTTCGTGAGTTCAAGCCTCACGTGGAGCTCTGTGCTGACAGCTCAGAGCCTGGAGCCTGCTTCGGATTCTGTGTGTGTCTCTCTCTCTCTCTCTCTGCCTGTCCCCCACTCACGCTCTGTCTCTCTCTCAAAAGTGAATAAACATTTAAAAATTTTTAAAAATTAAATACTAAACAGGTTGGGGTTCCCAAATGAGACACACGCAATTAAAAGAAAACAGTGTTCTTTGAGTGTCTTTGGTTCTCATAGTCTCCATTTCTGGTTGAGCTAGCCATCAATATTTGATTTGAAATAAGTTTCGATCCTACTTATTGCACTTGCCAGGTCATAGTCTACCACTGGTTGTTATTGTTAAATACACATAACCAGTTTAATAAAGAGTTCATGCTGAGCTTACTTCTCATTCATATAAAGGCCACAAATGAGTTCTGTCAGGCCCCAGAGGAGTTTTTGTCATAATGTCCTCACCATTTCAAGTTGCTCTATAGTCATTCATACATAGTGAATCTCCTGTTACTCACTAGCTCATATCCCCAGCCACACACTTCATGTATTAGACTCTTTTATTTTTTTTTTTTTACGTTTATTTTTTTTTGAGACAGAGAGAGACAGAGCATGAACGGGGGAGGGTCAGAGAGAGAGGGAGACACAGAATCCGAAGCAGGCTCCAGGCTCTGAGCTGTCAGCACAGAGCCCGACACGGGGCTCGAACTCACGGACCGTGAGATCATGACCTGAGCCGGAGTCAGCCGCCCAACCGACTGAGCCACCCAGGCGCCCCTAGACTCTTTTATTAATAATGGAGCTTAAATGGGCCTGTTCCGGTATGTGATTGACACAGATTTGCCCATACTTTAAAAGATTCATTTTTAAATTAAATATGATTTGCACATACTGTCACTGTGTAGAGAAAAAAACGTTTGTAAGTTCTAGTCCCACAATACTTCAGATAACAAAATATAAGAAAAATAAAATAATTCGTACACCCTTCAGATTTTTACTTGTATTTGTTTAAGTGTTATTTATAGTACCTCAGAACCTATAACCCATTAAAGAAAACCAGGCTAGCATACAGGACCTTTCATCAACTTCCAGTTCAGCATAAGGTGGCAGCTGAGACAGGACCAAGACTGCCAGAGGGAAACTGCTATCACCAGTGTAGTCTGACTTCCACCCCAACCTTCATGCCCCCTCCTCCAGCTCTGCCACAACTGTTCTCCTGCACTGTCAGCCCCTCCCCCCCATACTCTGCAGAGCTCTCAGAAAAATACATTTAACACAAAAGTGTCTTTGTGTCAATCCTCTGTTCTGGATTCTTATTTGCTATTACCCAAAAGTAGATTCCATGGTGCTACAAGACCTAGACGCTGTCAAGCCACTCCCCGCAAAGAATCAAGCTCAACTCGTCTCTGCTCCCTGAACATATCACCCTTTCTGGAGGCCTCCAGATCTCTCCCCTTCTCCTCCCTACCACTAGTCCTGTGGTTCTTTCAAGTGTCAACTCAAGAATTACTTCCTCTTCCCTGGTTCCCTTAGGAAAACTTTAGCTGCTTTCTTTACTCTCCTTGAATGTTGATCATATAACTATGGCAACTACCATGTTTATTTCCCTATGTGTGAGCTTCTTGAAAGCAGGAACCAAGTTGTTAAATATTTTTACTCCTAGCAGCTAATACAGTGCCTGGCATATTGTAGGCAACTGAATATATGCTAAATATTGAAAAAATGAACCTGTTTACTTCCCATACCCTACATATTTGTAGATTCCATTCTGCAAAGTCATAAGACTGTTCTTGTTGCCAGTACAAGTAATTAACAGTGTATTTTTGCACAGCTTTCTTCTCAATACATTTTGCTTTCTTTATTTATTCCTTTGGGACAGTCCATCTGTTGTGCTTAATACCTATTAGCAACAGCAAACTATCTGATCCCATCAACACGGTAAGGTCATTATTTTGCTGAATCTTACAAATACAAAAACCTTTTATGTACCATAGTATATTCCTCATGAAATTTAGAGGATGATCATGCCACACAGTACTTTGAGAACTAATTTCAAAGCGTAGCATCAGCCTGATTAGATTACAAAGATAAAACTTAAATTCAGAGATTTACTTATAATCACCCAGTTTTCAAAAATCACAAAATTTTTATTTTCTGGAGGCACTGATATAATTTGATTCTTATGAGAATGACTCCCCACCTTGTTCCACTTACCACTTAAATCCCGCTCTTCACAGCTAAAGACATGTGCTCTGCTAACCACTATGGAAAAGCAGTGTTTGCAGCTACAATCATTATAAAATATAACAAATTCCTACACTTAATGAGCCCAAGCCTGAATTCTTTACAGTGACATAACTATGTGTCTTATTAATTAAATGCTGTGGATGTAACCACTACCTATCTTGGTAAAATCTGCCTCTTGCATGTTTAGCCCAAAACTTAAATGAGCTAACCCTACATTTCACAGTCATTCACAGAGAAAATTGTGGCTATATAGAATGGTGTGCTCTCTGTGAATGGGTCTATGCACCCCAGTGGTTTCAAACCCATGGTGGCTTCTTCAGTGGTAAACATTTAGTTTACCTGGGTTCACACCCTTGACTTTCACTTGGACAAACCTGAAAGCTTCAGCCAGCTAGAACTGCCAGCTTTTGCATAGTTTTCTACCCACAGCCATCAATCTCTCCCTGGCAATAAAAGGAGACTAAACCTCAGTTTGCCCCAGTGTCACCTGGGAAGATGATGAATCTTTCACTGAATATGAGCCAAGGATGACGTTCCCCAGCAAAGTAAACCGGGTGTACAACGTTCTACCAGTTCTATAATTTGGAGAGTCAGATTCTCTACACACAATGTGGCACATTTCCTGAACTGGCTAATTGAGCCAGTTGCTTCTAAAAAGCTGGTGCCAAATGTCTGCCCAATGATTTAAAACACCTTCCCTTTTGTTTTTTTAATATTTTATGCTCATTTCCTTGGTTAACATTGGTGTCATATCAAATGAAGTCACCAACCTCAAGGAGGAGACAACTTGTCTCCAAAAAAGTAGCATATTTTTCTGAGGAGATATTTAGTCAAAAAAAGAAATGATTGAGACACAAAGTTGGAATGAACATAGCTGGTCTATAAACTTGTGTGGTGCTAAGAACCTATACATATTTTTATCTAAAATGAGGTTTCAATGTAGGTAGGGAGATAAGAGAGAAAATGGCTATAAACATATGAAAAAAGGTTTTTAGATTTTTTAAATTTCTTTTATTTTTATTTTGAGAGAGAGAGGGCATGTGCAGGGGAGGGGCAGAGAGAGAAGGAGAGAGAGAATCTCAAGCAGGCTCCATGCTGTCATCACAGAGCCCAATGCAGGGCTCGAACCCGGGAACCATGAGACCATGACCTGAGCCGAAACTAAGAGTTGGACACCCAACTGACTGAGCCACCCAGGCACCCCTGTTTTAAGATTTTTTTTAAGAATTATTTTTTCCTGCAAGAAATACTAGTAATGAAACAAACCTAATTCCCTGAAAATTATTTGCAATTTCTCTTTTTCCTTTGTTTTTAATTGGCAGGAAGCATTTTCAATGAAAACTATAGTTCACCATGCATGTTAGCTTAAGTGAAGAACTGGATTTTCAAATCTTGAAACTTTGGATAAAGTCAGTGTCACCTAATGGAAACTGCAGGAGCCGTGGGGTTCTACCAACCATTTGAAGAGAAATGGAGCTCAGTGCTTTCCATCACTAGGTTTGTAGATATAAGATCTGCTTTACCGAGTTGAGAGCATTTTAAACATTCACAGGACAGAATAAAAGATGGAGGCTAGTTGTCTGAGAATAAAGGACAGTGAAGCTTGAAAGTTAATGATGAGAATTACAAGGAGTTGAAGTTATTTTTTATTTTTGCTCTGCAGGTGTATGGGTTTTTGATTAAGGAAGATTTGGAAAGATCTTTATTTTTATCACTCAAGATCTTTCTACTGTGCCCTTGTTAAACATCCATACAAGGTTACATGTACTAAGTCTTCATCTGAAAAACAAACTGTATTTTAAAACTTACACAGACCCATATATTGTCACAAATACAAATCAGGCCTCTTCCTGTTCTTTGAAGGTTGAGCCTTTGAGGAAATCAAACAATGTGTCAACATGGAACAAAGGGAATTTTCTCAGGGTTCTTCATCAGCATTTTTCAAATAGAAAAAATAACATACATTAATCATAATATTAAACTATCTCCAAAGAGAGCTTCTCTACAAATACAGTAACATCCTCCAAAACAGATGAGGAAAAAAATCTTTGTAATTTTATATCAAAGATAGCATGTCAGATACTAAATAAATTTGAAAATCTCTTTGTATTTGAACTTTCATATTAATTAAATTAACTTTAACCTGGGCTGGTAAATACACAGCATGAATTTTGTCACACCTTCCTCCCAGATCACTAATTAATTGTGGCATTCTTTGGCTGCTGAGCCTGAATACATTCCCAGAATTCTCAACACATCACCCAAACAACCTCTACTAACGGATCAGAGTTCCTATTCACAAGGATATGTGTTTGGCATTTCTGCTCTCAATTCTTTTAAAATAAAACATGATTCATTCTTATGTGCTACTGCTACATAAATGAGATAGTAAGTAAATCCTTTCAAAAATAGAAACCTACATAGCATGGTTAAACACAAAGCTGATCAAACCTTAACAAGAGTAGAACAGTAGAGAAAATAAGTTCCAAAAATAACGATGCTTATTTGACTGCTATGGCAGAAATTCTGAGACATTTACTCCCAAAGCCACTCCCCAGAATAAGTGGTTATACCTTCAACTCCAGCTTATATTTAACTCAAATTCTAACTCATTCAAAATAACCATTGGAGTCTGGGATTTCACTCAGAGCAATATGATAACCAGTTACTCCAAATTAAATATACATAATTCTGATTACTAAGTTGATATATATGACTATTCTAAAAGAGAATTCATTGGTGGGCTTATTAAACAATCATAAAATATTTATAGAACACCTCTTGAATTCAAGAATTAGTTGATATAAGTAATGTAATGAATCTCCTCCACTTTGGGAATAATATAAATCCAAATGCTAGTAGACATTTTATTTCCTTTTGGGGCAGCAGGATAGGGTTGAGTAGTGGGGAGTGAGAGAGAACAACATATTCTAGGGCAATTAAAAAAAATAAAAAGCTATTGACTCGCCATGATATTTAAGTTGGAGTATTACTTTGAAATGCTGAAGCTATATAAACATTATAAACAAAATTCAAAGGCAAACTACAGAATGAGAACATTATTTGCATATTTGCATTATTGTATTTGTATACAAGTATATCATTAACACACTGATTGATCATTAACGTAACAATCAAAATATCAATAATTAATGATAATATATAAAGAGCTCTTATAAGTTAATACAAAACACTAATAGTAAAAAATGGGCAAAGGCATCAGTAGGTGATTTACAAAGAAGGTAATTGAATTTCCACTCTAATGTGAAAATATATTTAACTTCATCAGTATAAAAAGTACATGTATAAAATTAGTGAATTTTACCACAAAACAAAAATAAAATATCATTAACAGATAGAGCTAGGAAACTGAATGCTGGTAAGGGTTTGGTAAGATGAACACTCTTACAACTCACAAAAATGTTAATTGATATGAGGTAGCATATAAAATAAATTCCTTTTCTTTCTGCAAAGTAATGTGACAAATTGTATAAAGAGCCTTAAAAAATAGTCATTCATTTATATCTAATAATCCCAACTTCTTGGACTTTATCCTTAAGATATAATTAGAAATGCAACCAGAAATTTATTGACAAGAATTTTTATCAAAGTTTTAATAATAGTATTAGATTCCAAATTCCAAAATATTGGAAATAACTTAGATGACCAATAGTGTGGAAATTGTTAAATAAATTATGGTTTATTTATTTGATGGGAAATTATATATAAAATAAGAATTAAATATGAAACTGTATATTCAGTCTAATGCTAATTGTATGAATATAGCATGTAAATTATTCAAGAGATAAAACTTAGTGCATCAAACTATTCAGCAGTTATTTATGGTTGGTGAAATTGTGCATGATTTTTTTTCTTTATACTTATTTTTTCCTAAGTGGTCTAGAATGAACATATGTAACTTTTGCATTAGAATTTGTTTTTAAAAAGTAAGATATGACATCATTCAATATGAAGATGTCTTATTATTACAAGGGAAAGGAAAGAAAATGAAAGGATTGACAAAGAATGTTGATAACTGAAACTCTGGTCCCCAGCGGCAGGTGTAATGTGTTATAAAACATGCACAGTAATTCCCAGCAAGGCACGTGCAGATGACATAGCAGCCTTCCCACCATGCTCAAGCCAAGGCGAGTATACACACCAACTGGTCACCTTGTATTACTCTGTGTATTGTTGGGGCTGTCTTTTTCTCTCCTGTCCTTTCCCTTCTACTTTGCTTCCTTAAGTCCTCTTTTTACTTGAAGACCTATCTCCTCCATGCAATCTCTCGCCATCTCAACACATCTCTATCGCACTAGGAAGCGAGAGTATGTATCATCCATATTTCTCATTTGGCACTTAAATTACATTGTCCTGTCTTTTGGGTTCTTTTCTCAGACAGAGATTCTGATGCCCCAACTAGATTTTTAAACTCTACTGGGGAAGGGATAACATTGAAAATTATTTTGTGGCTCTATTCATTCACTTAAGAAATATCTATTGAACCCATAGTATGTGCTAGACACTGTTTGAGGTGCTAGGGATATAGAGATGAAATTTTTAAGAAAGAGAGAAAAAAAATTCCTGCCCTCAAGAGCTTGCTTGATGCCACATCATATGTGATGTAAATCCACAATAATTTATGA
Source organism: Panthera pardus (assembly GCF_024362965.1). NCBI lineage: Eukaryota > Metazoa > Chordata > Mammalia > Carnivora > Felidae > Panthera > Panthera pardus. The sequence continues at coordinate 83,373,692 of NW_026526732.1, read as the reverse complement.
CAGTGGCAGTGATAACAAGAAAGAAACAATGACAAAGAACAATGTATTTTATTTCTATTACTGTCATGACAAATTAACATAATTTTATAGTTTAAAAAGAATATTCACTTATTAGCTTACAGTTTCTGTGCATCAGAAATCTGAGTACAGTGTAATTTGGTTCTGCCTAGAGTCTCACAAAAATAAAACAAATGTCTCTGCAGGATTATATTCCTTACTGGAGGCTCTGGGAAAGAATCTGCTTCCAAACTCACTCAGACTGTTGACAGAATTCAGGTCCCTGAAGGTGGAGGACTGGAGTCTCTGTTTCTTTCCTGGCTTTTAGCTGGGAGGCCCTTATTCCCTAGAGCACACAGCTCCCTATATCTCAGTGCAAGCAACAGTGCATTGAATCCTTCTCATAGTTGGAATCTATCTTCCCTCCAGCTTGAGAAACTTCTCTGTTTTTAAAAATGCATGGGATTAGATTAGGTCCACTTGAATGATCCAGGATGATCTCCCCATCTTAAGGTCCATAACCTTGATTACATCTGCAAAGTCTCTTTTGCCATGTAACATAACATATTTGCAGGAGTCAGGGATTGAGGTGTAGACATATTTGGGGGGCCAATCTGCCTACCACAAATACTAATAAAACAACTGCATGAAACACTCCAGATTGAAATTATGGATTCAACTCAAGAAATCTAATTGAATGTCAAGAGGCCCCAATGTTTTTTTCTTCGCATGAGAAACATTTCTACCATAGGCCTCATTCCTTGATGACCAGATCTAAAACACATTGACGATCTTTTGCTTGTCAATGTTTTTAATTAGCAGAAACCACTTTTAGCCATAGCTAAGTTTTCTCCTAATTACCCAAGTTCCATTTTTGTTGGTTCAACTAATTTATTCTCATCTTGTTCTAACATCAGTCAGACATTGAGAAACCCAAGAAACAAGAGAAGTTTGTTTTGGGGGTTGGAAAAAGAGAGAGCCAAGCTATGTATTACCTCATAACACCCTCAATTATGTAACTTGTCCATGGGACAAGATCAGATCCTGCAGTAAATAGAGCACCTGGGTGGTGGGAGCAGTAGAAAGAAAGCTGTCTTGCCTCTTTGGGAATGGAAAGAACAGAGTGGTCAAGGACTAATCCTGTGACACCACAAACAGACTTTCAAGAGATTGTGGAGGGGACAATGCCAAGTTCATATGACAGACAGCTCTTTTAATGCTTGTACAGTGCCACTTATTCATCTGAGGAGGCAAAAGGAAATTCTTTCAACCCTGATCCCAGACACAGAAAGGAGCCCAGGTTTACGCCCCTCCCTGCCAAGGACAGAGTGCCACTCAACTTCGTCTTTGCCTACAAGGTGAACCAGCTGCCCAAGCCCGCTAATGACATCACATCTTGAGGGGTGAGGAAAATAAAATTGCGGGAGTTTTTTCTTAGCATGAGATGTATTCAAAGCCCATTTCCACTGCAATGTCCAAGTACCAGTGTTTCTTGGGAAGAAAAATAACTAAAGAAAAAAATTTTTACGCAGTTAATATTGGGTGGGGGAGGGGCGATCAATTAAAAATGTAGACAAAGGTGCTTTGTAAATGTGAAGTAAAAAGATTTTTTTAAGCTGGTTGCTATTACTGCTCTCAATTCCAACTCCTTTATCTCACCAGTGAGAAAACGGACTCCAGAACATGTTGACTTTCTCAAGATCATGTCATTCCCTTGCTCAAAGAACTTTCAAGAGCTGTCCATTGCCCACCAGAAAAAAAGTTTAAATCTCTTAGACTTTCACTTAAGGCCTTTCTTATCCTGATACAGATTACTTTTCAAATCAAATCACCAATCAATTATTGAACATCTACTAAGGTCAAGACACTGTTGGGCTCTGTGAGCATAGGCAATCAGAAAATATGTTTTATTTATTCAAATATGTTCTATTTCCCACAGGAACAATAACTATAATTAAACTCATCTGCCCTCTACACTCCAAACTTCCCCTGGATTTTTCTTCCACCTTGGCATCTTTATGCATGGCATTTCCACATCTAAAATGCTTTCAACCATCACTACCTCTTTCTTTCAAAACTTTACCCATCTTCTCAGGCCCAGCTCAAATGTTATCTTTTTTAGGAAGTCTCCCCACACAATACTAGACCAGTGGTTCCCAACCAGGGCAAATTCCTTCCCCAGGAGATATTTGGCAATGTCTGGAGAAATTTTTGATTATCACAACAGGCAGTGGCTTCTGTGAGTAAAGGCCAGAGTTGCTATTAAACACCCTACAATGAATAGAAAACTCCAACAACAAAGACTTCTCCAGCCCAAAATGTCAATAATGCTAAGAGTGAGCCACCCTGTAATAGAAGAAAGTGGAAACTCCTCTGAACTACAACACTGAATGTGTGAACATTCTTTTGGCATTTAGCATAGATTTTATTATCTTTTTGCTACATTCTCTCTGTCTTCATGTATTCTTTTTCCAAACAATTTGGAAATTTGGAAATGAGAGTAACAATTTTATGCTAGTCAGCATCTCCTTCAATGTTTGATTCCATACCTATGTAATCATTGAAAAAAATCTCTTGATAAAATATTTTTCTATTCTTCAGTAACAATGAGCACTCCAGGTTCACAGTTTCACTGTCACATTTCACCAGTTCCAATATCCGTAAGAGTCCCTCATTTTTATGCTACATCCTCAAATTCCTTACTTTCATGAAAATATGAAGTCCCAACGAAAAACAAAATGCCATAATCCTAAATTGGTCGGATGAATCTGACTCAGGTTGAAAAAGGAGTGTGTCAAGTTTGGCACAACACAGACATGTACCTAAATCTCTACTTCGTTTATCATCCATTTCCCCACATGCAGACTTCATGTACTCTGTTCTCTCTGTATAACTTCTCACGAGCTTAGAGTAGAAAGAAGGTGTCAGGTACCTGCAGCAATTCTTACACTTTCCGTTATGGCTAACATGGGGTACAATTTAAGCAGGACAGGGTTAAAAACCCTAAATGCCTTCAGCACTGAAAAGATTATCCTTCATATTCCTCCCATATGGAATTCAAAACAGGTTCAACCAAGTTATAACTTCCCATATAGCATCTACTTCTACACTGGTGCTTCTAAACTATGTCTAATTCTTTCAAACAAAATGTTTTTCTCTCTCTCTCTCTTTCTCTCTCTATCTCCTATTTTAACAACACCCTTACCATATGCTTAGTCTTCCAATAGATAAATCATCAGTGGCTGAAAGAAATGGTCATTGTCTGACATCCTTAGCCTACTAATTTTGAAAAATTTTCTTCTTTTTTAGAACATATGTTTCTTTTTTTAAAAATAATAATTGTCTTTTATTTTTTAAGTTTATTTATTTTGAGAGAAAGAGATAATGTGAGTGGGGGAGGGGCAGAGAAAGGGAAAGAGGGAATCCCAAGCAGGCTCCACACTGTCAGCACAGAGCCCGATGCAGGGCTCAAACCACGAAATTATGGTTTATTTATTTGATGGGAAATTACATATAAAGTAAGAATTAAATATGAAACTGTATATTCAGTATAATGCTAATTGTATGAATATAGCATGTAAATTATTCAAGAGATAAAACTTAGAAAGTGCATCAAACTAGATCATGACCCAAGCCTAAATCAAGTCAGTCGTCCAACCAACTAAGCCACCTGGGCTCCCTTAGAACATATATTTCTAATGAATGCCAAAATAACCAAATAAGAACATCTCCAAACATCTAATGAAAGTCTGGCCTATCTCTGTAACTAATCCAAAAAAATCTAGGGAAAATAGAACCGCATCTTCATTAAAATGTTTGCCTAGAACAGTGCTTTTCTTTTCTTTTTTTTAACGTTTATTTATTTTTGAGAGAAAGAGACAGAGCGTACGCAGGAGAGGGGCAGAGAGAGAGAGGGAGACAGAATCCGAAGCAGGCTCCAGGCTCTGAGCTGTCAGCACAGCACAGACCCTGATGGGGGGCTTGAACTCGCAAGGTGAGATCATGACCTGAGCTGAAGTCCAATGCTTAATTGAGTGAGCCACCCTGGCGCCCCTAGAGCAGTGCTTTTCAATGGGGTGAAGGAGAAAGTGATTTTCCTCCCCAGATAGTGTTGCCAGATTTAGCAAATAAAAATACAGGATGCTCAGTCAAATTTGAATTTCAAATAAAAAACAAAAAAGGGTTTTTTATAAGCACTTCATATAAAATAACTTATTTAATCCCACGACAATTTTAAAATGTAGGCATGGAAACCAAGGTTTAGAGAGGTTAAACAGATTACCCTGACACAAAGCTGGGAAAAGATGGGCCTGAATCCAGGTATGACTCCAGAGCCCAATGGATATTTACCATTGCACATTCTGATATTTACCAAGTCAGAACATACTCTTCAACATAATCAAAATAAGTTTTTAATGTAAATATGTCCCATTCAATATTTCAGGCATATTTTAAAAGAATTCATTTTTTATCTGATATTCAAATTTCACAGAGTATCCTGTTTTTTTTTTTTTTTTAATCTGGCATCCTATCCCCTGGGGACATCTGGCAATGTCTAGAGACATTTTGGGGTGTCAGAACAAGGAAGGATGCTACTGGCATATGTAAAGACCAGGAATGATGTAAATGTCCTACAATATATAGGACACTTCACCACAACAAAGAATTATTCAGTCCAAAATGTCAATAATGTCAATGTTGAGAAATCCTGATCTAGAATCACCTTTGAGAATATGTAATCTGCCCTCTTCTTTTAATCAGAGAGGAAAAGAAGACCCAGAAGAGCTAACGTAATGTGCTCTAAGACTCACAGCTAATTACTTTCAAATCCAGTCAACTTGGAGGAAAACCCAGAAAACCAGTTCCATTTCTGTGTGGCCCGGAAATATTACCTACTAAAGCAGATACACTTAAGCTATCCAAGAGTGTATTCCTTCAGATTTCCCCCATAGAGAACATCAGTCAAGCCCTTGGGTGGCCTCTGCCTGGGAGGAAGAGGAGGTATAGGGCTCGAGACAAAATTTTTGTTCAAATATTTTTCCAAATCTTTTTCCCCAACGTTAATTTTATTTATAGGAAAGGAAGGGAAGAGTAAAACTGCTGGCTTGGAATGAGTTCCAATCATGTCTATTCTCCCCTGCTCCCACTTTTTCTTTGACCTACAAAGACACATTGTTTGAGTCTTTAGGAGAGGTTAACTTTCCTTATTCAAGGATCTCCTGGCTCCTGGATGTGGGAAAATTGCTTAAGTAGAAACCAGCCCAAAGAAGTTATTAAGTATTACAAAAGGAAAATGAAGGCATTGATGAAACCTACTAGAGATTATTTGGGGGGTGGCCAAATGTCAGAGGCCTGTGAAATAACACGAAGTGGTGTACTGAAAATGTATTCATACGTCAATTCTTGCCACATAAGGTTTGCTTGGAGGCCCCAAAGCAAGCAGCATGGCTCATCTAAGTAAAGAGCTAGCCAAGATAATCTAATGACCTAAGAATCTAATGACACTATACACTGTCTCTGATCCTGCTTGGTTTTATTTTAACAGACCAATTTTTATTGCTTCTTTTCTGTGAGTGTCTGCAATGATTCCCTGACACTGCTTACTGAAAATTTTTCTTAAATTATGAGTTGAGGTTTTTAAAATGCAGTTTTTAAAATATTCATTCAGCATGTTATTAATTATTAGTATGAATTTTTGACAGGACTGGACTAAAGAGGAATAATTGTTTTAACCACAACATCTAACTAAGGAAATATTCATCCTACTAAAATAATTTTTACATGAAATATATAAATGAATTTATGAAGGGCATATATTATTACAGATTTAGGGAAAGAGTTTCTTCCTTCTCAGTTCCCTCAGCCCCATCATTTAATCATTGTAGAACCTTTCAAAGGAAATATGACTTTGCCATTAATGTTGCCATTCCTAGGCCTGGTACAGCTAACCTCTGAATCAATTGCTTTTTAAAATCCTCTTGGAGCAACAGCCCTGTCATTGTTATTTATATTAACATCCACATTCCCTTATGGATACATAAATTCTAGTTGTTGTTGTTGTTGTTGTTGTTGTTGTTGTTGTTGTTGTTTTGATCCACTAATTTAACAGGGATGCATTTCAATTGCAGCCTTCCAATTGTCAAATAGTTTCTGTCTCTTAATATTTAGGTTAGCCACACACTTTGTTTTCTCAAGAGAATTAGAAGATAATTTTCAGAATCCTTAAAGCACTTATGTGTTTCTGGAAGCCAACTTTCCCAAATACTTCCATTAATCACTTAAAGTAAGTTAAGTAATTATAAGTAATTTCAATCAAATGTTATTTTGAGAGACGAAATGCTACTGACACCTGGCCCTAATTTTAATTTTATTTGGAAAAGCACTTGGGCCCCAGTGCAGCCAGTAGACATGGCAGTAATTCTATGACTAAGGAGTCCACAGAATTCCTTCTGTCAATGGCTCTGGACCTAAAAGACAATAGAAAATCTCCTCAGCCCAATAACTTAGAGCAGGTCTAGGAGTTTTTCGTTAGAACCACAACTATCTGTACAGTCTTCACAACTACAACCTTCTTCAGGAAGCATAAGGCAACATCAAGCTAGCTAAACCATCAAGATGTCTTTGCTAAGTTTCAGCAAATATATGAAGATATACAAGGGATGGAGGTACTCTCCCAGAATTTAACATCCTTCGAAAGAAGCCACCCTTCTGCCATTCTTTTTTTCTTAAATATATGAAATTTATTGTCAAATTCGTTTCCATACAACACCCAGTGCTCATCCCAAAAGGTGCCCTCCTCAATACCCATCACCCACCCTCCCCTCCCTCCCACCACCCATCAGCCCTCAGTTTGTTCTCAGTTTTTAAGAGTCTCTTATGCTTTGGCTCTCTCCCACTCTAACCTCTTTTTTTTTTTTCCTTCCCCTCCCCCATGGGTTCCTGTTAAGTTTCTCAGGATCCACATAAGAGTGAACACATATGGTATCTGTCTTTCTGTGTATGGCTTATTTCACTTAGCATAACACTCTCCGGTTCCATCCACGTTGCTACAAAGGGCCATATTTCATTCTTTCTCATTGCCACGTAGTACTCCGTTGTGTATATAAACCACAATTTCTTTATCCATTCATCAGTTGATAGACATTTAGGCTCCCTTCTGCCATTCTAAAGGCACTCAGCTCTTATACACCTTTATTATGACTTAAGATAATTTTATGTACATTTACATATTTAAAAAAAGAAACAATGTTGCTTTGAGGAAAATCTATCATGCCCTAAAGCAAACAGCTGAATTTTGTCTAGGACTAATATTAAATATTAAATTATCTCTGTGGTTGAGAATTTGGTATCAAGTTATTTTATGGCGTAATTACCTTAGACCTTCAGTTATCTTAGGAGAATATAATTATGAATAATGATTTTCATTTTCCACTATGGCTTGATTTAATAACTAGGTTTGAAGTTCCCCTTCTGGAAATGAGAATTTATCCCCTATTTCTGAGATTCCATTCTGACAAAATAACTATATGTTTTTATACATCTCAGCTCAGAAAGTAACCAAGGCAATACAGCCAAAAGACACTATAAAAGACTGAGCTTCTCTGGGTGTTAAAAAAAAAAATCTGTTGAATTAGAATGCTTGTTGGCTTTTTCCTTTTTTTCCCAGCTTTGGTGGATATGATTTGTTTATAAGAGAGATAAGACATGCTGATAAAAATAGAACTGGCCCAAATAAGCTGATTTATGAAGAAATATTTAATACTTTCAATTTTTTCTGTGGCCAGACTTTTGGGTATTTAACTCATGTAGGGTTTACTATACCACTATACCACTACTATACCACTTTAGTGGTTACTAAACCCCTCCCCACCGTGAACCTCCGTATCTATCTTACTTTGATATAGTCCTCTCATCAAATCTAATTCCACGAAATCAGGGTTTTTTTTACTCTTTAAATTGGGTTGTAAAGAACCTCAGCCCATAAAAATGTATAATAAGAAAAACAAACACATATAGCCCTACTATGCACTAAGCATTGCTCTAAGCTAAATCATCTTGCATAATAATCAGAACTACCTTATGAAGTGATATAATTATCTCTCCTATTATACAGATGAGGAATTTGAGGCACAGAGAAGTTAAGTAGCTTGTGTAATATTGCTCTGCTAGAATGTGAGTCCCGGCAGTTGGGTTCCAAAGTCTATTCTTTTACAGCCTCTCTTGACACCATAGAAGAATATTTATGGACTTAGGCATAGAATGTTTCCTTGCTTAAAATTATGTTCATATACATATTTTAAATGGGATCATATAGGTTTTCTTTGCTAATCCTTATATTATGAATATTTTTCTAAGACTTCATTGAGCAAAGAGAAAAACTAAAAAAAACTTTGCTCTCAAAGCACAGAACCATTTGAGAAGTTTGTCCTGATTGTGATACAATCTCCCTCAGGAAACTTGCTGCTTGAGACACATGGTATAGTAGGCGAGTCATCCCTGAACTAGAAACTGATCCTAGAGCTGAGGGACATGGGTAACAATTTCTTTGGACCTCTTTTAGTCTGTGATTCTCAAAATAAGGGTGTTAAATTAGGCTATCTTCAGATTCTATGCACTAAGATGCCTGGATACCCACACTGGAAAACAAACACTCAAGAATTCTTACTGAGCACCACTTCAGCAGTGTATGCATGTGACATACATGCTCCATGGAAGAAAAGAACAGGGCATGAGCAATCAGGTAGGGCAACAGAAGGCACCTACAAGAACTTTCAAGTGGGAATAGGGGCTTATGCAAAGGCATGGCCAGCCTCCAAGGCAATGGAGATGTAGGTGAGGTTGTTGGCAGTGCCTTTTCACCAGCCTTTGCCTCTGAGAAAGTAAATCTTTACCTTTCTGCCTACACCCTTCAGCCTCCTTCCTCACACTCCATATTTGGTATAACATTTCTTATGGTTTCTCTTTCTCCCTACCAAATGGGAATCCCATGTGGACCTGCACTTTCTAAGCATCTCAAATCTTTAGGACCTGCCTCCACATATGTAACAAGCAGAAGTGGTATTTTAAATATCTGACAATCAGAATGATGCCAGCCATAGTGCTAAAGTGAGGTTCTAGGCCCCATGGCACTCAGTTGGAACATTTTTATACCTGGATTGTGGGGAAGTCCAAAGAATCCCGGGATAGGGGCCACACAGCTGTAATGGCAGAGTCCCCAGCTAAATGGAAGCACACTGGCTCAGCCAAAACATGTAACAACTGTAAACAATCAGTTTGCCCATCCTGGTTTATACCAACTCAATAGAAACCCTGAAGATAACAAAAATAGTTGAAAATAAGATTAAATCCTAATTGATTAAATCTTATATACACATATATATAATGTGTGCACATATATGTACATACACATATCAATACACAGATACAGACATAGATAGCTAGCACAGTAGCTGCTTCAAGAAATTTCTTTCCTCCATTACTCTCAACACTAAAAATGTCTCTCAAACTCAATCCAAGCCTATAACCCAGATTCTGTTCTTACTCTCCTGTTACCCCATGATCCTCAACAGCAAAGGCATGTCAGTTCCATGTACCATGTTACCTACCATCACTTTACCTGGTCCACCTTTCTAGCATCTTCTCTTCACCACCTACATCAGGACCACAATGGCCCAAGAGCCATTCAGGTGGACACTACTGGGATAATCTGGGAAGTGGGTGGTAGGAGTTAAAGATGGTGGCTACTCAGACATTTATTTTTTTACTGTCACATGACTTCATCTGTACATGAGATCTTCACAGTGGCAACAGAATAAAATAAAAGCACATTTTATGTGACAAACGTCAAGTTGAATATTTGGCTCTTGGTAGAGAATAAACAAATGAGACTGATCAAGAAAGTACATAACTGAGCAAAGGGCCTTAAGGCCAAAGTGTCTGCATCTAGTATCATGACCTGGGGCATTTGCACATCTTAAAATTGCTACAGTCAGTGCACAACTCAAGCTCACTACTGTGCACCCTACACGTTCCATATCTCCTTTCCCTAAATTATGCTCTTATGGAAAGAAGGAATTTAATTGATTAAACATAACTACTGCTTGGAAGTTAGCATCCAGTATGCAAAATAAGCATTGAATTATCTTCTTCCATTATAACCTGATTGGTTAGTGTGTGTGTGTGTGTGTGTGTGTGTGTGTGTGTGTGTGTGTGTGTGTTGGGGGCTAGGGGGGTAGGGCTGAACCTAAAGAGAAAGAAAAAAAAAACTAACGATGCTCACGTGCAAACATAGCTAAATATCTTTGTTTTAACGTAAATATTTCCAGCTTTGGATTACTCAATTAAGAAAGCAAATCCACTGAAGATAAACAGACTGAATGAGAGTTCCCTATGTTAACTCACATGACTCCTCTGAAACTTCCAAAACTTAAACATTTTTCTGGGTATCACTAAAACAAGGATCCTTGTGCATAATAACATGGGCTACTACAATATGTTTGACCTGGAAAACAGCCAAAGATAAGAGTCTTAACAGAAGAGAAATATTAGTAAAAGCATTATGGAAGCAACATAGTTCAACCCAGAATAAGCTATCTAGTGTTTCTTATCTTAGTTTATTTATATTAGTTCCTTTAAACTTCATGACCCTAACTCAGAGTTGGTGAACTTATTCCTTATCATTTCATTTCCTTATCCAGAGATATTTGTAAATGGTTATATTTATGGAAGAAAGTGCTAATAGAATTGTTCACATTAGTACTGGTGAGTATTTATTTAACAGGGGTTAAAAGCAAGGTAGAAAGAAAGGAGGGGACAGCTGAAAAAAAATGTTATGCTTCTGTGGCATTTTTTTAAATCCATGTTTTATGAATTAAAACTGCGGAAAGATATCGTGATGTCTAAATATTTAAAAGGAAATATTATGCTTCACAGAGGTCATTCTGGCACAGATTGTGGGCTATTCCACGTCTGCCCTTAAGAATTCGAGAATCATATCCTTGATGTCATCCTTAAGATTATAAAGCTCCACAATTTTGATTAACTTGTTTTTATGAGACTCTGGCCTGGTGCTCAAATACTTATGTTTAATTATTTCATTCTTTTAAATTAATAGTAAGATTTTCCTTCCTGTAGCTTAAAAATAAAATGTTTATGTAGCAGTGAAAAATGAAATATAGGTAAAGGATAGTAATTTGGGTTTCACTGCTAAAAATAGTATGGGCTGGGAAAAAAATGTTAGCATATATCGTAGCGCATTGATATTAACAAAAAAAGCTAAAGTGCTTTCTGCAAAAATCACAGGAAACCTTTGTACACTAAACATCCATGCCTGCAGGAAAACATTTCCTTTTTTCAAGTCAAAATTAATGCCTAAACATTTGTGAATGTTTCCAAAGCAAAAATTATGGGCAGGTATTCTCCTAGCTCATGTAAGAACAAAATGATGACATTTTTATTCCACCTCACAGCCAGCCAATTCATATCTTCTGATATAACAAAAACTTACTGCTCATTAACAAATTTGCGTGCCTATCAATAACACTATTTCCATCACAGATTCTTTCCCCAAATTTGTACTTGCATCCAGCAGCTTACTCAACTTCTTTAACAGACGTCCTAAATTCAGCATGTCCAAAACTCAATTCCTGGTCTTTCTCTTAAACTCCTCCTCCCCAGCCTTCCCCATCTCCCTTAATGGTGACTCCATCCTTCTGGCTGCTAGACTGAAAACTTTGGAGTCATACCTGACTACTCCCTTTCTCCAACATCCACATCCAACCCGCCCAGAAATCTTACTGTTGTTACTTACAAAATATAACAGGATCTGACCACTTTTCACCACTACCACCCCAGACTTAGCCACCATCATCTTCCACCTGGATTTTGTGGTCCTCTTGCTTCTGTCCTTGTCCTACTACAATGTCTTCTTAACACAGAAGCTAGATTGAGCCTTTCTAAACTTAAGTCAGATCATGTTCTTTCTCTCCTCCAAACTCTCTCAGAATAAAAATTAAATTCCTACAATGGCCTACAAGACCCTACTTCAGCTCTCAATCTGTTACCTTCCAGACCTCTTCCCCAGCTACCCTCCTTGCTAACTCTGCTCCAGCCACACATCTTGCTATTCCTCAAACGTGACACTCATGCTCCCAAATTAGGTCTGTGCCTTGGCTGTTCTGTCTGCCTAGAATGATCTTTCTCCAGATGTTCACATGGTTTATTCCCTTTCAAGTCTCAGATGTCACCTTCTGACCACCCTATTTAAAATGTACTCTGACCACCTCACTTAAAATTATAATCCTCATTTCTCTACCCACACCCAGCACTCCTGATTCCTCTTACTCTGCTTTGCATTTTGTTTTTCATAACATTTATCACTTTAAAATTTGTGATATTACTTACTTATTTATGCTTATTATTTATAATATCCCCCCACCTCTAGCATGTAAGCTCCAGAAGGGAAGTAATCTTTGTCTGTTTAGTACACTCATATATCCCAAGCACCTGAAATAGTACCTGGCACTTGGTAGACACTTGATAAATATTCGTTGAATTAATGAATGGACAAAGGAATGCAGTACTTTGTCAAATAGTGGGAGTTCACTGCCAATCTTCATTTACATATCCATTCATATACCCATTCACCAACAATTTTATCAGTCACTGAGTACCTATTCTGTACTTAGTGTGTATCTATACTCCATTGTCCCACTAGACAATCAGACAATCACACAAAATCTGAGATCACATTGGATGTACTCATTTATGGAGATAAAACAATTGGATGGAAAGGACCTAAATTAAGAGACTACCTAGTTCAGCGCTGTGTAATAGAGTGTTCTACAATAACAGAAATGGTCTATATCCATGCTGTCTGGTATAGTAGCCACTAGTCACATGAAGTGTTGAGCACTTGAAATGCAACTAGTATAATTGAAGAACTGGATTTTTATTTTATTTTATGTTAATTAATTTAAATTTCAGTAGTGGCTAGTGGGTATTATGCTGGACAATACAGCTCTACTTCATCCCTCTGCCTCTAACTAGGACTTTCCTTAAGATGCCCAATGCAGGTTGCTAAATGTACCACTCCTTTTCCTCATGAAAGATATTAACAGCTAGTTACCATATCTTGTTAACTAATCTTTATGTGGTTCATGAATGTGTCTTCTTTCATAATTATTGTTATTTTGTTAGCTAAGGTAAAACTTTTATATTATATCAACCAATTTATTGATACAAATTTATATCAACTTATAAAAAAAATTCAGAATTTATCCTATAAATCCAATAGCACATTTTCACTATTTCACTATTTACATAACATAATTTCTGTTACTTTTTAAACTTTATTTCAAGGCTGTATTGAGGTATAATTGAGGTATAATAAATTGCATATATTTTAAGTGAATAATTCAATGAGTATTGACATAAGTATACATCCATGGAACCATCACCATACATATTGTAATTTAAAGCTCAAATGACCAGAACCACTGCTGACCCATAGGACATGGTTGTGCAAACTGGAGGAAAGGAACCTTTGACCCAGCAGAAGCTTTCCTATGCAAGGATACACAACATAGTAAAAAACAGTGAGTTCAATTTCAGCTCTATTTATCTCTTCAGCAGTGACTTCATACAGCAAACAACATAAACAACCACAAATGGCAGTCCTGAAAATTGGTCTGTTAAATTCATTTTTAAAATATAGTACTAAGATTTTGAATATTACACTCTGTTTTCTGTTTCAAGGTGGTAGAGTAGGAATAGATTGTAGCCTCCCCTTCCCAATGCAAAACCTTAAAATCTTAGAAAGGGCTTTTTATCCATATAACTAGAAAATAATATCAACCTTTGGAGGACCATAACGTTGAGAAAACACTGGAAGACAAAAACCAGATGGAATCAGAATGAAGATTTAAAACCATGGCTCAAAACAAGAACAGAAGAGTGCTGCCAAAAATGTTAGGAATGTATACTAACGAGAGAGAGGCTGGGACAACAGACAAGTGTTACTGTTAGAGGACAGTAGCAGGAACAGCCAAGGTGAAACTGGGCACTTGCCCTCTATCAACCTGGGCCATATTTTGAATCAAAGAGCAGCAACATAAGTTGGTGACTTCACCTGGAAACAATGGGTATTGGAGCTTAGCTCAAAGAAACAAAGGAGCATCCCAGATACCCTGGATGGCTGGAGCTACCCAAGAGGAAAGAGATATCCCCTCATTCACCAGAATCTAGCCTCCAAAGCATCCTGCCCAGTGGCAGCCCTATCCTTCCCACATACTCTTGAGAACAGACTGAAATACAAGTTCCAGCAACAAATCCTGCCCCTGTCTCTAAGTGCTGCAGAAATACAGAGAACAGACTGCCAAACAAGAAGACTCAGCTACAAAAACACTTAGTTAGGAATCACTAAGCATTGGAGAAAGGCTAATATTTTTAAAAAGAGATAAAATGGAGTTCTTTGTCTTAAAAAAGTGAAGAACTTACACCTTAGAACCAAAACTAATGAAGACATTAGGACTTTAGAATAACTATAATTCATATCCATAGAGCTATTCAAGAGGATATTAAATCCATTAAAAAATTATGAGTTAAAAAGTACAACTATTAAAGTTTTGATCATTGACGTCTAATATTCAATAAGTGGGTCAAAAAACAGAATAGACATAGTCAAAGAACAAATTGCTGAACTAGAATGTTACGCCAAAAACTTCTTCCAAAATGCAATAAAAGTGATAAAGCGATATAAAGTATAAAATAAAAGTTAGGAATCAAGTAAAATAGACTCAAACATTGAATCATCCATATAATTGGAGTGCCTAAAGAGATATTAGGGGGAATGAAAGAAGGTAATATATACCTTCGTCACAGTTTAAGGACTAACCAAGTGCTGAGTGAGCTGAATTTTTAAAACCCACACTTAAACATTATATTAACATTTCAGAAGACCAAGAACAAATGAAACAAATCTAAAGATCTTTGGAAAATAAAAAACAATGATCTACAGAGAATCTCCTTGATAATGCAAGAATGAAAAAAAGAGCAAGAAAAAAAGTGTTAAACCCATAATTTTATACCCAACCAAACTATCATTCGAGATAAAAATGAAACATGAAAGAACAAGTACGTTTATCATCTGTAGTACCTTTGAAATAATTATGCCATCCAAAATAAAAAATTAATATAGTAATAAGGAAGCTCTGAGAAGCAATGGTGAAAAAGAAATCCATTAAATAACATTAATAATTATATTTAAATGTTATTTTTTACAACAACAATAACAATTTTAAAAATAACAACGTAGAACTAAAAGTCCAAACGATTTCAACATGGGAGGAAATGGTAATGAAAGGGAATGCTTCAAGTAAAATGGAAACATTTAGAAACTTTGTTTTGTTCAATAAATGTAGAAAAACACTAATTAACTCTGGATACTAATAGAGAATATATTTAGCTGTATTTGTTAAAAATTAAATAGTAATTACTGGAAAAACACAATCACAATTTATAATTTATACCAGCAGAAAAAATAGAAGAAAATTAAATCAATCCAAAAAAGGCAGAAAAAAGAAGTATTCAAATCTACAACCTCCCCCACAAATTACTAGGCCCACAATATTTCATGGGCAACTCTTACCAATGCTTTTAAAACACTAAAAATTCACATTTTAAACAAATAAGAATGGAAAAATATGAGAAGCCACTAAACCATTTAGGTATGTGTTATAAGCTTTCTAAAAATTCAAAACAAGACTGCATAAGGAAAGAAACCTAAAAGCCAATCTCACAAGCATCAGTGCAAAAATGCTAAATAAAAATATCAGAAATGTAAATTCAGCAATCTATTTAAAAAATAATGTATTATGATCAGGTAAGTTTTATTCAGGGATACAAAGATAGATTTTTCTAATAGTGAACACGAAATGTAATTCACTAACATAATTCATATGAATCAGGAAAAAAATAATTCAAATGATGTCCCAAAATCTCAATTGTGGAGATACATATGTGACTGTGTGTGTGTGTGTGTGTGTGTGTGTGTGTGTGTGTATAAAATCTAAGAACAAAAAGAAACTTCCTTAATTTGACAAAAGGTATCTACCCCCTCCCCCAAAATACAGCAAACATGATATTGGGAATATTGTCTTTAAGGTCAGGAACAAAATAAGAATGACACTGCTACTACTTAACATCATACTGGATGTCCTTGCCAATGGAATTAAATAAGTAAAGCCATATTAAGTGGTATAAGGAGTGGAAAATCAGAGAAAAACTACTTTTAATTTCAGAAAACATGATGATCTACTTAGAAAATTAAACATAATCAAATGAAAAACTACTATAAATAAGAAGGAAGTTCAGCAAGACGGCAAAATGCAAAATCAACATAAAAGATGAACAACTTTGCTGTACATTAACTTCAGTGGTTTTTTTAAACATAACTGGTGAAAAAAATCACATTCCCAATAGCAACAGACATTAAAGTATAAGGTCCTTAGGAGTAAAATTAATAGAAATAAAAAAAGCCTCTATGGAAAAAAATTATAAAAGTTAACTGAAAAAACATAAGGTGACCTTAATAAAGGAAAAAATATACCACATTCATAGATAAAAACCTCAATACTTTTTAAGTGTAAATTCTTTTTCAAATTAATGTATAATATCAATGCAATCTTTCTCAAAATACAAATAGAATCTTTTATAAAATACTAAAATGTATACAGAAGATTGGATGAACAATGGTAACTAAAGTCATCTTTTTAAAAATTTTTTTAATGTTTATTTATCTTTGAGAGAGAGACAGAGTGTGAGCAGGGGCAGGGGAGGGGCAGAGATAGAGGGAGACATAGAACTCAAAGTGGGCTCCAGGGTCTACACTATCAGCACAGAGCTCAACAGGGGGCTTGAACTCATGAACTGTGAGATCATGACCTGAGCTGAAGTTAGACGCTTAACCAACTGAGCCACCCAGACACCCCTAAAGTCATCTTTTGAAAAAGATATACAAAAAGAAGGACTTTCCCTAACAGACATCAAACATATTATAAATCTATGGTAATTAGGACTAAATGACATTAATACAACAATATGCAAGTAGTTTAAAGACACAGAATAGATTCCAGAAACAGACCCACATAAAAAAGGGATTTTATAGATTGTAGTCGGTAAGCTCACAGACTGTAAAATCCAGACCCTTAAGTTGGATTTCTTGTTTCACCACCACATGACTATGTGTCATTAGACAAGTTACTCTATTTCTATGCCTCATTTTCTCTGTCAAATAAAGAATAACCATGGAATTAACCTAACGTTTTTGTTAAGAGGATAAATATGAATGTATGTATATGCATATCTATATATTCATATATACAAAACATGAGGAAAATGGAATTTCAAATCATTGAGAAAAAAATAGTATCGCATTTCAAATTGATAAGAAGAACTAGATAAATATTTTTAAAAAGTTGTTACATCTTTACTTACACCTCTCACAAAATTGCAATCAGGACTTAAATTTTTAAATGGTAAGAAATTATTAGAAGAAAATGTGGGCATATATGTATAGGACTAGAGTCAGGAAAGCCATCTGAAATAATACACAAAAAAGCAAAAGTTCTAAAAGTAAATATAATGAATTTGACTACATAAAAATTTAAACACCTGACTGGCCAAAGCACTTTAAAAGTAAAAAGATGTTGGGGCTCCTGGTTGGCTCAGTCGGTTGAGCATCCAACTTCAGCTCAGGTCACGATCTCACAGTTCCTGAGTTTGAGCCTAGCATCGGGCTCTGTGCTGACGGCTCAGAGCCTAAAGCCTGCTTCAGATTCTGTGTCTCCCTCTCTCTCTGCCCCTCCTCCACCTGCACTCTCTCTCTAAAAATTAAATAAACATTTTTTAACTAAAAAAAAAAAGTAAAAAGATGAGCAACATGTACAACAACAAAGAATTAGAATTAAATCATTTAAAGAAAGAAGAACTAATCTAATTGGAAAACGGGCTAAGAATATAAACAGTAATTCACAGAAGAAATCATAAAAATGGTCGAGTTATATAAACTGGTGTTCAACCCCACTTTAATGGAGGAAATTCAAATTCAGTGGGTATACTCAGACACAGTTGGAGGGTCTATAGACATAAGCACTGAAGAGGTCATCTTGTGCAACTCATCACCCTAAAGTTCTACTGTTGATATCTACCCCAGAGAGACACTTGACCTATGTGCCCAAGGACGCATGTATAAAGAGCTTCACAGCAGTGTTATCTGTAACAGTGAAAACTTCAAAGAAACCTAGATATTCATAAAAACAGGAATGACTAAATAAATAATTGAGCACCCTTTCTATGGAAGACCATGCTATAATTTTCTAAAATGAAGCAAACTTACATCTACTAAAATGAAAAAATGTTTAAGCCATATTGTTATGCAAAATAAAAGATACATTACTTATATTAAAATATATCCACAAATAGATATCTTTTCTATCCCCACAGAGAAAGGTCTGGAAGCATATTAGACACTGTTAATAGTGACCATTTCCAGCAGAGAAGACTAAGGTAGAAGGCATTGGAGAGGGGAACAAACAGTACTTCAGTTTAATCTGTTAAATTCTAGTTTTTTAATAAGAATCTATTACTAAGGCAATTTTAAATTATTGTTCATATACAAATTATTTTTTAATGTTTATTTATTTTGAGAGAGGGAGAACATATGCATATGAGTGGGGGAAGGGCAGAGAGAGAGAATCCCAAGCAGGCTCTGTCCTGTCAGTGCAGAGCCTGGCACAGGGCTCGATCCTACGAATGGAAAGATCATGACCTGAGCTGGAATCAATAATTGAACACTTAACCAACTGAGCCACCCAGGCACCCCTCATGTACAAATTATTTTTAATATGTGTCATACATGTGGAAAACAAGTGATGAAGTTATAGTGAAGTATTGTAAGCAAAGTTGCTTAAAGTTAATAAAGTCAGTGAAACAACAGACTAAGATATTTCCTCCTTCGTTTAAGTTACTTCTTCCTTTTATTCATACTACTAGGGAATCGAAAGAAACTACATGTTACACCATATCCTTCTAGTCTTAAAAAACAAAAGGTAATCTTGGGTGGACCTATATTTTTTGTGGCTGTTTTTTGGGTGAAGTTTGAATTACCCATCCAGGATGCGGTGACATAAATGCTCTGTAATTTCTAATATAATTACTCTGGAAACAAGAGTCACCCCTTAATGCAATTATAACATTTGAATGTTAATTTAACAGAATAGTCTTTCTTCAGTCTTAGTTCAATATGCATTGGAAGAAAAGTTTTATAATTAAGAATTATCCATGTTTTAGAATTTTGATTCCCACATTGACTGTTTTGTGATAGAGTGTTGAAGGATGAATTGAATTGGGCTTTTAGTATGAAATGTAAAACTGTGAAGGCCAAGTATATAAACATTTATTTCTTGATAACCACAAGTGGCCTATGATTAAGACAGAACCTGATAATTTAAGGAAAATTAACTTGTCTAAAGTGAGAACAGAGAATAATTCATGAATGTACTAATTTTTCTTTCTCCTTCCCTGTTAGTCTACATTGGTCTTTAGCTATGACATGTACAAACCAGTGGGAAAACATTAACTATGGTTAATGGACTGAATGGATTTATTTAAGAAGCAATATTTAAAGAACTAAAAGCATCAAATTATCTCCACGACACATATATTGGTCACAGAGACATAATATAAAGTACATCATAAATCTTACTTCTTCCAAAAACCCCATCTCAAGCCCCACAAAGATTGAAAGAAACAGCACATTCCAAATCTCAAAGTCTCTTAACCATATTTTTACCTTTCTTTTCTCATCAACTCTTTTAATATTTTTCTACCCTTCTAATTAAAGTCTATACTCTAGAGGGAAAACTGTGGGAGCAGTAGAGCATAAGCCTTTTCAGTCTGTAGAGTCTGGATATGAAATCAGGTCTGGCTACTTTCAAACTGACTAAACTTGAGATCATGTGTTGTTTTTAACTTTATAGAAGACCTCAAGGAAGGATTATATCTGAATTTTCTTTGCTACCCCCACAGTGCCTATTTATGATACAATAACATTGTAGGTCCTTAAAAATAATGTCAAATAAATGAATAATGAAAGCAAAATCCAAATGAAAATGACTAAATATTCAATGGAATTTTAAGAAAAAGAAACTTCTTTATCAGCAGTGGAAAAGTAATAAGTAGAAAATTGATTTTTAAAATTAAAATGGAAGCATTTGAGTTCATTATATTACACTTAAAAGAAAGTAATGGAGCCTCTCTCAAAACCCATTTCCATTTAAAATAAACAAAAGCCAAATATATAGGTAGAAATTGAATCTTAAGTGCTTTCCCTGCCTTAATACAACAGTTTCTTGGAGAAATTTTAATCACCACTAAGGCCTCCAAATGTAAAGGTGGTTTAATTTTAGAAAAATCTTAATAAGGACAAACGAAGGATTTATGGGCCTTTAACTTCCTTGATGTAAGTGAAGAATACAGAAATTTAAGAGTTTGAAGACTGCTGTGCAGGGCAGGGCATCCAGAAGCTCTCCTACTGACTGCACCAGATTTCCTGGTCTTGGATCCCTCTAGAGGTGTCTAGCTCTTTTGGGGGTCATTTAACGTGTTTCCATTTGCTACCTCTAAAGGTATTTTCTACCCTCTTGCTTTCACTCCCTTCCCTTAGGAATGTAAACTTTAGTTACAAAGATAGGGAAATATTGGAATAGTTGCAGAGAAAAGAAAAATAAAAATACAGCCTGAACGGGTGCCTGGGTGGCTCAGTTGGTTAGACCTCCAACTCTTGATTTCAGCCCAGGTCATGATTTCACGGTTTGTAAGCTCAAGCCCCAAGTCGGGCTCTGTACTGACAGTGCAGAGCCTGCTTGGGATTCTCTCTCTCCCTCTCTCTCTCTCTCTCTCTCTGCCCATCTCCTGTTCAATCTCTCTCTCTCTCTCAAAATGAATAAACTTTAAAAAAAAAAAATGCAACCTGAAGACTGAACTTGGCAATGTTCTATTTCTTCCAATCTGCTTTGGAGTCTTAGAGGAATGACTATGTGTGCACAGGTGTGATTGGTGACCACCAGGCCTGTTTCTGAGTTTACTGCAAGATCAGGAAGATTCATTTTCCAGGTACAGCACTGGCCAACCAGCCTAAGCCCCAACCCTGCGTAAGATATATTTCTGCAATCACTATGTTTGTAACAATAGTGGTTTGTATTTAAGATTGCATAATGCTACATAAAAAAAAAATACCATCTTGGAGAATATATCTGTTCATCTAAGTTTATTAAAATACTAAGAGCTATTCCTATCTATTTACAAACAACAGTATGTTCTTAGAACATTTTCTTACCAACTTCATTACTTATTAAAAAAGAATTTCATCAGATTTATTTACTGAGCATTTGGAATAACTAAACATATTTACGTTTACACCTAGGTTTTATCTAAAAAAATACTTATTACAAAATACTACAGGCACTGAAAGGAAGCTTGCCAATTTGGTACTGGAAGAATTGCTTGGGTTTGTAGTTAATTTTAATAAAGTGTCTTTTTCTCACTAAACTCAAAATAATGTTTTTTGACAAATATATTTCTGACCAAGTATTTGACCATGATAACAACTAAATCTTATATGATACCTGTATTTGTCAAAATTTGGAGAAATGTCTTATCATTTCTATAGTCAATAAAACAATGAGCATCCTGGACTTGGTGAAAGGTAAAAATTGCTTCTGAAAAAAAACCATAATATGTTATAATTATCCAAACTTAACCAAGTGACAGAAAAATCCAGCTGGTCATGATGGTAACTTTCAAGTGCTGACATATATATTCTGAAATTGTTGAGAAGCATGTGGCCACAATTTTGTTCATAAAATGAAAAAACTGTGGAGGGGAAAAGAACCCCTCAAAGTAGGACAGTTTGAGTCAGAGTATTTACCATGTAACATCGTTTACAGGAGATAAGCCCACCTTTCCATTGACAGAACAGAACAGATAGCACTTCCATTTGTTTCATGAGAATACTAAGGCTAACTAACAAATAGAAAATACTAGAAAAGCTGATACATGTTAAGTAAGTTTCTTTCCTGCAATCTTACCTCTCCTGCACTTTCGAGAGGTAAGATTGGTGGAAATCTCTCGTATTCTAAAATACACAATTCTTAACCATTTCTGGCAAAAGCAGTTGAATTGAATCCCATATTTATTGAGTATTCACTCCACATAGTTCAGTCATATGTCAGAATTGTGAAGAACACAAAGGAGGTAGATCTCTGCTTTCAAGAGCCCCCAGTGAGATAGGAATACAAAACAGTAAGTTGAAAATGAGCAAGCAAACAAAAAGGCATAAAAGCAAATGCTAAACCGAAAATAAGTACTTGCTAAAATGTATAGACCAAACAATAAGTGCCCTTAAGGAATGAAGAGAACAATGGAAGTAGAAAGTCCCATTTACTATGGAGGAAAGCATGAGGTATCTGCTTTTGTTTTCTTAGTAGACTTCGAAAGATACACAAGGTTTAAAGAGATACAAACACCAAAAAAGTCTTGTTTTGGTACCTTAAGTCAAGTAAGTCTCATGTGCTGCCAAGGGCCCACTGGAAACTAAGTGAGAACAGGCATATTTAGTATTTAAAGAGAATACCATTGTTAGAATGTGATAAAATATTCTGATTAGATTTTAAAGATGGAACTCAATTAGAAGAAAAGAAACTGCCTGAAGTATTGTTTCTGTTTCATGAGGATTTGAATACCAATAAAAGTCAGACCAATGAAAGAAATGTGCCACTCCAGGAATTCTCAACCAGGGACAATTTCACGCCTCAGAAAATATTTGGCGATGTCTAAATACATTTTTGCTTGTCACACCTTAGAATGGGAAATGCTACCAGTGTCTAGTGGATGGAGGCTAATGATACATAAGGATAAATATCCTACAACGCACAGGACAGGCCCCCACAACAAAGAATTATCCAGCATAAAATGTCAATTACGTTGAGGTTGAGAAACCCTGAGTCAGACCACCAAAGGCAGTAAATGGTGAGACTGTCTACCACAACACATGCAGCAAAACAGTCTAGATAAAGGTCAAAAAAATGATGTTGAAGTTACACAGGATGGAATCATATGAAAATCTAAATTTATATTATAGCCTTCTTGTGTCAATGAAGTTATAATTCTGGTATCAAAGAAGACATTTGGGGACATTAAAAACAAATGCTTTGCCAAAGCTGTAGAACCTAAATCTAATCATGAGGAAACATCAGACCCAAATGAGAAGATATTCTACAAAATAAACGGCCTGCAAGCTTCAAAAGTGCCAAGGAAGAACTAGGGAAATGTTCCAGAGTTAAATAAACTAAAGAGACACAATTAAATGCAATATGTAATTCTGAAATAAATCTTTTTGTTATAGAAGACATTGCTGAGCCAACTGGAAACTTGAATGAGTCCTGAGGATTAGATGGTAGTAATGTATCAATGTTAATTTCCTAATCTTGATGTTGATGTCATAGTTATGTTGGAAAATATCCTTGTTGTAGCAATGTACATTAAAGAATCGGGGGTAGATCGCCAGCCAGTGTGCCTTGATTTCAGCTCAGGTCATGATCTCATGGTCCATTGAGCCCACATCTAGGCTCCACGCTGACGGCACAAAGTCTGCTTGAGATTCTCTCTCCCTCTCTCTCTGCCCCTCCCCCACTTGCACACGTGCATGAGCCCATGTGCACTGGTGCAACTCCCTCTCTCAAACATAAATAAGTAAACTTTAAAAAAAAGAATTGGGGGTGATGGGAGAGGCACCTGGTTGTGGCTCAGTCAGTTGAGCATCTGACTTGGTTGAGCATCCAACTCTTGATCTCAGCTCAGGTCATGATCTCACAGTAGGTGAGATCAAGCCCCCATGCAGCTCTGCACTACAGCATGCAGCCTGCTTGGGATTCTCTCTGCCCCTCCCCCCAATTGCATGCATGTAGGTGAGTGCCCCCTCTCTCTCTCTCACAATAAATACACAAACATCAAAAAGAAAAAGAACTGGGGGTGATGGGACATCATGTTTGAAACTTATTCTCCAATGATTCAGGAAGAAAAAGTACTTCCTACTTTTCTGTTAAGTTTGTGATTGTATCAAATTAAAAAAAAATAAACAAAACAAATGCATTTTAGGGAAAGCAAAAAGCCCATGCATTTGCTAGCCAAGAAATGTTTTATTTAAAAATATAGCAACGTTATAGTTTTATTTGGGACAATGCATAACAATCCCTATCAAATCTATATGATAACCTTTTAAATCTTTTATGGAAGAAGGTAGGCTATACATCATACATACATGCATACACACATCCATACAATTTTGGCATTATGACCTCCAGATAATATCTTACTGAATTTTGAATTTAAGTGGAATATTCCTTATCCATTTGGCTATGTGAACTAATCCATTAAGTCATTTTAAAATAACCAACTTTTATCTTATTAAATATGATATTATTCCTAGTTTGCCATTCTCTTTAATTGGGCTGTTAAACAGAAAAATATATAGACAATTGCTTTTGTAGTTAGGTCCAGATCATATACAGCATAAGAGGTTATATGTAAACTTTAAACTTTAGTTTGGATTGAACCAAATCAAACGAATACATCAACCACTCTTAATGAGGAAACTAAGCTGGGCTTTACAAAAAGCAATCATTATATAGAATCTTCTCAAGAATATTTTAGAAAATTGTGTTCAATCCATTCCACATATATATTTTTTAAATCTACAATTTATAATGATCCTTTAAATAAAGCACTTATGAAAATTTTTTGGAATTTAGCTGAGGTCTTTATGTAACCAAGATTCTGACCTTTTCTGAGTATATTAAACACCTTTACATTCATGGTACTCATACCATGTTCTTCCAATCTCTTCATGTATTAGACATTATTCCCCCCTAAGGCACAAAATTCCAGAATAGAGAAACAAATATAGGGGCACCTGGGTGGCTCAGTCGGTTAAGCCTCTGACTTCGGCTCAGGTCATGATCTCACAGCTTGTGGGTTCGAGTCCTGCGTCAGGCTCTGTGCTGACAGCTCAGAGCCTGGAGCCTGCTTTGGATTCTGTGTCTCCCTCTCTCTCTGCCCCTCCCCAGATCATGCTCTGTCTCTCTCTCAAAAATAAATAAACTTAAAAAAAAAAAAAAGAAAAACAAATTTAAAAAACTGAGAAGAGGGGTATCTGGCTGGCTCAGTCAATAGAGCATGCCACTCTTGATTTCGGGGTCATAAGTTCAAGCTCCGTGTTGGGCGTGAAGCCTATTTTAAAAGAAAAAAACTGAGAAGAAATTCAAGTCAAACCATCTTCCAGTTCCCTTAGGGTGCCTGGGTGGCTCAGTTGCTTGAGTGTCTGGCTCTCAGTTTTGGCTCAGATCATGATCTCATTCATGGTTCATGGGTTTGAGCCCCATGTCGGACCCCAAGCTGACAGTGCAGAGCCTGCTTGGGATTCTCTCTCCTTCTCTTTCTGCCCCTCCCTGTTGCGCTCTCTCTCTTGCTCTCTCTCCTAAAATAAATAAATGAACTTGAAAAAAATCTTCCAGTTCCCAAGCATCTGATTTGACCCTTACATTGAGTGGTAATTTGTACTTCAAACTCTGCTCTGTTATACAATAATCTAGAAAAAATGGCAGGTCCCTCCTCCAAAGTGTATATTTCTTAGAGAATGATTGGGGTTAACAGTTTTGACTGGAATTGATAATAAATCTTGAGGTTGAAGATTAATTATTGGTAACAAATTTTTCTCTATAACATTAATAAAAGTATCTTGATTTCTATAACTTTCATGTACATGAATGTTGAAAGATTCTCTAAGACTGGCTGAAGCAGGGGAAACAAAAGCAAAAATGAACTATTGGGACCTCATCAAAATAAAAAGCTTCTACACAGTGAAGGAAACAATCAGCAAAACTAAAAGGCAACCGACAGAATGGGAGAGGATATTTGCAAACAACATATCATATAAAAGGTTAGTATCCAAAATCTATAAAGAACTTATCAGACTCAACACCCAAAAAACAAACAATCCAGTGAAGATATGGGCAAAAGACATGAATAGACATGTTTCCATAGAAGACATCCAGATGGCCAACCAACACATGAAAAAATGCTCAACATCACTCATCATCAGGAAAATACAAATCAAAACCACAATGAGATACCACCTCACACCTGTCAGAATGGCTAACATGAACAACTCAGGCAACAACAGATGTTGGCAAGGATGCGGAGAAAGAGGATCTCTTTTGCATTGTTGGTGGGAATGCAAGCTGGTGCAGCCACTCTGGAAAACAGTATGGAGGTTCCTCAAAAAATTAAAAATAGAACTACCCTACGAGCCAGCAATTGTACTACTAGGCATTCATCTAAGGGATACAGGTGTGCTGTTTTGAAGGGGCACATGCACCCCCATGTTTATAGCAGCACTATCAACAAGTATGGAAAGAGCCCAAATGTCCATCAATGGATGAATAGATAAAGATGTGGTGTGTACACACACACACACACACACACACACACACACACACACACACACAATGGAGTATTACTCGGCAATCAAAAAGAATGAAATCTTGCCATTTGCAACTACATGGATGGAACTGGAGGGTATTATGCTAAGCGAAATTAGTCAGTCAGAGAAAGATAAAAATCATATGACTTCACTCATATGAGGACTTTAAGAGAAAAAACAGATGAACATAAGGAAAGGGAAGCAAAACAAATATAAAAACAGGGAGGGGGACAAAACATAAGAGACCCTTAAATATGGAGAACAAACAGAGGGTTGCTGGAGGGGTTGTGGGAGGGGGAATGGGCTAAGTGGGTAAGGGGCATTAAGGAATCTACTCCTGAAATCATTGTTGCACTATATGCTAACTAACTTGGATGTAAATTTAAAAAAATAAAAATAAATTAAAAAAAAAGAAAGACTGGCTGAAGCAGAAGGAATAATAGAAAGAAGGTTCTCAAAAGAAGAAAAAGAGGAGACAATAAGGAATAAGCCCAGGAAGCACAGAAAGTTGATTAGAAAGCCTGAAGGAGATGGCCCTCATGTGAGGGAGAGGAAAAAATGCACACATATCAAGGTCTGAACCCATGTGGAAAGGGAAGAAGAGGAAAGAAAGAGAATTCCCATGATCACAGTGAGTATATAAGAATGTACATACAGAACAATATGAAGCAAGGACAAGAGAATATCATTGGCTTGGCTGTTTAATGAACAGAGGGCTAGAAATGGACAATGTGATGAATTTGTTGAATCATGCATTAGTGGGTTTTTTGTTTATTTTGTTTTTGTTTTGTATAGTTTTGTTTTGTTTTTTGGGGAGAGAGAGCCTGCAGGGAAGGGAGAGAGACAGAGAGAGAGAGAGAGAGAGAGAGAGAGAGAGAGAGAGAGAGTCTTAAGCAGGCTCCACGCCCTGACACAGGGCTCCATCTCGTGACTGTGAGATAATGACCTGAGCTGAAATCAAGAGTAAGATGCTTGGGGCGCCTGGGTGGCTCAGCCGGTTAAGCATCCAACTTCAGCTCAGGTCATGATCTTCCATTTTGTGAGTTCCAGCCCCTCATTGGGCTCTGTGCCTACAGCTCGGAGCCTGCAGCCTGCTTCGAATTCTGTGTCTCCCTCTCTCTCTGCCCCTCCCCTTGCTCATACTCTGTCTCTCTCTGTCTCTAAAAAATATGTGTTAAAACAAATTTTTTTAAAAAATGAGTAAGACGCTTAACCACTGAGCCAGTCACCCAAGCACCCCTAATAATGCATTGTTAAATTCCTTGGTCTAGCAATCACCAGAAAGAAGTTAGAAATAAACCACTGTTGTTGCTATTATTCAACTTAAATTCTAATTAACAGAATTGTATATGTAGGCATACCTCGAAGATAATGTAAGTTCCATTCCAGACCACTACAATAAAGTGAATATCATGCAATAAAGTGAATCAAATGAATTCTTTGGTTTCCCAGTGTATATAAAATTATGTTTACACTATACTGTAATCTATTAAGTGTGCAATAGCATTATGTCTTTAAAAAATACATATCTTTTTTTCAGAGAGAAAGAGAGAGAGAGCATGCAAGTAGGGGAGAGGGACAGAAGGTAAGAGAGAGAGAGAAGGAGAGAGAATCTTAAGCAGGCTTTACACTCAGCATGGAACCTGACGTGGGGCTCGATCCCTCAACCTTGGGACGATGACCTGAGCTGAAATCGAGTCAGACGCTCAACTGACTGAGCCACCCAGGTGCCCCCCAAAAGCATATATCTTAATTTAAAATATTCTATTGCTAAAAAAAAAATGCTAACCACCATCTGAGCATTTAGGGAGCCATTGTCCCTGATCACAGATCACCATAACAAACATACTGAAAATGAAAAAGTTTGAAATATTGTGAGAAGTACCAAAAAGAGACACAAGTACATGAAGTGAGCAGATGCTGTTGGGAAAAAATAGCGCCAGTAGACTTGCTTAACACAGGGTTACCACAAACCTTCAAATTGTAAAATAATAATAATAATAATAAATTTTAAAAATAAATAAAATAAAAAACCACAATATCTGTGAAAAGCAGTAAAGTGAGCCAAGTGAAGTACCATAAAATGTATTCCCATAATGTTGGTCTCACTCCTCTTCATGTGTGAGTACGAGAGAAGGGAACTCTTTTGCTTAAGCCCAGTGTGTGAAGAAGAATACCTGGAAGGACAAGCGAAGTGATAAGCACCACCGCTTATCTCAGCACATCTTGCAGGACCAAACAGCAAGAGATGATCCAGATAATCAGCTTGGTTTAGAATGTTTAGTGCCTGCCTTCCCTCTGTGCAACCTTTCAGGAGTGGCTTCTTCCAAAAAAAGGGCTTTCCAGAAGAAAGAACAAGAATGCTAGCACACAAGGTCTCGGGTGAGATATCACTCACATCACTGCTCCTGACCCATTCAAAAAATGCCCCTGCTCTCAGACCAGTGAGTGGGAAGCAGCTAGGCATCGTTTGCAGTATGTCCCAGCCTCACAAGACCCCTCTCAGGACACATGCACACCACACACCACTCTGGAACTAGCCTCCCTCCATCTCCTGGAATGACAGGCACAATTGATGAGGAGAGTTGCTGATGTTCCGAAAAGCCCAACATCTGGAGGTGCCAAGGACATGATGAGACAGAGAAATCCTGATCTCTTATACAACAGATATCTAGGGAAATAATCCAATACAGGTCATGTTCTAAATTCCAGAAAGATAGGCTGCACAATACTGTGCCTTATCTGTGAATTCATACACCTGAGTTAATAAGCTATATGACCTTGAGAAAGTCAAACTTTCTGGGTCTCAGCTTCCCCATCTCTCATAAAGCTTACTGCCTTGCCGCACTTCATCTGCCTGCTCCTTGATCCCTCACCCTCATGATCCAGTCAATGGAAGTGTGTCCATTTTGGTTATCAGGTTGGTAATATCATTACTCAGGAAGTACATTGCCGTTAAGATGTACTTGGCACTTCGATGATAGGCAAAATGGACTGGGCAGGCTTATTTCAACAACTCTAATGAAGCAGGGTCTCTCCTAGGAAATCTTATCAAACTACTAAGGAAGAAGTATGTGGACTTTTTTTTTTTTAATAAGGCCGTCTAGGTCTGCCAAACTTTTAGAAGTCAATAGACAATATTTGGGAACAATAGGAGGAAAAGAAACAATGCATTCTCAAAAGCATCACATGTGTTTTAACTCTTCTATTTTTCAAAATGGAAGTGACCTTATTTTTCTTCTAATTATAAGGATTTTTACCACATATTGTCTAATTGCTTTTCAGGAAGCTTTCCTTAGTTGACTTTCCCACCAGCAGTGTACAGTGTCCATTTCCTCACATCCTCACTATACAAGGCATTGTACTCTTTACAGTCTTTGTCAATGTGTCGGTTGAAATAATACTACCTTCCTTTGAGTTTTTAATTATCAGTGAGGTTAGTTTTTCACACATTTATTATTAATTGTTTACCTATGTTATTTGCCCATGTTTCTTTTGTATCTCTTTTGTTTTATTCGTTTAAGAGAGCTGTTTATATTAAGAATATTTGTCCTTGACTATTTGGGTCAAAAATATTTTTGTCTGGCTTGCTGCTTGTATTGTAACTGGATTCATGAGATAGGTTTTTTTCTGTGTAAAATTTTCAGTTTTTATGGAGTCAAATATTTTAGTCTTGTTTTACTGCTTTTCTGTCTTGTTTAGGAAGATCTTCCCCACTCTATCAATCTATCTATTATCTATCTATATATCTATCTATCTATCATCTATTCTCAAGTATTTCAGGCTCATTTTTTCCACTTACATTTTTGGTGCATCTACTATATATTTTGGTATAAGGTATGATGTAGAGAATTAATTTCTTTTTTTTTTTCAATTATTTCAACATGCATTGATTGAAAAATCTGTATTTTCTTTTCTAATTTGAAATGTCTCTCCTTCCCAGCACAAACTTCTTATATGGAGGTGTCTGTTTTTCTAGACTTTCTATTATTTTCCCTTGATATCTTCATCGGATATGAACTGATTCTGACACCACTACCAAAGTGTTTTAATGAGTGTGGTTTCAAAATTTATTTTAATATGTGGTGAGGCAATCCTCCCAACTTGCACTTCAAAAATTTCCTGGCTATTCACACAGATTTCTTGCTCCAGCAGCAGTTAAGCCCTTGAAGTGAAGTTTGAATATATGTAACAATTTTTCAAAGTACACAAGCTTGTGAAAGCCCTAAAGCAAATAATTTAATAGGAAGTGGTCATCACCCCTTTTAGATACATTGAGAGCAGTCACTGTTGTGAAAGAGTGTGGATGGTGGCGAGGGTCAAGAATTTTCTAGCCCACAAGATGCATATTTGGCTGGCTTGTTATGGCCACCATAGATTTAAGTATAATGAAAATATAGAGAGACAGTGCATCCTCTTCATCACATTATTCTCAAAAAACATTAAAATTATCATATAAGTGGAAAGAATGTAATTTACAAATTCTCCACCATTTGTAAAGCTATGTGGACTTGTTGCAACGAATCAGATATTCGAAATTTTAATCACATTCATTTCTGCTGCATTCCCTGAGACCTTGTGTGTCAGGCCCTATTTCCTTTTCAGCCTCAAAAGTTCCTCTTCCCCACAGCAAGAGTCACTTCATCCCACCTATGATTGCTAAACCAATCACTGACTACCCAAAACCAGATGGGTGCTCTCACAACACCATTTACTCACTGGTCACATGGCATCAAAATTGCCATTGTTTTTACCTTCAGCACCTGTTAAAGAGTAGAAATAATGCAATATTCACTGTTGTATTCCAATCTCTAGCTCAATGCCTGACACTTATGAATCTAAAATATTCGTGAATGGGTGACTGCTACATATTAAATGTGAAAGAGGACACAGAATGTCCTAGCCCAGTACTCTCAGATTTAGCATCATCTTAGTTATTCTGACATTTCATTACAATTTTGGCATCTCACTCAGAATCTCTAGGACTACTCCACCACCAGAACTATCCTGTCCCTAAATCTCACCCCCCTGCTCTCCTCCCTGGTCCTGCTCACAGGCTTACCTGAATGCTGACTCTCTACCTGTATCAGACACAGCCATGCCCTACCTGCATGCCAGGACACTCCATAACTTTATGTTAGACCTTCTGGTGCCCACTGCCAACTTGGATTACCCTTCATCACCTAATCCCATGCCATTTGGATCCTGTGCTCCACCTGTTCCCAGTTCAGGACCACTCCAGCCCTTCTTCCAGCTATATACATGGGCCTTGCCTGCTTGAGCCCAAAACATATTTTTCAACATGAGCAGACTGAGTGAATTTCACTCTATAATTAGTTGCTTTCACACAGCCCAAATCCTCTTCAATTCTCACACAAAACTAGTGTTGGTACTGTGGAAGTCCAACTCCTATGAAAGTGTCTGGGAACAGATATTAAAGTAAGCCAGACATAAATCAAGTCATAGGATTTTAACTATGCATTCATTCTATGTGGCAAAAGAAAAGCTCTGTTTTTTCCCTCCAATCTCTCTCTCTCTCAAAAGGACAAAATTCTTCACTTTCCGAGAAACCACAAGTCACTTTCATCTGGTTTTCTCCCTTGTCCTCTCCTCTGTTTGAGCTCAGCATTTCACGTGTTCATTTTGGTGAGATTCCATCGCAATACATCACCAGGAACACATGTGTTCCACTGGGACTTTATTCCCTGGAAGATGTGAATGGTGATGTAAATAACAGCATCATTGGAATTTGGGGGAAGTGATGCAGGGAAGAAAGCTATGGTGAAATTAAGACAAAATCAAGCAACTATGATCAATATTTCCTTTTGGAGTAATGTGTGGGTAGTATTGATGCTGATAGGGAACTTCAATGGTATTCATCAGCTGGAGCTGTCAGCAGACACATTAATTAAATGGCAGCTGTTGCTTTACCACTTGTAGGGGAGTGGAGCAATCCTAACTCCAAAATAGATTTCCGAGGATGAGAACATTTCCAGCTAATAAACCACAATAAGAGCCTGGTTATGTTTTTTTCATGAGTTTTTCAGTGCATGAGTGAAAAGATAAGTGGCGAATATTTGCAATTAGTCTGTGTCAATAGTTGTCTTATACCACTATATTTATTTTTTTAAGTAAATATCTACGCCAATGTGGGGCTCAAACTTACAGCCTTGAGATCAAGAGTCACATGCTCTACCAACTGAGCCAGCCAGCTGCCCCATTATACCATTATATTTAAAGTAAAAATTTTAGTCTCTTATTGGAAATACATCTATATCCTACTAATCATAGCTAGGGTACAGCTTCCACTCAGTTAGTTATGAGTTGGTTATTCTCTGATACTCTAATGGACATTTTAAGTGTTTGTTGATTTTTAATTTGTATCGTAATAAAAGCAACATGTGACCAATAAGATTAAGAGAATACTGAGAAGAGAGAGATAATCACCCATGGTCACTGATTGTTATTCCTGTGTTTATAAAAAACAATCATGTTAAATCCAATCAATGGAAACTTGTCAGTAATGTTTGCTTTCTCAGTTTCATGATATTTAATGGATTCAATTTAACAAATGCTTATTGAACATTTATTTCGTGCAATGTGATTCTAAAGATCATGCCAAATCATATCTGAATCTATTTATCATGTTAATTTTTAAAATTTACAAGTAAATACTAATCAGAATAATTATAATCTCTGACTTTTTGTTTAGATTCTATTGCTTAGAATAATCTGTGTTACAGGATTTGCCATTGATGACTTTCATCTTGGTAAGGTTCATTTAACCAGACAATGCTTATACATTTTCCCCTACATGTAAAAAATCCTGCTCTTTAGAACTTCAAACTTACAGAATCAATCAGAAAATTAATTCTATACATGCTGCCTAAAAATGTAGACTTCAAAGGTCTTCAGGGTATTTAACCCACTGGCTGTGGGACCAGTCAGTTCCATGGGACAGACCAGCTTGTTTCCAATGCACCTGCTGCCATAGAAGAAGTCAAGTAATTAATCCCTTCCTGTTGTTGCTGCTATCATGAGAAGTTAATGGATGGTATGTACATCCCGATAGGGGAATCCCAGGGAAAACAGTGAAACCAGCCAAAGCCACAGGACTAGGGGAAAAGTCAAGGGTCTGAACAGGAGACTAGAGTCTGTGGTTAGAATTTCCATGGAACGATAAAAAGAATATGTGCCCAAAAGTAAGGCAGAAGATATTATATCAGTGAACAAGGGCAAGAAAATACAGTTACAGAAACAAAGTCACTGGGGAAATGGAGCACCCTGGAACAGTCTCTAAGAGAATGGGTTGTCTCCAATTGGCCCACTTGTTGGGCAAATAGAGAAAGCAAGGAACCAATCTTTAGTCAAGCAGAAAGTCCAATTAGTTATCACAGCACCAAGGTCAGCTGCCACAAGATCACTGATGCTGAAACAGGGAAGCAGCTACCATTTAACACCTTACAGTCTCAGAGTTAGCTCCAGAACAGCAAAGCAATAAAGAGCTTAAGAGTACAAACTGATATATGCTAACTAATTTGGATGTAAATTTTAAAAACTAGAAAATAAAATAAAAGAGTACAAACTGAGGAGTCCAATTGCTTGACTCAAATCCCAGATCTGCCACTTGCTTGTTAGTGGACTTTGGACAATTCCTTCAGCCTTTTTTACCTGTAAAATGCAGAGTATATGAGTGTCTGCCCTGTGGAGGTGTTAGTGCTTAATACATAGAAAGCACTTATTAAATATTAGCTATTTTAGGAGCACCTGGGTGGCTTGATCAGTTAAGCATCTGACTTTGGCTCAGGTCATGATCTCATGGTTCATGGGTTGGAGCCCCATGTCAGGCTCTGCGCTGACGGCTTGGAGCCTGGAGCCTGCTTCGGATTCTGCGTCTCCCTGTGTCTCTGCCCCTCCCCAGATCATGCTCTGTCTCTGTCTCAAAAATACATAGACATAAAAAAATGAAAATATTACTTACGTTATTATTTATAATGATCATGTGATAAAAAGGGTAGTAGACTGGTACTCAGAGGAATTTGTAACTTCTGCCAAGTGACTTCTCTTCCTTCACCTCAGTACTATCTTCTTTTAAATGATGAGGTTGTAACTAGATAACTGGTTCTCAACCCCAGATGTACATTAAAATCACATAAAAGCTTCCAAAATAGATCAGTACTTGAGCACCTACTCAGGAGCTTGAATCACAACCTCTGGAGCATATCCCCAGACATTTGAATTTTTAGAGCATCCCTGGTGAGCCTGATGCAAAAGAGTATTGAGAACCACAAGACTAGATGTTCTGACCATTCCAAGTGAACTCAGAGTTCAGTTTCCTGCTGGGTAAGGTTGGCTTCAAGACCAAAGCTATATAATCATCAACAGTGTGAGACTCAGAGCCCCCATTCCTGCTTGAAATCAGACCAGGTACAAAAGTACCCAGAGAACTAGAAGCTCTTACAGAATGTTTTAGATAGCTCTTGCATTAATATGATAAATTGTTAATATCTTCCATTTAAGAGGCTATCTCAGTTTTGTTGCCAAGAGAAATTTAGAATAACTGAATGAGAAAAAAGAAAAAAATAACTTCCAGAAGCCAACAGTCAAGCCCTTTGTCTCTAATGGATATAGCACTAATTCTCTTCTTCCTTTGATACTGTTACACCTTTTTACATAAAGACAAGAGATGACAAAAGGGAAGTTCTGGTTTATTTGTTGTAAGGAAATCAGGAGAGATCATGTGAATGAAACAGAGGACCTTGATGAAATAGGTCAGTACTTTTATTTTGGATTAAATAAACCTGTGCAAAGAGTGTATTTGCAAAGAGTGTTTAGCCCGTCAGGTAAGCAGTAGTATAAGTCCTGTGTATTGACCAGTAATGAATGTTTATCTATATGTTGCAGGAGGCGGGGGGTCAAGGTGTGCTAATATATTTCTGACAAGATACTCTTTACAATTCATAGAATAAAATTTCTCAGAGGGTAGAGATTCATTCTGTTATGTGCTCACTTCACATGAAACATTTACGTTACTGGAATATTCACTCTCATCACCTGGGATATTAGATACATAGAGTATTTATGGACACTGGCATAAGAAAAAGCAAAGCATTATCTGTTCCATCAAAATTTTATTAGAATTTATCTCCTTTTACTTCAGATAATCCATGCCATACGTGTAAATAGAAACTCAAAAATTTTAATTATATCCAAGTGATCAGACACTTAGCATCATTAGTGGTTAACTCTTGGTTAATAAAGATAAAAGAATTAAATCAAATATCCAATAAAATAGTTCACACTATTGTTCCACAGGAGCAAACCACTGGCTGAAGCATCGGATAATTTTCCTTAAACTATAGCAACCTCTCTGGTTTTTTCTGAGGGAACAACATGATGCCAGATTGACAACTCACTCCCTAAACAGAGTCTTGGGGAGACTATGAAGGCTCTTATATAGAACAAAACGTTCTATCCCCTCCTTCCTTGCCTCCTCCAACCAATATACACACACCACCAAAGACTTCTTCAAGGAACACCAACACCTGGAATAAGTATTTTGTAGGACTCTCTCTTGAACACACTTAACAAACTGAATGTTTATGACTAAGGCAGAGATTTGCAGAGCATTTCAAATGTTACTACAGAAATGGAGTTCTGAGGGGCGCCTGGGTGGCTCAGTTGGTTGAGTGTCCAACTTCAGCTCAGGTCATGATCCCGTGGTTTGTGAGTTCGAGCCCCGCGTCGGGCTCTGTGCTGATGGCTCAGATGGAGCCTGCTTCCGATTCTGTGTCTCCCTCTCTCTCTGCCCCTTCCCTGCTCATGCTCTGTCTCTGTCTTTCAATAATAAATAAACGTTAAAAAAATTTTCTTTTAAAAAAGAAGTGGAGTTCTGAGTTGTCAACAGAGGCAAGAAGGAGACCAAAACCCCAATAGTATGAATAGATTTGGCTACAATAGCGGCCTTAATAACTCATAAAAGCAAATGCTCCATGCCACCCTCTCCCAGGGAATCACAATGCCCTATCAATAACTGTGGAAGAATAACATGCATTCCAGTACCCAGGCCTGGCTTTTCCTGGGTTGCCCAACTCCAAGGGCCACTGAAGCCCTTCTGTTTCTACTTCTGGACCTGGGAGAAGAGTCGCCAGTTGGCCCTGAATCTCTTTGTTCTTTGCTCTTGGTGAGTCTTTTCAGACTGCAGAAGCACCTGACTCTCTGCAGTGTTACATTCTACAATTTTCACTAAAACATCTCACAGTCACCTAGGTGGAGGTCTTCCTTGAACTAGTGCCTACATTACAAGAAACTGGTTGAAATTATGGCTAGCTAAAGTCAAATTGCCTAGGTTTGAATGTTCACCTTACCAGTGGGCGTGTTTGTTACCATCTACCAGCCTCATTTTTCCAATCCATAAAACAGAGATAAAACTAATGTCGCACAAGGTTGTTATGAGAAGTCAATAAAATCATCCATGTGAAGTGCTTGGCACAATAATCTCCAGTACATGCTACCCAATATTGTCATCATCTGTATATAGTAAATAATTATGTATAGCTATATGATATACATTATATAGATGAGGTGAATTTTACACGGTTATTATTATTATATAATGGATTATATCATTATATAAGAATTGGGATTCAGATACCCAGTCATTGGTAGGAACACCTGGTATGCTGGTCAATGATCTCTGAAATGAACAGCATACAGAAGGTGGAGATATGTAACCCAAAGTTGAGAAGCCCCTAAGGAGTGAATTCTACCAATGCAGTTGGCTTCCTTATGCACCATAGCAAACAACAGCCTGTGATCAAACAAGTTGGTTTGGTGATGTCCAAACCAGAAGATGGTGTCTATCAAGACAACATGTGAAAGTTAAGCTTATGTGTAAGACCCCTCCCTCATCCAAACACCATGCTGCTCAAGTATGTATCACTTACTAAACAGTTCTTGAAATACAAAGAGGCTTGCATATCTCCAGTGTCACATTTCAAGATTTACAGAATAATTAGGAAAAATCTGAGCTGGCAAAACTCTTCCTGGCTCAACCTGGCAAGCAGACCATCTTTGTTTTCCAGTAGTGTGTGTGTTGTCGTCACAGTAACTGTGAGGCTCCAAATACAGGCCCAGGGCGTCATTTCCTCATGTACTTAGGCTGCCACACTGAAATAGCATTATGAACTCAGCAATGCCTCTTCCTTTCCTGTTGTGCTGTGGTACCTCAAAGAAGCAGGCCCTAAAGTGAATTAGTTAAGACATAAGTATATTAAAGGGATATAAAAAAAAAAATCCTTTTATCCCTATTACCATATCACCTATGAATGTATTTCTGTGTGTGTATGTGTGGGTGTTCCTAAAAACCTTATTTTTTATAAAGATCTTTCAGACAAACAAGGCAAGTTGGCAGTAACTTGATTGTCTTGGTGATGTCAACAGTTTACTGTTTTTAATCAAATTGCCTTTCAGCTTTAAATCTTCAGCAAATCATTTTTTAAAGAATGAATTTGGCCAAGTCTGATGTGTTCAGTTCATGGATTTCTTACACCTTTTCCTTACAAAGATAAGCAGCAGATAATTCATCTCTTCAAAGTAACTTGGGAAGATTGTAGTTACAATTAGTTGTTGCAAAAAAAAAAAGACCTTTTTCAAGTGTAGACATATAAGGTCTTTGGCCAGTCGGGTAACAATCATGTTCATCTATATTTGAGTAAAGGAAGTAGGAGGCAGAATTTAAGCAAGAAAGCAAAAACAGAAATATCCCTTAACCCTAAGGGCTCAATTACAGTCAGATCACTTGAGATCAATTCTGCATTCGCTTTACAGTTTTTAGTCTGTCTTTCACAGACCTCAGAAACACATAAATCACCCAATATTATGCACATTGACACCATTTCCCAAAAAGGAAAAGCAACACCAACCTTCTTTTGACTTTTCAGTGTTGCTGTGGCTTAAACAAAGCTCTCAGGGACTGGGGTGCTGGTTAACGTCCTGTTACTTCATTTCTGTTGGGAGTTTCTCAAGTTCTGCAATCAGCTGGTTAGCGGCCAGCTAGCGCTAACTGCTCAATTCACGTTTGACTTTCCTTATTCCAAGTTCTTCTATAATTCCTGCCTTGCCTTGGAAATCAAACTGCGTCAGCTATTGCCACAGGGAAAGTAGTAGTACTCTTTCCCCTTCACTGATTAGCCAAAGAGTAGGACTGACCATTTAAGGGAAAAGAAGAACATAATTCAATGTATTTTCCTGAGGTTCTTATATTTTTGCCCTCAAGTCTTAATAATGTATTCTGTAAAGCCAGGAAAAGTTCCTATTTCTTTTCTTTTCTTCCTACTTTATTTCTATAGCAAGGTTTTAATTAGAGAATGAAAATTCTAAAACTCAGTTTGCCTTATGTTTTAGAAACTTATCCTTTCAATTGGGAAAAATAAAGCAAATGGTCGGGTTGAAACCATAACTACCCGGCATAAGGTTTGTTGGAGCTAAAGCTACTAAGAAACTTCCCTGTTTATAAGAGTGTTTCAAATATTTTTGCTAAATTAAATATACAGAATATAAGTACCTTATAATATACACACACATCTTTATGATATGAGGGTTTTTTTTTGTTTGTTTGCCTTGGAATATACTTTCTTGTCATGTTTAAGAATGAATAGGATTAAGGACAATGAATAGCAAGAATTCATTTCCATTTGGTAAGGTTAAAGCTAGCGTGAGATGACCTTTTTTGGTCTTCTCATTTTTATCTGTTACTAGGTTGGTAAAACAAAACAAAACATCTAAGTGAAGAAATAAAGAGTGATAAATTTATTAGTATATTTTCTATGGAGGAGGAAGTCTTCATTGCCATACGTTACCCAGTGTTGTAGGCTATAAAAGAGGCACCCAAGCACTATGTATAAACATACTTTATCTCCAAGTGCAAATTTAGAAACCGTAGAAGAGTCTATGCTGTGGGTGATTTTTTAGCCTTTTTAGTAATGATTCTATAAGACAGCAGACTGCTGAGATAAGAGAGGGTTTGAAACATAAATTCCATACTAAATTATTGGCCGGCGTTCAAACTATGTCTGCTTAGAGTACCCAGCAGCAAAGTATGTCCCAAACAAGATTCCAAATTTAAACAATACATTCTTCTGCCTTTCCTATGATCTATGAACTTGAGTTCACAGAATATCTATATCTAAGGATTTTGTATGCAACGAAGATTAAAATAAACAGATAACTACGTTTAAGATGTGATAATAAAGCAATAATAGCTTAAATTCATTGAGAAGTCTACCAGGCAACTAACTTTTATTAACTCATTTAATCTTCAAAACAACTCTAGGAGGAAGATAGTATTATTATCCTCATTTTACAGATGAGGAAACTGAGGCACAGAGAATAATTGCCCAGGGTTGTAGTGAGTGAAGATCTGAATCCAGGCCATTTGACTTGTCTGTGCTACTAGCCTTCCTTACCTCCTCCTTCATACCAATATCCTTGTTGTATTTTCAGTTCACATTTAAGGAAACAAAATTTATTTTATTAGCTTATCTTCCAATTGCTATATATATTTAAAATAATTAGGTGTGCCTGGGTGGCTCAGTTGGTTGGGCATCCGACTTCGGTTCAGGTCATGATCTCACTGTCCATGGGTTTGAGCCCCGCATCGGGCTCTGTGCTGACAGCTCAGAGCCTGGAGCATGCTTTGGATTCTATGTCTCCCTTTCTCTCTGCCCCTCCCCCTCTCAAGTTCTGTCTCTGTCTCTCTCAAAAATAAATAAATATTTTTTTTAATTTTTTAAATAAATAAAATAAAATAATTAATGTATAAACAAATTTATGTTGCAGTCTTTTACATGTCATATTTCTAACAAGGCGTTACCAGTGTTCTCTCTGAAATCTTCCTGCTAAAATAGATCTCAACCTAAGCTTTCCCCTCACTTCTCAAGCTGCTGCTTTTCTAAAATCCTCATGTATAGAGAAATTACATGAGACAAATAAGTAAAAATATGGATTAAGCAAGCTCTGTAAAACCCTATTTCTTAAGGCGCCTGTTTTACAAAGACATGTTCATCTTCCAAACAAGAAACACATCATCAGCATTAGTTTAGAATGTGTATTTTGCCACCAAGTTTCACTTCTAACAAAATAAATTTAAAAAATAACCATAGGAAAACCATTGCTAAATGAATATATTAAATACTTCACAAATTTCATTGGTAAAATCCTATAATGATTCTTGCTAAACACATGTAGAAGAGTAAATTTAACTTCCTTGGCTATCTGAAAGTATAAAGAGAATGCCTTTCTTTTGGTGGACACAGAAAAAATTGCTTCAAAATCATAATTCATGTTTTATCTCATACAGTGCCTTACTTATGGTCTTCACTAGTGATTAAAAATAAATCTGAAAAATGTCTCTATTTTTAACTATCTAGGGAAAAAAGAAAAAAGGGATCACAACATGATATTTAAATATTTTAATGTTCCAAGCCAGATTGTTATCCATGACGATCCACAAAATACCATAACTTGAATGAACAGTACCAAAGGTGGTTATAAATTGAATCTGGTACCAAAAGATGATAAAAGTTATGAGTTATAGCATTTAGGTGGGTAGATGCATACATAGGACAAGCATATATATATTCACAGTCTTTATATATAGTTCTTTCTATTTTATTCTCAAGAGGTACATCATCTCCACAATCAGGTACATGAGCATAGTTAGAATTACTTGTAACTTCTCTGTGCATAATAAAACTATGAAGACTTGCCTTGAGAAATTTTTGAGATAAAAAGTTATTAACTGCACTGTAAGTGGCTTTTCTTGATTTTATACCTATTTATACTTTGTCATGTATTCATCATCAGAAATCTAGAGCCAAAAAAGTTGATAGAACATCCACAGTGTGCATGGGGATAAAAAGCTCCAAAACCAAGCAATGCTTAGGACAACACTTTGCACCCAATTGCTTCATCAAATTGTTCTGAATTTACATACACAAACCGTGTCCCAACGTTCCTTAATTCTAACAGAGCACCAAACTGTCTAAACTAAAAAGGAATCACTCCTAAAAGGCATGGTCAGGGATTCATTGTGAAAGTAGAAGACACTGATCTGGGCTTTAAAGAGTGGACAAGGTATCTACAGGAAAATGCAGGATAGGTATTCCAAGCAGGGGGAATGAAACAGGCAGGGATGTAGCACTGAAATGCACACTGTGTATGTATTTGGAGAATGGCTCCAAATCTGAAATATCTGAAGCAGAAGGACACTTGTTGAGTAATGGGAGGTGAAACTGGAAAAGTTAAGTACATGCCAGATGATGGAAGGTTTTCAAAATACCCAGCCTAGGTGTTTGGCAGCAACCAGGAGTCCCAGAAGATAACTGAAGAATAGAGAAACAAGTAGAGCAATGTTTTAGGAAAATTAACCCTGTGGTCATTGGCAAAATGGTTTGGATGGCAAGGAGGGGTGGTAGGGGGGCCAGCATTGTTATAATCCAGACTGAGAGTAAAGGGAAGAGGTCTTAGTGTGGTAGGAGATACAATAATGGAATCTAACAACGCTTATGGTAAAGGGGAAAGGGTAGTTTGCGAAATAACATAGAAACGTGAATTTGAGTGAACAGGAGAACAGAATCCGCACGGTTCATGGAGGGTTTCATTGTTCATATACTGGAGGGAAGCACATGGTCTAACCTCAGCTATTTTTTATTCTCATGAGTAAATTTACAGCCATGAAGACAATGATTCTCAGAAATTGATTCATTCTGAAGAATAGATTTCACTCAGGGCCAAATGCTGTACTCAGTTATCTGCACAGTGTTCCATTAACTCCAAAAGAAATTACATGCCTAGAACTAATGGCAGAGTTTGGCTTTACACATACATTTGTAAGCCAACAATGTGACCCTTCCCAAGATAAAAACAAGAAAAATGTAAAGCATTTTGTTCTGACTTTTCAAAATTTTTTCAAGACGAAGATACTTCATCTCCACTAAAGCACCAGGAGCTTCATTCTCTGATACCAAGGTTACCAGAATGCATTTTGCACTATTACTTGTATACATTCATTATATATGACTAGCTTCATTTACTTCATAAACTAATCATGCAATCAGAATTATGAAGCATTGGACATACTGAAATGTATATACTATTTCATTTACCTGCATATTCAATATATGAGCTTTAATGAATTTTTCTTAACATAGGAACACTTACTGAAAGGTTGATACATTCTTAATGTCAATAAACAACCTGCTCAAAACTGGTCTTGGGTAAATTCTTTGTTTAAGTTAACAATATAGACTCAAATAATTCCCTTTCAAAATGTGCATCTGTATGTTTTATATTATCCTTAGATTTAGAACATTCATCCAAATTATCATGTTCACTTAAAGGAACAAAATTTCTTATGTAAATCTAGCCCAGTTATAGACACCACGTCTCAATAACCATATCCCAACATTCAGCCACAACTTTTGTCAGAATCAATGTGAAATTGATCACTCTAAGCATTTCTGATAAAATCACATGGCAACTCATGGAGGGGGAGACAATATACCAACAGATAAAAGGAGGATTTCCTTCGCATGATAGTAAATACACTCATGTACACACATATACAACGTTAGAAAGAGTTTTTTTCTAATAAATTCAATTTCCATTTTAGAAACCAGAATCTGTTTTATCTATACACAAGCAATTACTCAGTTTATCATTTTCCAAATCACACACACACACAAAAAAACATTCTCCTGAATGGTTTATATTCAACAACTGCAAAAGTAGTGACTTTACAGCAGCCATATTTTGTGCCTAGTCAGAAGCATTTGGGGTGACTGTAACGTAACCAGGTCAGAACCAGCACAAGGTGTACCAGTGTAATCAGAGAATCAAGCAAAGGGAAAAGCAGATAGCAGGGCGTCTTAAGTATAGCAATACAAACACCATACAGGACTCTCCTCTCATTTACCACACAAGCTGCTCAGCTAGTTTCAGTAAATGAACGTTATTTTGCTCCTAGGGAAAAGATCTCTTCCACTGTTTAGCCGTCTTAACTGTGAAAGGAGCTGTGAACTTGTCCTTTGCCATATTTCTGTTACCTGCCAAAGAATGATAACTTGGCAGAAATATTGTGATGGTTATTAAAACATTATAACAATCTTTGTGTTTAAAAAGGAATTGGCATAATTCTGAGAGAGATGGCAGTACTGATTCTTTAAAAATAATTTACAATAATTATGATAAATCCTTAAATGTGTTATCACACAGTGGAAACAGTAAGAATCAAAGGAAACTGACAACACAGAATCTGAGACAAAACACTTCTTGTAGAAGCAGAAATTTCTTAAGACAGTAAATAGCTATTTATTTTGGTCTTACCTGACGGCAGCTTGTTTAACCAAGAGTATGTCCTTTATGGAGGTAGTTTATCCTTTGAAGAACCCAGTGGCTTGTCCCAC
Source organism: Panthera pardus (assembly GCF_024362965.1). Taxonomy (NCBI): domain Eukaryota; kingdom Metazoa; phylum Chordata; class Mammalia; order Carnivora; family Felidae; genus Panthera; species Panthera pardus. Next base: position 83,329,634 of record NW_026526732.1, on the reverse strand, counting down.
AGCCCAAGAGAGACTGGAGTCCTGGAAAACTATCCAACCCAAAAGAATACAGAGGAAAAGCTTTTCCCACTTTCTTTCCTAGGACTGGCCAATAGCTGAAGTCATGCAGGAAACTGAGTAGAGAGAAGGGGAAAGAAAGCAGCTTCTTCTCCCTGAAATCCCGATCAGCAGAAATTGGAGGCTGTTGTATATCTCCCACCCAGACTTTTGTTTAAAAGTTTTTTCAACTGTTGCTAGGTGTTGTTGGGTTCTGAGATTAGATTTCTCGTCTTCTGCTCCCTTCACAACACTGTCGGAGCAATGACTTTGTTGAGGAGCTGAGCTCGCGCGTGCTATATTTAACCAGTGTTCTCAGCAAGTCAAGCCTGTCAACAGCTGAGAAGTTTGGAGCCGGCTTTACTCAGTTCCTCGGCAGCTGGGTTATCAGTGGATATAGCTCTGCTCACCCTGTAAAAGATTTCAGGGAAACCGGCAGACCCTTTTAAGGACTTCTGCTCATTACACAGAGGTAATTATTATTTGAAGCTCTTAAATACAAATTGTGATTTGACACTTTAAATATGATGAAGAAATAGCAGCAGTTGTCTTGAGCAGAGCAATTTACCAATGTGCAGTACTTTTCTCAATTAGGCATTCTCAGATAAATGTTCTTAAATTTAAAAAGCCTTTTTAAAATGTATCACAACTGTTGGGAAATTTCACAGAAAGTGATCGTTCCAGACAGTGTTTTATACTGGTGTTTTACTTTCATAGCTAGATGACCTACCCTGTCATATCAGACTTGATCAGTTTAAATACCTGAATGTTATTAAAATAAGGTTAACATAAAGGAATGTCTGTAATACTATGTTTTTGAAAGGAATAAGGTTAAGAAGGAAAATCTTAGCATTCTCACTCAGGTCATTCATTCAAAGTAAGAAATGGAGAACCCTCCAGGAAAACCAGGGCTTGAAACACCTCTAGCTGTTGACAGACTTGCCTCATCATTAACCCTACAGTCTCCAAAACCAGAGAAGGGTCACTTCTACTCTGCACTCTCACATGAAGAATGTCTGAAGATATTTTATTCTTATATCCTAAAATAGTATTAATCTGCCAAGATTTAGACTTATTTGAAAAAAAGTGTGCTAAACTAGTTTTGGGGACTATTTATTACATATGTAAGAGGCACTGAGAGAGATCCCTTTAGCACAGGTAAAGTAGGAAGGGACACACACACACACACACACACGCCATTATTTGTTAACACACTAGAATACTGCCCTGACAGAAACCTCACTAACACCATTATAAAGGTTGGTCCCTTTCCTGATATCAGTTTATCAGTCTAATGATACTCTTTTTTTGACATGCAAACTGAAACTAGACCAAGGAGACATGTAAAGGCATGGATTTAATATTTTGAGCATTGTAAATTTGTGAGAAGTGCTCAATGTGCTTGATAACCCTAATGTCTCTCTGGGAAAGGCTACCACTTTTCACAAGAGGGGTGTGTGTGTGTGTGTGTGTGTGTGTGTCCTCCTTTTTAAAACAATTACCCTCACCTCCAAGATTCACTGACCCCCCCCCATACCTCAACCCATTAGAAAACATCTTCATTCTTCCCATCCCAGCCACCATACTAACAGTATTCATCCTTTCCTCTTAATTTACTTACTACTATTCACATATAAAATTGCATTTGTTTGGATTCTTAGTCTTTCTGGGTCTAGGCCAAGCTTGATTTTTTAAAAAGGCTTCTATTAAGATGGAAGTGTTCTTATGTGAAATTAATTGACTCTTCTAGAACACTAATGGATCTTTTAGAAACAATCTATTCACAGTTCCTAAAAAGTGGATCCTGATAGGAGGTAGAAGTATGTGACTGGGCTAGAACATGGTTCAGAATCACCACGAGAACTTTTAAAAATTACAAAGGGGTGTGGAGAGATTATTGTTTTGAAAATGTACATACCGCACACAACATAGCCCACCAGGTTGAGAACCATTTCACTGCAGAGGACTCCAAGAATGTATCATTTCACTCTTACTAAAAGTCCACATTAGGGGCACCTGGGTGGCTCAGTCAGTTAAGTGTCCAACTTCAGCTCAGGTCATGATCTCATGGTCTGTGAGTTCTGAGCCCCGTGTCAGGTTCTGTGCTGACAGCTCAGAGCCTGAAACCTGCTTCAGATTCTGTGTCTCCCTCTCTCCTCTGCCCTTCCCCTGCTCACGCTTTGTCTCTCTCAAAAATAAACATTAAAATTTTTTTTTTAAGTTCACATTATAGCAGCAGAGAACTTACAGCTCAAGCCAAGATAACTGAGAGGAAATAGCCCACTTTACCTTTATGGGTCTAGATAATTCCATCATGAGCATGAAAGCTATTTCCTCTCTAACTATCCAGACAATTAGGGTTCTCAGTGTTTTGTTTTGTTTTTTTTCTTTAGTGAAAATCTAGTCCTCCCACCATTGTTTTCTATAACACTTGGATTAGCAGTCCATTATTGCCATTAGTTTATTTTAAACAATGTGATCACAAGCAACAGCATACAGAGTATTTTATATAATTAGATACTGTTGCTACCTTCAAATTATGTTCTTTAATTATACTGGCACATGTGCTTGTTTAACTCAGTATTCCACAATAATCAGCCTCTCTTTCTCTATCTCACCCATGCACATGTGCACACATATATACACTTGGATTCTCTATCCCTCTTTATAAAGTGAAATTATTTTGAAAGCTTTCCTCAGGGAACAATTATTCAGACAAAAGAATTTCCTACATAATCCACAGAGGAAGTAGTGCCATTAAGAGCTATTAGAAATTTGTGTTTTGTATACAGTCAACAAGGAACTGATTTTTCAACACATATTGTTAATATATTACCGTTCGGCTGCACCTTTTTCCCACAGTCTTAAGTGTGAGCATTCTAAGAACATCTGATGCTTACAACTATAGCTGAATTTCCCAACTTCAAGAATGAGTCATGATAAAACTTTTTAACATGAAGAGAGGTTAATAATATCAATGAGAAAAAAGCAAATGAATTAAGAGAGTTGGCACATTATCTCTACATCAATTTCTAAAACCAAAGTTTACTGCATTGGTGCATTTAAAGAGGCACAGTGATTTTTTTTTTAAGTAAAAAATTAATCAGTTTAACATTTGCTTCAAAATGAAGTTCAGGGGTGGGGAGTTATGAGGGGAGTTTTCAAACAAACATCTCTGTTGACATTTATTGCCTGGATATAAGACTTGAATATAAGCTCCCAGGTAGTAGAAAATGTTTCTTGTTTGTTCTTTACTGACTACTCAAGCACCACAATAAGTGTTCAATAAATAGGAATGATTGAATGAGAAAATGAACATATGAAGATGAAGAAAACTTAGAGCATATTATCCAAAACTTATGGAAAATATTTCTAGGTTCTCTGGACACAGTTGGGTCATTATTACCTGCATATAAAAGCTGTAGAAAGAAATTCATAGATTGTGAATTATTTTGAATTTTGTTAAAATTTCAAGGGAAAGTTAATAGATGTCAGGATAATAATAAAAATGCTTATGTAACACTTAATATGTGCCAAGCACAGTTATAAGGGCTTAACATATATATAATAACCCATTACTTCTCACAATAACCCACTAAGTCAGGTATTATTATCCCCCATTTTACAGGCAAGAAAACTGAGGCATAGAGATATTAAGTAACCTGATCAAGGTTGCATGCAAATAAGTAGCAGAATCAGAATTTGAACCAGAGAGCTGGTTCCAAAAATTTGTGTTCCTAACTACGTAACTGCCTCCTTACATTTAGTAGTCCGAGTATCCTATTCGTGGCAATCACTGAGAGTCAAAAGATACAGGCTTTGCTATACCTGAATAAATATGCTTCTGGCCAAAAAAATATATTTAAAATTCTATAGCTCTGAGGCAGATAGAAAAAAAAAAAATGGCATAACTACATGATCAGCAGAGTAAAATGAAAGCTCATTGGAACTGAAGTCCTGTTGAATACCAGAGAAGAGAAAATTGGACTGAAAAGAAGATAATTGCTTTGAGAAAAAAAAAAAGCAAAAAATTGCTTGTCTATTTTTAAGCAAAGGATATGAGCTGTTCAGTATTCTCTCTAAAACAAACAATGCATGATGTTCTATGATGAATGAGTTCACTGCCTAATGAAATTCTAAAATTACATTCTAAGAATATAATTTTGGACTATCATTTGATAAGCAATTTTTAAATGTTTACGAGCTATGCATTCACAACCAAAACTTCTCAAAGATGTAACCAACAGTAAGAAAAAACATAAGATAATATGCGGGGATGAGGGGTGGCACCTGGGTGGCTCAGTTGGTTGAGCGTCCAACTTCGGTTCAGATCACAATCTCATGGTTCGTAAGTTCAAGCCCCACATCAGGCTCACTGCTGTCGGTGCAGAACCTACTTTGGATCCTCTGTCACTGTCTCTCCGCCCCTCCCCCACTTGCACTCTCTCAAAAATAAAAATTTTTTTTAGAAACACAATATGGGTGATGGCAGGAGGAATCCTCATACATTAACTAGCTCTTTGATATCAGAATGATATTGTTTTATTAGCCAAATTATGGAAAGAGCCTAAATGTCCATCAACTGATGAATGGATAAAGAAATTGTGGTTTATATACACAATGGAATACTACGTGGCAATGAGAAAAAATGGCCTTTTGTAGCAACGTGGATGGAACTGGAGAGTGTGATGCTAAGTGAAATAAGCCATACAGAGAAAGACAGATACCATATGGTTTCACTCTTATGTGGATCCTGAGAAACGTTACAGAAACCCATGGGGGAGGGGAAGGAAAAAAAAAAAAGAGGTTAGAGTGGGAGAGAGCCAAAGCATAAGAGACTGTTAAAAACTGAGAACAAACTGAGGGTTGATGGGGGGTGGGAGGGAGGAGAGGGTGGGTGATGGGTATTGAGGAGGGCACCTTTTGGGATGAGCACTGGGTGTTGTATGGAAACCAATTTGACAATAAATTTCATATATTAGAAAAAAAAATAAATTTCCAGCTGAGAACAAAGAAAAAAAAAAGAATGATATTGTTTTATACTTGCTATAGTCAAGTTCTACAATTTAAAAATACTTGCATTTTCTATTAATATAGATATGCTTCTATTTAGATCTTATAAAACTTTAAAAGAAATAGTGCTATTACTTTGTAATATCTACACATAGTCATAATAAAATAACTACGTTGTTCTGTTCATTTATAAAACCAATACTGTGTCACACCTACATTTATTCATAAAATATTCAATTAAATCATTTATTTTCCCAACAGCTTCAGAGAAAAGAGAGCCAAGACTAGGTTTTTAGGAAGTTAAAAGATAATTATATTTTTGCATTTACATGAGCAAAGGAAGCATTTACATGCTTGTATTAGACATTAAAATCCTCACTTCCTGTTTATGTGCTTGAAATTGGGTGAACAGAATTTAATTCTGAAAGTTATTATAGGACCATATTCTGCAGACGTTGAAAGATCGCAAGCATCCTACTTTACAACAGAGTCAGCTAACATTATCCTGAGTGTATTTCCTTCTTCCTTCCTATTCCAGAGTCATTCTTCACTCATGTTCAATGCTTTAATTCTTAGTTGTAATAGACGACTAGACAATTTTCTACAAGTCTTCAAGAAATAGACTCTGAATTGGGAAACCAATGATTGGGCAGAGAACTATGAAGAATAAAGCACCTTTTCCACAGAGCTTATGGGTTTGTATGTATACACTATATAGATAAACTACAGTTAACTCTACAAAACAGGCTGCCTTGAAAACACAGTGGTTAAGACCTCTGATTCTGGAGTCAGGCAAAACTAGTTTGAATTCAGACTCCATTACTTATTACCTGTGTGAACTTAGAAAATTAGTTTATTTCACCTAAGACTACCTCTTCTGTAAGAGTAATAAAAGAATTTAAGACTATTTATAATAGCTGAACACTAGAAACTTTCTCTGAGTGCTTTCTACAATGGAATGGGTACATTATGATATAGTCAGATAATGGCATGCTAAACAGCAAGGAGAATGAACAGTCTACAACTATATGTAACAATATGGATAAATCTCTCAAACAAAATGTCAAATGTAAGAAACCAGACCCAAAGCAATACATTATGTGAATGCATACACACCAAGTTCAAGAACAGGCAAAATAAATCTATGGTGTTAGAAGTTAGAATAGCAGTTACCCTTGGAAGGTGGGGACACAACTGGAAATGGGCACAAGTAAGGCTTCTGTGGCATTGGTAACATTCTATTTCTTGCTAGAATTTTTGTCTGTTATAATTTAATTAAAAAAATTTTTGTGTTATAATTTAATAAAAAGTATACAATTAAACATTATTTAAAATACACAATATCTAAGAGCCCTTACCTGTTGAAATATTTACAGATGAAATAATATAGTGTCTTGGATTTACATGAAAACAATCCAGTGTGAGGAAAGGAAGGGAAGTGGTCAAGAGAATAATGAAACAAGATTGCCCATAGGTTGACAGCTATTGAAGCTGGGTAATAGGTGGTCACTACACTATTCTCTCTACTTTCATACAATTTCTTCAAAATAGTGCTTACTATAAATGTTACTTATTATTTTAATTATGAATATTAATATGGCTGTCATCTTAAAATATCTATACAAACTGAATTCTTTGAATCCAATCAAGTCTTTACATGGAAATCACCCAGGTGAAGGGGCACCTGGGTGGCTCAGTTGGTTAAGAGTTCAACTCTTGATTTTAGCTCAGGCCATGATCTCACAGTTTGTGGGTTTGAGCCCCACATGGAGCTCTGCGCTGACAGCAAGGGAGCCTGCTTGGGATTCTATCTCCCTCTCTCTCTGCCCCTCCCCTGAGCACACATGCACTCTCTCTCTCTGTCTCTCTCAAAATAAATATATATATATATATATATATATATATATATATATATATATATATATTAGTGGATTAAGAAAAAAAAGTAAGAAAAAAAAGTAAGGATTAAGAAAAAAAAGAAAAAAAAGTAAGGATTAAGAAAAAAAAGTAAGTGGATTAAAAAAAAAAAGTAAAGAAAAAAAAAGTAAGTAAGGATTAAGAAAAAAAAGGAAGGACTGCCTGAAGCAAATTACTCTTAAAAACCACAGGGAGAATAGGCTTCATTCTTGCTTTTATCAGCAAAACTCATCAACATGTTATTCTATCTGATAATGAAAGAGAAAAATATCAAGAAATAAAGATGTCTGGGCAGCAAAAGCTGTGGGCCAACAGCTAACAAGCAGTTAGTAAGAGGAAATGTGATCACAAGGGTTCAACACTCAGGGTGAAAAGTTCAGGGTGAGAAATGCTCAGAAATACTTGAATTTAATATCCATTTTACAGCTGAGCAGGCCTTGTGTGCTTAATATTTGCATTCTTTACTTCTTTCATCTGAAAATGGGTCATCACTCACTTCCTGGGAGAGCTGAAACATTATAATCAGGGACAGGAAAATGAATATCTAAATAATGAAATAATGAAATAATCTAAAATTTCTGTGCCTCAAAGCTTTCCTTTTGGTCACCCATCTTCAGGACCATGAGGTAATTTAACCATATGAGGAAACGATGAAGAAAATTTTTTCAAAAGCCTAGTGTTCAGCGAGTATAAAATGAATGTAGAAATTGGAATCATTAGGTAGAGCAAAAGAATAAAAAGGTGAATGAAAATTACAAAGCAGTAATTTTTTTAAAAATAAATTGAACTCTTTAAGACAATCACAGTATCCTTATTGACTCTTTAGCCATTAAAAATAACATTACAGGGGCACCTGGGTGGCCCAGTTGGTTAAGCATCCGACTTTGGCTCAGGTCATGATCTCATGGTACATGAGTTTGAGCCCCGTATCAGGCTCTGTGCTGACAGCTGAGAGCCAGGAGCCTGCTTCAGATTCTGTGTCTCCCACTCGCTCTCTGCCCCTCTCCCACTCACACTCTGTCTCTTTCTCTCTCTCTCAAAAATAAATAAAGATTAAAAAAATGTTTTTAATAACATTACAGAATATTAAATTATTTAATGACTTGAAAGAAGCTCACTGAAAGTTAAGTGAAGAGAGTAGTCAATAAATAGCATTAATGAATTAGTATTATTTCAATGGGGATATAGAAACAGGTAAATAAATATAGATATAGGTATTTCCTCACATACTATGCATATGTATTTCTACAGAAATATATAAATACACACATATATGTATATACATGTAAGTGTATATTTATATCTGTAATACATACCATAATACTTACATGGTTATCATCCATATATTTTCTAAAATTTTTAATTGACATTTTGTTTTTGTAGTAGGAAAATAAGATTATTTAAAATTATTTTTCACTGGAGTGGTTTTCCAATATTTTGTGGAGGTAGAAACATACAGACCTGTGTTTGGCATGATTTCCCTTTCCTGTTATTATTCAGGAGTTCAGTGAATTTGCCTCAAGATAATGTAATAATTAAACAAACACAGCTGAATTTTGTCTGGTGTGAGTCTGGCATTCAGTTTCATTTATTAAATTCCTCTTAATATTTGCTCACAAGAAAAAGAAAAAGGTCATCTTTTCATGATTATTCAAAATGAACGAGGGTTGCTCTGCTCTCCATGCTTTTTCTACTCTTTCATCTTTGCAAATGTTTTAATTCTTCATAACATTACATCACTATGCTTGCTTCTATAACTTTCTCCTCTGGCATTTTCCCTCTGAGCCATAGATTGTGTTTGGGTTCTTCCTGGAAATTCTGCAGAGTGCAGACATTCTGCATAGTGCAGAAAAGGGGAAATGTTTTCACCTTTAGGGCTTACCTGAGGAAAGTGTCCAGCCACTGTGCTGTTGTTGACTTTAAGTGATAAGGGATGGAGAAACACTTTTTGCACTCCCACAGCAATATCTGAAATACGACATCACTATCTGAATATGTCTTATAGCAGAAAGAGCCCTGGGAAAAAAGAGACTTTTCTCTGACCTCAACTAGCAAGATAATTTTTAAAAATGACTTCATCTCTCTGAGCCTATTTCTTCAATTGTCAAATACAGATAATGGAGTTTAATCTACACACCCCACCACCATTCTGGACCTCCCACCACCGCCACCGCCACCTCGGCAACTGCCAGTCACTGTACATAAGAAGATGGGGAGCCAGTGTCACAGAGTGGGAATGAAGTGTGAGAAAAAAGAAAAGGCAACAGGCATTCGTGGGGCCCACTGCCAGCTAAAATTAATTATCTAAAATTATTTTTATTGCTTAAAATTATTTCTATTACCTAAAAATGTGTTACTGGTTATAACCTTTGTTTCAAATATAAACATCTTTTTTTTTTTTACAAAACATAATTTATGGCTTAGGTTTTTATACATAATCCTAAACTATTAAAAGCACTGTAAAAATTGCAAAAATAGGAAAGCAGGAAAGTTTATTTTCAAAAATGCTGATTACAATAGTGGTAGTCTTGCTAAAGGGGAAACAATGTTATGGTTCCAGAGCCTAATTTTGCTCATTTATGCCAATAAATAGTATCCTAATCTTCTGGGTCTGGGTACATTTTAGAAATTCTGTCATCTGTAAAGCAAGTGCAGTTCAATGTAAATGTGACTGACAGCATTTATCAGAAAATGAATACAGCATTATGGAAGCAATGGACATAAGCTACTCACCAAAACTATAAACCTCCAAATGTTTTCAGGTACAAATACATAGGTATAAAAACAAGGCTTTGAGGAGGGAGGTGACAGTGAGTGGTGACAGGAGCATAACTCATCCTAGTGGTGAGCCAGACCTGCAAACAAGAAGGCTAGTCCACTAGCTAGTCCAAGACACTAGACCACTTTCCTCAAGAAAATACGAATCCTATGTTTGCCTTTGTGGGATTCAATCAAAATTTGCTATAGAATTTCAGTAATAAACAGGGAGCATGTGCTCTGTGTAAGGCATTCAGAAGCAATCGTTCTCAACGGAGAGTACCTTTGTCTCCCCAAGGACATTGAGCAATGTCTGGAGACACTTGGTTTTCACAACTGAGGATTCTACTGGCATCCAGTGGGTAGAGGCCAATGATGCTGTTAAATATCCTCCAAAGCACAGGACAACTGCCCAAAACAAAGAATTATCCAGCCATAGTGTCAATAGTGCCAAGGTTGGAACCCCTGCATGCACTACAGGATGAAAAAAGAGTAACACAAACAAGAACCACACTCAAGAGCTTTGTCTAGCAATGAAGATGAGGCAGATACACAGCAAAATGGACAAAGCAAGAAAGCTCTAAGAAATATACAGTGGGACACCTGAGTGGCTTAGTCAGTTAAGCGTTGACTCTTGACTTTGGCTCAGGTCATGATGTTGTAGTTCATGGGTTCAAGCCCCACATTTCATCATCAATTCTTGATTTAGGCTCAGCTCATGATCTCATGGTTCATGGGTTTGAGCCCCACATTGGGCTCTAGGCTGATAATGAGGACCCTGCCTGGATTCTCTCTCTCCTCCTCTCTCTACCCCTCCCTGGCTCAAGCTTGTGCTCTCTTTCAAAATAAATAAATAAACCTTAAAAAAAAACTCCCTTAAAAAAACAAAAAGAAATACACAGAGAAAAAATAACTTGTAGCTGCAGGGCTCAGGGAAAACTTTGAAAAATGATACTATAAGTATCTATCTTAACATCCCTAAAATAACTTAATTTTAAGGCACTATTAATTTTTATAATTCTTTTTTACATCAATAAAGATAAACTAACCACCAAATACTTATAGAAGACATCCTCTCTGTTCTTGAAAGTGTATTAAGTTCTCCAAAAAGACAAAGCTGAGTAAAACAGAGCCACTATTCTCTGGAACTCAGAGCGGAGTTACATCTCTAATTCCACATTAACATTATCAAGATTCATTCCTTCAGATATGTCATGAGTACCAATTATATATCAAACACTGTGTGGCACAGGACTTGAAACAGGCAAGTTTTCTGCCCTTGTAGAAATGCCATTTGGGGGAGGGGGAAAAAATCAGACCAACAAATGTATGATTTCGGTGTGTGATTTCTGTTTCCAAAAATACTGGAAAGTCCAAAAACCCTAAAAACCTCCCTATTAGAAAACACCTAGAAATTCTTGCTAAAATACCACCAACATGCTTTTTGAAACCTAGCTGAACATGAAAGAAGTTATGGAAAAGCTGTAAGGGCCAAAAACAAAAAGGCAAAAACAGAACAATGAGTATAAACTGACAGTGAGGTCCCTGAGGTCTGGGGAGGAGGAGGGCAATTAGTCTCAGAAACCAGTAGATTTTGGTGACTAGGTAGGAATAGGACATGCAGCCTCAGGTCCCAGAGATTAGAATCTGAAACTGAGACCTCTGAATAAAGCTAAGACCCTTGGACTTAAAAAAAAAAAAAAAAAAAAAAAAAAATTACAGACATAGGAAAATAAGAAGGAAACTTATCCATCTCGGCCTGACTCCAGAGAAAGGCAAAAAATGGCCTATGCTAAGAATTCACTACCACAAACCAGGTTTTAGTAGGCTCGATGAGCAAATGTACACTCATGTTGTCTGAAAATCCCCAATCCAGAATTTTAACATAAGAAGCCCTTAACAGGTAATCCCCACAGAATACCTAACAGTTTATGCATGCAGTCTATCCCTTATGACCAGCTGTATCTCTTCATAAAGCCCTGAGATTATACCTAGCAAATAAAACATACTACATAATCTTTGTCATGGGTTCTGCCTTCTAGGTAACCCGAACTAAGTTAGGGACTCTTGTAAGAGAAGGCCTATTTGAGGAGCTACTGTTCTACACTGAGACCTGAAGGATAAGAAGCCTATGCAAACTTTTGAGGGGAAGAGTCATCCAGTAGAGAGAACACCATGCCCAAAGGCTCTGATGTGGAACAGAGCACAGAATCTTCAAGAAACATAAAGAAGGTAATGGCAGAGGGAAGTCTGGACAGATGCATGCCCAGTCATGTAGAACAGAGGTCTTAGGCTTGGACTCTGTTCACAGCTGTGTGTGTGTTTTCTTACATTAGTTGCCAAAGTTGAAAATAAGCAGATATCACATAATAATTTCTGGATTTTCAAAAAATTCGAAATATCTGTCAGCTGTGGGTTTGTATTCTTACATAGCACCCCTCAGCTGGATCTACCTCCTCGAGACAAGGTCTGTGACCTCATGTTTACCATTCATGTTTACCATCCCAACCCAGTCTTTTTCATTCACTTATGTTTCTGATTTAGTATCTATGGGAGTTTGAATTTATAGCTCCTAATTTGGGACTTCATAAGTTATGGTTAAAAAAAAATAATTGGGGCATCTGGGTGGCTCTCAGTGGGTTGAGGAACAGAGCTCTCGATTTCGTCTCAGGTCATGATCTCACAGTTCACGGGATCGAGCCCCATGATGCACTGACAGCATGAAGCCTGCTTGGGATTCTCTCTCTTCCTCTCTCTCTGCCCCTCCCCTGCTTGCACATGTGAGCTCTCTCTCTCTCTCTCTCTCAAAATGAATCAACAAACTTTAAAAAAGTTAGATCCTATTCTAAACCCTTTAAATAGTTTTAGCAAGGGAATGATATGATCTATTTACATATACTCCACTCATTGTAAAAATAAAAAATAAAAAAAAGCAAATAGACTGGAGAGAACCAAGAATGAAAAAGAGGATACAAATGAGGAGACAATTGCATGAATCTGGGTGAAAGATTACAGTGGCTTGAAATGGAATGCTGAGCAATGGAAACGGAGAGAAGTAGTTGGATTTAAAGTGTGCCTGGAATAAGAAAATACAGTATTTTTTGATAGATTCTATATTGAATGTGAGAGACATAATAAAAAATGACTTGTACTATATTATAAAGAACTTGAGGCTTTTGTGGTCAACCACTGAAGGGACATTTACTGATAATCCTTAGTACATGGAGAACTTGTATTGTGGGGGGTACAAATAAAAGTAACTCTAATGCTTTTAAGGAGCTTGAATTCTATTAGTAGAAGTAGGATTGATGCAAATATATGTATTTATAAGTTACACAATGTAGTAGACAACTGTAACTATTAGAGTAATAGTAACATTCATTAAGGGTATATTACATACCCAGTACATACATCTCATTCAATACCACCTGGAATTAAGCACTATTGTCATTCCCATTTTATACATGGAAAAATAGAAACTCAGGGAAGTTAGGTAACTAGTACAGGATCATAGAGCTTGTAATTGGCAGAACTGACATTAGGACCCAAGTGGACTGACTCCACTAGGCATTTGTTTAATGAGTGCCCTAGACTGCTTTATATACCTTTAGTGGACTCACAAAGTTACTTGGGTTACTGCAACTTAGATGTGCAAAGAGAAATGTAACTCCTTTAACTTGGCTGAAATTGCTTCCTCAGAAGCCTCTATCAGTTGGATAGAGGAAAGGGAATTAAAGTGTCCTCAAGACTGTTTAAAACTTAGCTCCATTCACTATTTGAAACAGTCTCTTAGGTAATGTTTTGACCTGTCTAGAAAAGAAATGTGGATTTCTCAACCTTCCACAACACCCATGTGAACCAGCACATATGCACGTACAAGATGGTGTTGGAATGGATGGGGGAAGGATGTGGTTTATGTGTGGACAGAGAACCACTGAAGTTCCCCAATCATGGGCTTGATTTCCAGGTCCATCTGCTTGCTGCTTGCTCTGCTGGCATTTATGGCTAAACTCCTTTGCTGGAATCATCCTTGATCCTGGTCTCTTAGCTGACTAAAAACTGAAGAGTATTCCCTAGTTAATGGAGCCCCGGCAGTACTGTAAAGCTCCCCACATCTGTGACATTTCCTACATCCAGCCACCTCGCCCAACAGTCCATCTCCTGGCTCTGCTTCAGAACTGCTCCTGTCTCAGTAGGCTCCAGGGCTACACTGACAATAAAATTTACCATCCAAATCAAGACACTTGTGGGAGTGACAGGAAGGTATATTATAACTACAGTGGAACAACTGGGGTAAACTAGGACAGTCTCAAGCTGGGACACAGAGTAGGTCCTGGCTCTCAAACTAGCTGCTTTGCAAGTTCCCCTTCCAGAAGTTTCAATAACTCCTGGGTTGTATTTATGCTGCACAGGATGGAGGAGAGGTCCAGGAAAGCTCAACTTTGAGGGCTCTCCCTAGCAACATTGCACAATCAAGTTCAGAATATTGGGGTTTAGTCCCATGTTAGTCTCAGTGAGCCCACAAGGCAGTCTCTTTCAGATCCTAAATGGAAATAAGCCTCCCACACACCTGCTCCTCTTCTGGGAAAGCCCAAAGAGGGAAATGGCTCAAATGCCACAGGGGAAGAGGTATCTTCTCTTCACTATGGGAAAATTCTGTGACTCAAGTTTTCCAGACTTTCCCTTTGGTAAGTTAAATCTGAAGCTAAAGGAGACTGGGGGAAAAAACAAAACTCTCAACTTCACAAAGCCTTGCTTTCAACGCTATTGTCTTGGTAAGAAGTCTAGTGCCTGCCCTCTTATCCTCAACCTCTGAGCCTTAAGACTCAGCTTTAGAAGTAAAAGACTGCAAATGAAAAATGATTTAAGAGATGGTGTGGAAAATAAAATGCATTGGTTTAGTTCTTGCAAAATAAAATAACTAACATATTGAAGGCTGTTGGTTCTCCATCATTTCTGCCTACAGTCAAAGAAGTATTTAATGTCATTCAAAATTAAGATTCTTAACGCAGACTTGATGAGATGAATAAACAAATGCCTTTTGTAAGATACTCAGAATAAGTAGCTCTCCAGAGGTCAAAGTTCAGCTGATTCTGGATCTAAGATCCCATTCTGAATATTCTATGGTTCTGTGATTTTTATCTCTGAAAGGCCAAAAAGTATCATGTATCAGGTTTCCACTTAGGGCTTTGCTTACTCATTTAAGTGTCTCAAATCTAAACTGCAAGTCTTAATGTTTTAGAGTGGCATTAAATGGTGTTCCAATATTGATGAGGGATTCTTGAGAGGTCCCCAAAGTTCGTGATGTTTCACAGGGGCATTCTAATGGGTTCATTGTTCTATTTATTCTATTTAGTGCCAGGCGTTGGCAACCGTTGCATCTTATGTATACTGTTACTTTAGTTGATTTTGGATAACCCTAACTTAAAAACATTCTCTTTACCAATGTGCAAGTTTCTAAATATAAGCAGAAAAATACACAAATGCTGAGTAATCAGGGTTATGGATGGACCAAACAAGAAGAGGCCAGGTGGAATTTGTCTGGAAAGGTTTTATAATGCCTTTATGATTAATAAACCTAAGGAAAACATCTGAAGCTTCTTTGAAATGTTAAGAATGAACTATTGGAGAACAACTGTGCTTCAAAGAGTAGTAAAGTATGTGAGGCAGTATCTCACTGGGGGGAAAAAGGAATCCTATACTCCCAATAAATTATATAGAAAAGAGGAGAGGGTTGAGTTTGACAAGTTTAGAAGGGTTTCTGTTAACTCATCAACTCCAGCTAGTCCTCCCAAACTTTAAACCCTTGGATTTCCAAGGTAACTTCTCAGGAATTTGCACAACTAAACATTCTCAGAAATGAAGCTCCATATTGCATATCCAGATTAGACAGAGCTTAACAAAAGGAAACTGTATGGAAATCTGGATAGTTCTGCAAAATTTCTTGAGATTATTCATATGATTGAAAAGGGGCTTAAGAATTCAAGTAAAGGAGGAGACAGTCTGCTTTATAAATGATAACATTAGCAATACATGCTCACTGAGTATCAGCAGTGAGCAAGGCTTGTACCTAGAAGTAAAAAGTTATGTTTGTCCCTCCTTTTAAGATATTTCATCTAGTTTATGTGATAGATATATAATTAGAATACACACATTATAATTAGAACAACATATAATAGGATTAGGACAAAGAATCATAAATATTCTCCTCTAATGCAAGAGCTTATAAGGAAGAGAAACTTTTTTAGAAGGGTCTGAGTAAATCAGAGATTCAGATAGATGTAGATACAAAAAGCATGCATTGCATCCACGAAGTGGAGATTAGCCAGTCTCAAAATATTCATGACTATAAGGACAGAAATTGTGTAGGTGATTGAAATATATCTGTGAGATCCTCAAGTTTTATAGAGTCAAATTTCAAAAATCCCATACTTTCATACATCATACATTAATTTCTCTAAACGATAGGGTCTAAATCAGAGTTTTGCCAATCACCTGACCAAAAAAAAAAAAAAATTTTTTTTTTTTTTTGAGAGAGAGCTCGAGTAGAAGAGACAGGCAAAGGAAGAGAGAGAAAATCTTTTTTTATTTTTTTAATGTTTATTTATTTTTGAGAGAAAGGGTAGCAGAGCATGAATGAGGGAGAGGCAGAGAGAGAGAGGGAAACGTAGATCCGAAGCAGGCTCCAGGCTTTGAGCTGCCAGCACGGAGCCTGATGCGGGGCTCGAACCCACAAACTGTGAGATCATGACCTGAGCCGAAGTCAGACGCTCAACCGAATGAGCCACCCAGGTGTCCCCAGAGAGCGAAAATCTTTTTTTTTTTTCCCCAAGAGAGAGAAAATCTTAAGCAGACTCCACACTCATTGTGGAGCCAGATGCAAGGCTCGATCTCACGACCTAGAGATCATGACCTGAACCAAAATCAAGAGTTGACACTCAACCAACTGAGCCACCCAGGCACCTCTTGAGTAAAAATTATTTTAAGCTATATAGGCTATATAAGGCAGTATTTTGTGCACTGCTGGGAGAAAAGGCCTGGCCACCATTACAGTGGCAAGTAGGGGAACTCTCATTGACCCATGTTTGTGGGGACCAACCTATGACTTTAGATGCACTCTCCACCAGTCCCTCCCACCTTCCATCTCATGCCTGGTAAAAAGTCACAGATGTCCTCTCTAGCAAGCCTAAGAACCCACCCCACTTCTGGAGCTCCTCTCTTGAGCTCTCAATAGCCCCACCCAGAAACCAAAAGTTTTGTTCCCCTAAAACAATCTCTCCAAGCAACCTCATGTTCCACCTTCCTCTCCTTTTTTCTGTCTCCAAAGGAGCACCAAGCAAATAGTAGATGGTCACATGTGCACCAGATGGTGGTATGTTGATGGGGTAACAAAAGGCCTTTTCCCTTATCTCTGCTTTAGAAATGTATGGAGACCTGATAGTGAGATTTAAATCATACTGACTACACAGCCACCTGCTCAGGCTGCTACAGAGGAGCAGCAAACTCATGGGAAAATGGACCATCCTTAACACAGGGAACAGGCAGCAGAGGTCCCAGCAGCTTTAAAGATCCTCATCTACCATCTGGGTTGTTTAGATTCAAGAAAAGCAGCATTTATTTTTTAACACAGTTAGAGATTGCATACTACTTCTTATAACTCTGAGAATAGAATCCCTTGTGTAATACATGAGCATACCAGGGACTTTCAGACATTTTATTTTCCGAAATCGTATTTTATTTTCTAAAATAACTTTTAAAAGTTATTACATATGAAATTGTGGGACTCCTGTGGTGACTTTCCTTCATTCCCGTTTCACTTTTATCAGTGAAGCAGTAGGAGTTATTCAGTATGAGATAGAAGAAAGGCAAAATTTAAATTAAAAATTAAAAAATAGATAAGCCTCAATTCCAACACAGATTGCTGAAAAAATCAAGACACTGAAGTATACAAATGTATATGAGGAAAAGTAGGAATAGTTCTAGTTAGGTATATGGTTGAGTAAAGAAAAGAGATGTGAAATCCACACCTTTGTCATTAGCTTTGTGACTCAAATTCAGTGAAAGATACCAAATGGGTGAGCAGATTCATATCCTTTCTCTTCGTGTGATTAGTGAGATTTACAAAAAGCTGAATCAAGCCTAAAATAGTTACTATACAACCAAATTCTGAAAGATAGTGCTGACTGCCCACAAAAACCCATTCTCCTTTTTCCTTTAATTGTGTAATAGCCGAGTTCTGATTACCCTGGTATTTCCCACAGTCCCTTGCAGTTAGATATGGCCTCCTCACTAAGCTCTCTCCATGTGAGCGAGAATGTTGCATGCCACTTCTGAATCGGGGCCTAAGACAAGGGACATAAGGTCGTCCCCATTCTTCCCCTTCCCACTGCTGGAACCTAGACATGGCACATTCTAGTTTGACCACATAAACAAAGACATTACAGTTGTGGATCATGGAACAACAAGATAAAAGAAACATGAATCTCTGAATCTGAGTCCCACAGATCTGTCCCACTGAACTCTAGACTGTTAGGTGAGAAACTTCTCACCTAAAGAAACTTCTCTAGTCTTTAAACCACTGTATTTTGGGTTTGTTTTTTTTTTTTATGTTTTATTTTATTGTTTTTGAGAGAGAGAGAACAAGTGGTGGAGGGGCAGAGAGAGGGAAAGAGGGACTCCCATGCAGGCTCTATGCTCAGTGTGGAGACCAATGCAGGGCTCAATCCCACAAACCATGAGATCATGACTTGAGCCACAATCAGGAGTTAGACACTTAACTGACAGAGCCACATAGGCATCCCTGGGTTCTCTTTTTTATTTTATTTTTTATTTCTTTAAGAGGATAAAACTTTTCCCAGTTTATTGTTCCTAGCTTAACCATGTTCTTAAAACAAAGCTCAAGATTATTTATAGGAATACAAAAATACCCAGCACTGAACAAGCAAAATTTATCAACAGTCAAAAGAAGTATGAATGTCCTAAACACCCCAATTAAAAGTCAAAGATCGTCAGATTGGACAAAAAAGTGATACTCAACTGTATACTGGCTACAAGAAACTCACTTTAAATATAGGGGCAGAGATAGTTTAAGAGTCAAATGATGATGGGGCGCCTGGGTGGCTCACTTGGTTCAGCATCTGACTTTGGGTCAGGTCATGATCTCATGGTTTATAGGTTTGAGCCCGCATTGGGCTGTCTGTTGTCAGCACAGAGCCTGCTTCGATTCTCTGTCCCTCTCTCTCTCTGCCACTCACACGCAGTCTCTCTCTCAAAACAAATACATAAACTTAAAAAAAAGAGTAAAATGATGGAAAAAGATATTCCATAAAAACACTAGTCAAAAGTGGCCGTATTCATGTAAGACAGAGTAGATGTCAGAGCAAAGACTATCACCAGGGATGAAGAGAATCCTTTCAGGTAGTATCATTTCTCTGATTCTCTTCTAGCCTTCTTTGTCCTCCCAACCTTTTTTTTTAAATATGAAATTTATTGTCAAATGGTTTCCATACAACACCCAGTGCTCATCCCAACAGATGCCCTCCTCAATACCATCACCCACACTCCCCGCCCTCCCACCTCCCATCAACCCTCAGTTTGTTCTCAGTTTTTAAGAGTCTCTTATGTTTTGCCTCCCTCCCTCTCCAACCTTTTTTTTTTCTTCCCCTCCCCCATGGGTTTCTGTTAAGTTTCTCAGGATCCACATATAAGTGAAAACATATGGTATCTGTCTTTCTCTGCCTGACTTATTTCACTTAGCATAATACCACGTTGCTGCAAATGGCCAGATTTCATTCTTTCTCATTATCAAGTAGTATTCCATTGTATATATAAACCACATCTTCTTTATCCGTTCATCAGTTGATGGACATTTAGGCTCTTTCCATAATTTGGCTATTGTTGAAAGTGCTGCTATAAACATTGGGGTACAAGTGCCCCTATGCCTCAGCACTCCTGTATCCCTTGGGTAAATTCTTAGCAGTGCTATTGCTGGGTCATAGGGTAGGTCTATTTTTAATTTTTTGAGGAACCTCCACACTGTTTTCCAGAGTGGCTGCACCAGTTTGCATTCCCACCAACAGTGCAAGAGGGTTCCCGTTTCTCCACATCCTCTCCACTCCAGCATCTATAGTCTCCTGATTTGTTCATTTTGGCCACTCTGACTGGCGTGAGGTGATATCTGAGTGTGGTTTTTGATTTGTATTTCCCTGATGAGAAGCGACGTTGAGCATCTTTTCATGTGCCTGTTGGCCATCTGGATGTCTTCTTTAGAGAAGTGTCTATTCATGTTTTCTACCCATTTCTTCACTGGATTATTTGTTTTTTGGGTATGGAGTTTGGTGAATTCTTTGGGTTCTCTTTTTTATAGGAGCTTAGCCTTACACAGACTGTTTCAGAAGAGAAAGTATATTATGAAGGGAAGGGTATAGTATTCAATGACAATATATTCTAAAAGGAGATAAATTTAATTTTTTTTCCACAGCTATCTTTTACTGAACCCTAGCCGAACATTGTACTAGCATAGAAGCCATATTAGTGGCCATCCCATATTCCTGGGACTTTTCAGTGTGCTCTGGTGAAATTCCAACTGCTGCTATCTGCATCCCTGTGCCTCAGTGCTCTTCTTCCAGCTCTATGCAGGTGCAGACTTAAGTGCTAAGGAATTAATATCCTCAAGAGCAGCCATTAACCAATGACCTCCCAGGAGTTGGTGTATTAACATCCCCACTCCCTCACAGCTTGGGTGAAATAGCTTTAAGGTGTGTGCTTTGCATCAGTTTTGCAGAGTTTCTCTATAGAATTAAGCTCCAGGTACCTTTTGTGGTACCTGGCTTATCTATGCACTCTTTATTGGCTGTCTTCCAGTCACTCAGTCACTTGCCTCTACTTCCCTACCGTATTTCTGAACTTCCCAAATAAACTAATTTCACTCAAATCATTGCCTTGGAGTTGCCTGTGAGAACCCAAATTAACATAGCCAGCTACTTCATATTCACCATCTCAGCTAAAACAATTCTTTTTTTTCTTTTTCTTTTTTCTTTTTTCTCTTTTAGAGAGAGAGAGAACACAAACGAGTTGGGGAGCGGGGCATAAGAGAGAGAGAATCCCAAATAGACTCCATGCTCAGCACGGAGCCTGATGCAGGGTTCAATCCCACAACCTTATGGTCATGACCTGAGCTGAAATCAAGAGATAGACCCCAGGGCATCTGAGTGGCTCAGTCGGTAAGTGTCTGACTCTTGGTTTTGGCTCTGGTTGTGATCTTGCATTTCGTGAGTTTGAGCCCCACATTGGGCTCTGCACTGACAGAGTCTGCTTGGGATTCTCTCTGCCCCTACCCCTACCTAGCACACTCTGTCTCTCTCTCTCTCAAAATAAATAAACTTAAAAAAAAAAAAATTGTTTTTAAAGAGTCCTACACTCAACCCACTAGCCACCCAAGCGCCCAGCCAAAACAATTTTTTCAATATAGTCTTTATTATTAGATAGTATTATGTTATTTTTATGGATGAAGAAATAAAACTTGTGAGAGGTAAGGAACTTGACCAAGGTGAGTGTCAGAACTAGAATTAGTTGGAACTCAGGACTATCTCACTCATAAGTTTTTGCACGTTCCAATATACTAGGCTCTACCAGAACTGGAAGTTTTCTAATTATCTATTGATTCAACTTTCAGTAGATGATGATGTTGAAAGTTTTATGATTGGATGATATATTTTCAGGGAAATTAGACAAAATATATTCTACATTAGCCTATAATATTTTGTGTTTTAAAAAAGACATCTGGTAACATTTGTTGTTAAACAGACATTTTTTTAGCCTGAACAGGAAAAAAAAAAGCAATTTTCAGCTGCTTGCTAACACATATTATGTAGCCCTATTTAAATTAGTCAAATCCTCACCAGAGCTACTTTGGTTGAATAAATCTACTTCTTAAGAGTCTGTATAGATTCTTTCATTTGGCAACTTAGCTCTACTCACTTCCTTATCAAGACTTTAATAGAGAAAACGGTAGTAGGTGAATACACATCATGACATAAATAATTCATAAGGCTTGGGGCTCAGGAATTTTTGTATCTGAACAATTAATCAATCTACCTATGGAATTAATAGAATTTTGGTTTTAGGATTTCAGAAGTCAGTCAACAAATAAATTTTGAGATATTTGATGAGACAAAGTTAACCTTCCTACACTCTCCCTAATGCAAGTACTCTTAAGACTAATTCTATAGGAAGCAGGCACACAGAGAGGATCATGAAAATTTAA
This sequence comes from Panthera pardus, assembly GCF_024362965.1. NCBI lineage: Eukaryota > Metazoa > Chordata > Mammalia > Carnivora > Felidae > Panthera > Panthera pardus. Next base: position 83,307,646 of record NW_026526732.1, on the reverse strand, counting down.
GGAAATGACAGTTTCTTTACCATGTATTGTATTAGCAATTTAATCTGTGCATTCTTTTTAGATTTTAAGTTAACAGTCTGCCAGGAAACACCCTGCAAAGTTGTCACACACGGGCAATACCAGGTTAATAGAATGTTGGAAATAGCATGGAAGTGTTAGGAGATCTCAGAGAAAAAAGCTGTTTACTCTTCACCACCACTAGATATAATCTAAACATTACTTCCCTGAAAGGATATGCAGTGTCACTTACATTCAGCCTAGGCAATTGCATTTCTCTCCTGGTCTTTGCTGAACTTTGCAACATGAACGTAAGCTTTGGTTATTTGAGGTAAACGAACCCTGTGGTCATGCCTGTTTCAAGTGAAGCTAATGTCAATAAGGACAGGCATGGAGGAGAAACTAAAAGCCCCAAAACACTTATTATCTTCACAAAATGTAATGAGTCAGTTCCTACCCTTATTGATGTCAGATTTTTATAGGGAACATTACATCACATAAAGTCTGAAGAAGAATGGAAGCCAGAATAAACAGAGCCATGCATCAAAAAGTCTTAAGTCTCACAGCAGACAGTGTAGCTAATGTAGTCATATTCATAGAACTTTTTATCCAGACTACAGCAACAAAACAGAAATATGCACATTGGAATATATTTATCTACCTCATGAAGTGTATAACATTTTATGTACACATGTAAATAAAAGGACTTTGCCTGTCTCCAGAAATGTACATGCTTTTCATTTCTCTAATGACTCACACATGAGGTTGCATAAAGTTTAATTAAGTCGTGAAATGTAGAAGATGTATATACCAAACATATTTCATCTTAAAATTAATTTTGCCTATTTAAAAAAAAATACTCAACATTCCATAACATATCCTCATTTTAAGCTCTCAAGACTTAAATATTATTTCATTGAGAATGTTATATTGCTTGAGTTTTAAAACAAAGTTAAACATTAAGAGTATCAGTAATGGGGCGCCTGGATGGCGCAGTCGGTTAAGCGTCCGACTTCAGCCAGGTCACGATCTCGCGGTCCGTGAGTTCGAGCCCCGCGTCAGGCTCTGGGCTGATGGCTCGGAGCCTGGAGCCTGTTTCCAATTCTGTGTCTCCCTCTCTCTCTGCCCCTCCCCCGTTCATGCTCTGTCTCTCTCTGTCCCAAAAATAAATAAAAAACGTTGAAAAAAAAAAAAAAAGAGTATCAGTAATGGGATAGTAGTATTGTGATTATTATTGTTTTTTTAAGTTCTCATTTATTGGTGATATAAACAAGCATTTACAGGCAGAATGACACAATCTCTTGGGTCTGCTTTACAATGCTTCAAATACTTTGGAGAAAATAAGTTTGGGGGTATCGATGAAACAACAGTGCAGAATGTTGATAATTATTGAAGGTGGAAAATGAGCATGAATGGGCTCATTATATTATTTTCTCTCATCTTATATATGTTTTAAATTTCCATTATAAAAACATAAAACAAGAAAAATATTAACTGAATAAAAATCACACAGTCTCTATTTAAAAGAGAAAGTTAGGAGCAGTAACAGTGAGATACAGCAATTTATATCAATAGAGATGGTGTAATTTTGGTTTTATGCTTTACAATGACCATAGTAGGTACTTTCTGTGATAGTATTAATTTAGCATGCATCTGAAAGATTTTAATTACATATGGAAACTACATTTTTCTTAAATACGTTCAAAAGCTATCTTAAAGTATTTATAAAAAGTCAACTTTGGAACTAAAAATATGATCTTTTTATAAAAGTAAAATAGTCTCATCTTTATCATTTTCCATATGTTTGGAAGGGATTTACAAAGTGGGACAGCCCCTGGGGTGAAAAATCCCAGAGAAATCCCAGATAGAGGTGCATCTTAACAATTCAGTAACCCTGTCTATAGTTCCTCTTTGCACAGAAGTTCTGGACATTTTTCTGACAGAGATTTTCAGGCAGCATTTGTTGATACATATTTTCAAGCATCTGGTCAATAATATATAAAATAATTACTAAATCATATCTCTTGTTTATAACATGCAAGAGAAACAAAATATGTATTCATGGCAGGTAAGTAATAGAATTTCATGTTAGTTTAAATGGATTTTAACAATGGGGTTTGTGGTTCTACGTTAGGCCTCATTTACATCTGAAGAAAAAAGTTCTTAAAATTAATACATTTGTTTTTCAACAAAATCATTTGCTTCATCAAATGAACAGGTTGTTCTTAACATTGATGAATTGTGCTTGAGTGCCACCTGGTGGCTCTCTGCCTCCATACAGCAGGATTTCCCTTTGATCCTGGGCCTGAGAAAACCCTTGCACGAGCCTGGCATTCCAGATTGCCAAATTAAAATAAGACATTATTTGCCAGATAGATCAACTACTCAAAGACTGTAGCATCCTGAACCTCATAACACAATATCTTTATTTCATATTCATCCTCTTCATACTAGTTCAAATCCTGTATGTTCAAGTCCAAATATTCCCAGCCTGAGAGACTCTGCATTTTCTACACATTCTTCACATTTTGTGATGTCTACCCTGTTATTTATAGCTGCAGTCACAGCTGCCTCTAGATCAGTGGTTCTCAATCTTGAATGCTATTTGAATCATATTGAGTGTTTTTTAAAAAATGACAGAGGCCCAAACCCAGAAAATCTGCTATAATAGGTCTGGAATGGGGCAACATGAATCAGTAAATTTTAAAAGCTCTCCAGGTGATTGTAAACTGAGCCAGGTCATTTTGTAAAGGATTGTTTGTTCTTGAAAGGTGAGAATTATTTCTTCTTCATCTCTGAGAAAGTACATTGTGTTGAACACACTAAGAACACAATATATGTGACAAAGATAAAGCAACTTTAGAGTCTACATGTTTGTTTTAAAACAAGGCAAGAACTGGTCCATCTGCAGAATCTTTGATTCATGGGCTCTGCTAAGAGTATGCCATTGTCCCATTCCCCAGAAGACAAACTAAGGGTACAAATAGCTCCTTTTTCACTCAGTTCCATGCAATTCAATAAAAAAATTTAGTATCCAGATATTTTTTAAGTTAAGAACTACATTGTGGCAAATTTATATATATAGCAACACATACATAAAATCATGAATCACAATATTATTTATAATAGAAAAATATCAGAAATAATCCAATACTTATTTATGAGGCTGGTTGAATAAATTATAGTATGGAGTACCATTTGAGCATAAAAAAGAAAATAAGAGAGATCTCTATGAGTTACTACGAAATTATTTCCACCATATGTTGATAAGTAAACATGACAAAGTCTGAAATGTCTATTCTATACTCCTTATTGTGTAAGAAAGAAAGAGAAATACATGTTTGTTTTGCCAAAAACAGGAAATAAAGAATAAACAAAATAATGAAGACATTTACCTTTAGAAGACAGGTGGGAAATGGAAGAAATAAGGATGGAGTGACATTCTGTGAGCACACCATCTCACATAGTTTCAACCTTTGAATCATATAAATGTTTTTACATAATCAAAAATTAAATGACAGTAAGAAAAAAAAATTAAATTGGCCATAAACACAAATACATGGACCCAAATATATCAAAGTATATTTAATATAACCAAACAGAAAAAAGAATTAATTCAAGTAACTTTTGAACACATTACTATACATGCTTTAAAAAATTTTTTTAATTTTTTTTTATTATTTTTGAGAGAGAGACAGAGAGACAGAGACAGAGTGCAAGTGGGGGAGGGGCAGAGAGAGAGGGAGACATAGAACCTGAAACCTGCTTCAGGCTCTGAGTTGTCAGCCCAGAGCCCAATGCAGGGCTCAAACTCCCAAACCGCGATATCATGACCTGAGCAGAAGTTGGATGCTTAACCAACTGAGCCACCAGGTGCCCCTACTATACATCCTTAGTGGGATATATTCTATGAACAAAAAGAAAAGAAATATTTACTTACTATACTACTCTTAGTAGTCATATTGTATTAAAACTCTAAAACTATTCTATTGTAGGATACTGTAAATAACGTATTATTGTTACTATGATCCAAGATTTTCAGTATAAAAAAGTTACATATAACTTTTTATATATAATATATATATATATGGCAAGCATATATATTAAACAAAAGCAAAGCTAAACCCTAAAATGTTAAATTTGTAATATTTTAAAAACTAAATTAAAACAAAGCAATCTCTTAGTCCATAAAAATAAAAGTATATCCAATTGGAGCTACAATCACATAGAAAAGAATTTTTCCAAGTAAGTTTTAAAAATAAAATGTGATTGCATATCTCTACAGAAATATACCCTAAGGATGAAAAGAACTGCAAAATAAAAAAAAAAAAAAAAAGTAACTCTTTTCAGTAATCATATTGTAGACAATATGAAATTATTCTGAAATTGTTATTCAGGATAAAGCCAATGACTATGCGATATGCTAATTCTTTCATTCCTGGTGTCACTGAGAACCAAGGTTCTTGGCATGGAGGAAAAGAAATAAAAATGTAAGACAGAAGCTTTTAGTAAAAACCCTACAGTCTTAAATTTGAATTGGTTGTATTATTCAGGATATATTATTGGATGTACTATTCAGTATAATCGAGGATATAATTCTTCTTAAAAAGAAATTCCTAGCTCTCTCTACTGAAAAGGACAAAAACAATGATTGTATCATTGGTAATGAGCATCCCTGGAGCTTAGACTATGTTAATCTAAATACCATTTCACTCTAAAAAAAGAGAAGTAGCTGGTTCCAGGTCTAGGGCAGAGATAATATAAAGTGAACTTGGAACCTCTTACACCACAAGGCAAGGAAATGCTCAAAGACTAGTGAGGGCATGTCTTGATTAGAAGAGGCTTCCATTAGCTAAATCTGGGATAATCTGAGCATCAAAGAAGACCAAAAACAGTAAAGGATTAAAAAGTCAAGTTAAAAATAGAGTCCCTAATGGCACACAAAAGAAATAGAGAGGTAAAAGAGGTGGGGAGAATGTTGACAGGAAGAAAAACTCTTCTTGATAGAGGAATGACAACTAATAATTACAAAGGAGTGAAAGAATTTTCTTAAACTAATCACTTTATCTTCCATAGCCTAATAACTGATTTAGGTGAGAATCATTAATGGATGATAAAACTATTGCTTAAAGGTTGATGGGAAACAGTATATTCACATGGTCTCTAAGTACCCTATGAAATACTTACTAATTTCAAAGAGAATATACCTTCAGAAAGGAGCCATCTGGCAGTCTGCCCTTAACCAAATGATTATATATTTTGCATCACCAGTAGGAAGACAAACTGACCTACTGAGCTTCCTGATGTCATGTAGTAAGTACACATCAACTATGATTCAGCCTCACCAGAAATATTTAATTTAAACCTAATCAAAAGGAAATCATAATACAAATTCATAATGTGAGACATTTACAATGTCATGAAAAACTAAACAAGGTAGAAGGAATGTTCTAGATTTAAAGAGACATGGCAACAAAATATGATGTATGAATCTTGATCATACCCAAAAAAGCAAAAACAGCTATAAAAGTTATTTTACGTACAGCTAGGGAGGGGCAGAGAGAGAGAATCCCAAGCAGGCTCTGAACCACCAGTACAGCTCGAACTCACAAACTGTGAGATCATGACCTGAGTCGAAGTCAGACGCTTAACTGACTGTGCCACACAGGTGCCCCCAAAATTGCATATCTAAATGAAAAGATTTTGAGTTAATAATGACCTTAGAAATCACCTAACTAAACCTCCTCAGTTTGTAGATGAGAAAACTGATTCAGAGATTCAGTGGCTTGTCCAAATTCAACAAATGTTTAGTGCAAAAGCTGTGAAATCTAAAGTATACAATCCATAGTGGTTTCCATTAATCCATTTATTGAGCAACTCCTATATGCCAAGCAGTCCTACTTCCCATTTGAGATGAACCAAGAAGAACATACTAAATGAGGAAATGCATATGTAACTCAATCATTACAAATTTCAAATTTAAATTTAAAATTGAGCAAAGGAGAAGGCAGAAATGCTGGTTTTGAAGATGGAGGGGTTCATGAGCCAAGGTACATGGACAGCTACAGAAGCTTGGAACAGCCTCAGCTGATAGCCAGCTGGGAATGGTGACTGCTCCGATCCACACCTACAAGGAACTGAATTCTGCCAACCATCTAAATGAGCAAGGTAAAGAATTCTTCCCTAGAGCTAACAGAAAGGAATGCAACCTTAATGACACCTTGATTTTAGCTCAGTGAAACTCACAGTAGATATCTGACCTACAGAACTGTAAAATAATAAATTCGTATTGTTTGAAAAAAAAAAAAACAAACAATGGTTATGGGGCACCTGGGTGGCTCAGTCAGTTGGGCATCCGACTTCGGCTCAGGTCATGATCTTGCAGTTTGTGAGTTCGAGCCCCGCGTCGGGCTCTGGGCTGATGGCTCAGAGCCTGGAGCCTGCTTCCGATTCTGTGTCTCCCTCTCTCTCTGCCCCTGCCCCGTTCATGCTCTGTCTCTCTTTGTCTCAAAAATAAATAAAAGGTTAAAAAAAAAATTAAAAAATAAATAAATAAATAAACATTAAAAAAAATTTTTTTAAACAATGGTTGGACAAAAATAGGAACCAGGGATTTGTTAGTTCATATAACTGGAAAGGGCAGGTGTGGAGACTTGAAACAGGTCTCAGGTACCACTGGAATAGAACTCAGATTATGTTTACTATTTCTCTTCATATTTTGGCTGTACCTCTCTTTGTATGAGGGTCTCTGTGTTTCTATTTAGAGACAGATTTCCTTCATGTCACAGAGGTTGGATACAGCCACGGAAACTCCAGAACTACTACTCAGCTCAACAACATTAAAGAAAACAGAGGACCTCCCTTTTAGTTTCCATATGTAATATCACATAGAAGGTTACTAATTGTCCCAGATCAGATCATGTTAAAAAAAAAAAAAAAGACAAAAAACAAAACCTGGCCTGAGGGTCAGAACGCTGTATTTGGCCAGATTTGGGTCACGTGCAACCCCACTGTCCACTAGTAAGCTGACACATAGCTGACAGCCCTATCACTCCTGCCTGCCTACCCCCAACCCCTCCAATCACATGGAGCAAGATAAGGGCAGATTCCCTAAGATGAAGGTGAAAAGGAACGCCAGGCAGACAAAAACAAAAGAAAGAGGTAATAACTACAGTGAGTAAACAACAGGAACAAATTATAAAGGTAAAAATGCATACGAACTATTCAGGAAGTAGTACAAACTCAATTCTGGTAAGGTTCCAGGGAATAATGAGAGAAAAGGTACTTGGGGCTATATTGTGAAAGTTAGTAAAATAGTGAAACATCAGGCAGAAGAAAGTGGTACCTATTAGGTAGAAAGTGGAGAGCCACCAGCTTTAAAAACAAACACACAATGGCATGATTTAATTTGGGTTGTGGGAAGATTATCAGTCATCAGTGTATAAAAGTGTAGTCCTAGGTCCACCAACATCAGAAATTATCTGGGTACTTTGTTAAAAATGCAAAATCCTGAGTCCTACCCAAATTTATCAAATGAGAATCTCTAAAGGTGGGTCACAGATAGCTGCATTAGAAATAAGAACCACAGGGACACCTGGGTGGCTCAGTTGGTTAAGCATCTGACTTTGGGTCAGGTCATGATCTCATGGTTCATGAGTTCAAGCCCCATGTCAGGCTCTGTGCTGACAGCTCAGAGCCTGGAACCTGCTTTAGATTATGTGTCTCCCTCTCTCTCTGCCCCTCACTCACTCACACTCTGTCTCTGTCTCTCAAAAATAAATAAATGTTAGATTTTTTTTTCTTTTTTAAAAAAGAAAGAAAGAAGCACCACAGGCATTATTTCTACATTCTAAAAGCTGAGAACAAATAGGGTAGAATTTTAATAGGAAAAATGTTTAACAGTATACATTTCCAAAATGTTTTAGATAATTAAAAACCTCCCACTTAATCCTTATGCATTTTGTCTGTTACTACTAACTAGCAGAGTGATGGGTCAATAATTTAACTGCTCTGAGCCACAGCTACCCAGTCTGTGAAAAGTAAAATTTGGACTAATAATTAATCTCCTTTAACATTATAATACCATGATTTTTAAATCCTGTTTCTTGAAATATTTCTACATCCCTATTCAGTAAAAGGTTAATTCAGCAGGCTTGGGTTGTTACTCAACCCTGCCCATTCCAAAGAAAGGGCAATCCCTCGATGGCCCTGGAAAATAACTTCTGCCTTGGGATATCCTGCCAGATGAGAGGGCTTTTATACACCTCAGGCCTTGGGCCATGTTGCATCAGTTTGGCCTTTGTGAGGCTGGATCCCCATATAAATTTTCCAAAGAAAAATACTGGATACCAAGGCTCAGGAAAGTTTCCCTGGTTCACTACTTTGCACATGTCACATGTCATTGATGGGAGAAAAGAGCATCCAACTACAGCTACACTAGAAGACAACACCTAGAAGCTCATTCCTGGACTTCAGCCATGTGTATTTTCTCAATGCTGATTTTAATCTTCATCCTTCCACTGTAATAAACCATAGCCATGAATATAACACCTTTCTGAGTTCTGTGAGCCTTTCTAGCAAATCATCAAATCTGAGGTTGGTCTTGGAGACCCTTGACACAATCAGCATTTCAACATTACACTTTCAGCGTGGTTTCCAATTCAAGTAAGCTTAAATATTGTTTAAATAAAACATTCTGTATTAATTTTTCATTCTGCTGCCCTTCAACTTAATATCTATTAGAAATATATCCTAAAGAAATCATAATGAAATAAAGAAAGCCATATCTTAATTTAAAAGCTAATTGCAGTATAGTAGAAAATTGAAAACAACCTAAAATTTAAATAATCTAGGGATGCTTTACTGAATGATAATATGTCCATTTAGTGGAATAGTTATTAAAATGGCTTAAAAATTTTTTTTAATGTTTATTTATTTTCAAGAGAGACACAGACAGAGCGTGAATGGGGGAGGGGCAGAAAGAGAGGGAGACACAGAATTCAAAGGAGTCTCCAGGCTCTGAGCTGTCAGCACAGAGTCTGATGTGGGGCTTGAACCCATGAACCATGAGATCATGACCTGAACCAAAGTTGGACACTCAACCTACTGAGTTACCCAGGTGCCCTAAAATGTTTAATTAAAGAACACAACTGTTTCCAAACCGTGTATGCATATAGACAAAAACTAAAAGAGAACATGGACAAACAGGAGATTATTTACTGTAGTGTTCAAAGATTTTTTTAAATTTTTTTAATGTTTATTTATTTTTGACGGAGTGAGACAGAGCATGAGCGGGGGAGGGGCAGAGAGAGAGGGAGACACAGAATCTGAGCAGGCTCCAGGCTCTGAGCTATCAGCACAGTGCCCGACATGGGGCTCGAACTCACAGACCGCAAGATCATGACCTAAGCCAAAGTCGGACGCTCAACTGACTGAGCCACCCAGGCGCCCCTCAAACATTTTATACTGATTATTGTTGCTATAATAAAATTGTTTTTATAATAAGTAAATATTTTAAGTGCCAAATTATAAATGTAATTCTCTGGTTCACGGTACTAATTCAATATTCTTAATATGAATAATAAAAATCAAGATCACTGACACCATAAACCATCCACTAACTAAAATAGATATTGTAGGCTCTAGGTGGAACCCAAGTCCCTACACAGGATTAGGAAATAAGAGAGAGGGGCAATATGGAAAACATGCAGTGGAAAGGGATTGGTCACAGGGTCAAACCCACACATTGAGTACTGGCTTTACCTGCCTCTAGCTGTGAAGTCATGAGCAGTCTCCTTCACCTTGCAGAACCTGAGTTTCCTCATTTGTTAAATGGGAACAATAATAAAGGCTTTACAGAGTTACCACCACAATAAATGAGTAAAACACTTAATGCAGTGCCTGCACAAGAAAAAGCTAAATAAATGTTCAGTCTCTGCCTTCTCCCTCAATTCTACGCTCAAAGATTGCAGATGTTAATCTATAAAGTTTTTTAAAGTGCTTTTCCCCTGTGACACCTACTTTCCATATCATATTAATTATGAAGGTATTTATTCTCATGTGGCATAAAGAATGGTGACCCAATAGATCTGAAGAGAAATCTTAATTTCTAGGTGATTGGTAACACATACATCACTTTTTTTTCACTTAGGTAAGTCAAAAATCCAATTTTGAAAATCAAATAATCTCATCTGAACCTATTACTAATTTTCAAATCCAGAATAAAGCAACTTTAATACAACAAATATTTATCAGAGGCCATTAACGAGTCAAAAACAACAATAAAAATAGAAAAATAATAATAGGTAGGGATCTTACCACAGCCACTGTCACTGCTTTCCAAAAGCTTCTGGGCATTGTGTTTTGCTAAGGAATTCAATGATGGAAATTTTTCAAAATTGTTTCTTTCTTTTTAAGTGCAAAACAGAAAATTGTGGTCAAATTGTCTTTCCATGGTTATTTCAAAAGCAAAATAAAATGATAGTGCACAAATATTTTCATGCAGTTTGCAAAGTTGCATAGTGCATCCATCCAGTCTATCTGACATGTTACTCTATGTTTTTGTGTGGGAAGTAATGTCTCTTACCAAAGCATGCTCTTTATTTGGTCAAACAGAAGATTCGGAGAAAAACAAGTAAGGCAATCTTCATTTTCTTACTAGTGGGAGTCAAGTCTGCATTGAAGAAATATTTGTCATGCTCACCACATTTTTGTTATATACTTGTCTCACAGAGCCAGTGTACAACTTTGAAGAAAGAAGAATAGCTGCTGTGTATAATGCTGGAAAAATACTCCCTGCTATCCAACTTCCCTCCTACAGAATAGCCAGGCCAATCTTTCTGAAACATAACTTTGAATTCTGAATCTTGCTCAAAATTTCCAAAAGTCTTCCTTTTGTCTTTTGCCTGACAGCCAGGCTGTCCAGCCCACCTTTAGTGATTGCTCCCACCAAAAGCCCCCCAATAACAAGGCCAAACTAGTCCACCTCTGTACTTTGCTCATCCTGCTACAACTGCTTAGAATGACTTTTGTCTAAATCCTAAGCATCTGTCAACACCCAGCTCAAGCCCTATCTCATTCATAACACCTTTCCTAGTCCTTGTGGTTCACACATTAGCTCTGTCTGAATGCCCATAGCAGCTTTTGTATGAACTCTTCTTTTGGTATTTAATAAAATACTCTCTTCTACCCTTGCCATGTCTTTTTATGATTCACCTTCTACTGCAGCTGTCAGAAAATGCAAGTGTATACCACTCCCTCCTTTGTTAATAAAATGTTTCCCCCACCCCCACCCGTGTGGACTTTGGGGTTTGACTTGCTTTGACCAATGAAATAGTTGGTATGTAACACTTCCAAACAGAAGCTTTTAAAGGAATTGCAATATTCCAAAAGTCTCCTAGCTCTTGTGCCCTCCACCTTCAGAAAAGCATGTTGTGCATAAAGTTTTCCTTTAGTTTAGGTCCTAAAATAAGGAGATATGTGGAGGAAATTCAGCCCGCAGTTTGTAGAACAATCACAACATCCAACCAGTAGCTGACAGTATGGACCTGAACAAGAAATAAATATTTATTATTGTGAACTGCCGAGAATTTGAGATTGCTTATCACATAGTGAAAGACAACTGATATAATAACTATTATTTCATAGGTACTATGTCCTATATCCACAATATCTCATCTAACCAACACAATAATCCTATGTGTTAGCATACTTTATTATCCCCATTTTACATATGAGAAAATGAGAATAAGAGAGGTAAAGTAACTAATCCAAAACACACAATGCTGTAAAATTCTAGAATCAGACACATTTAGCTTTGAAGTTAGATTCCGTCACTTACTGAATATAGTATCATAGGCATAATATAATCTCACTGGAACTCAGTCACATATATAATAAAGATAATGCTTAAGTTCTTCTCACTGTACTTCTAATGGCTGTTGGGAGGACTAAATTAAATAATGTGAATGACCAAATAATTTAATAAATTAGTGAGTTTTAATTTATGTCACCTCTAAATTAGGCCCTGAGATAAAGACTTGGTGTGGGTAGTTTAGGAAGCACATGTAACAAAGTGGGGGAAATGAGGTGGAGAATGAGAAAAGTGAATAAAATGATTAGGTTACTATTTGGGGAAATGGGCTCAATCCCACAAAGATAGGTATATGTGGAATATGTATCAGATGGTCAAGTAAGTTCCTATCAGGCCCAACCCTTTCACAAATAACAACAACAAACCCCAGACTGAAAAAAAAAAAAAAGCAAAGTCACTGGAAAGTGAACCAAAAAAGTGAACAAGTGGATTTTAGAAGAATCAAAACTTGGAAGAAGGTTCAAAAGAGATGAGTTTCCCATCATTATAGATTTTATCCTGAGGGCAGGGTAACATTAGCACTAAACAGTGTGCCTAAAATCTAATACAAAACAGTCTTTCTGGCCTGAAAATCAGAGGATGCAATTTAGAGCAGCCACAGATCCTGGTAAGTTGGGACAAATAAGTCAACCAGAAAGGAAGAGCCCTGAATTCCATTTATAAACTCTGCCCAAGTCTCTGAACCACACATGAATGGGGCGGAATCCAATACCTCAGCTAAGGACAAAAGGAATGAACAAAAACTTGAGCTGCTGCCCAAGAAAAAAGTGTTTACAGTTTAAATTTGGCCAGTTAATTTTCCACTTAAAAATATGATTAACAATCTTTGGAGAAATATAGAGTATTCACTACATAACATTCTACAATGTCCAAGATATAATCCAAAATTGCTCAATTTATAAAAAATCAGAGAAGTGTGGCCCATTTTCAACAGACAAGATTATTAACCAAGACCAATCCCAAAATGATCTAGATGTTCAAATTAGCAGACATGAATTTTAAAGCAGATTTTGTAGTTCTGCTCATTGAAATAAAAGAGAATATTCCTGTATTAATAAAAACAAAGAATCGCAGCATAAAAAATAGAAACTATTTTTAAAAGGAACCAGAAGAAAAATCATGAACTGATAAAAATGCACTTTTGAAAATAAAATCTCAATGAGCAGGCTTAACATCACATTGGAAGAAAGAATAAGTGAACTTGAAGATAGGTCAATAGAAATTATCCAATCTGAAGGACAAAAATTGTTTTGTTTTATATTATCAAATCTCAAAACACTTTAGGACAATAACAGAAGTCTAACATACATGAATCAGAATCCCCAAAGGGAAGCACAGAAAGAGAAGGGGAGAAAAAATATTTGAAATATAATGGCCAAAATCTTCCAAATTTAGTAAAGGACAAAAATTTACAGATTCAAGATGCTCAACAGGAGAAATGCAAAGAAAACCACACCCGGACACATCATAGGCAAGCTGCTACAAAGCAATGATAAAGAGAAAAATTTTAAAGCAGTCAGAGAAACAATGATACATTGCCAATAGGGGCATAACTATTTGACTATGAACTGAGTTCTCATCAGAAACTTATAGAGATCAGAAGACAGTAAAACAATGTTTAAAGTGCTGAAAGAAAAAAAAAACTATCAATTCATAAGTCTATATCTTTCTTGATATACTTGAAAATGTCTTTCAAGTATAAAGTTAAAATAAAGATATTTTCATGTAACAGAAAACTGAAAGAACTGTACTACAAGAAATGCAAAAAAAAAAAAAAGCAAAACTAAATTTTTGTGGGCTAAAAAAAAGTGAAACCAGTGGAAACTCAAATCTTCAAGAAGAAATTAGGAGCTTCAGAAATGATTACTTATAGATAAATATAAGAGACTATTTTTCTTCTTTTAAAACATAGGACTATTGGGGCACCTGGGTGGCTCAGTCAGCTAAGCATCTGACTCTTGATTTCAGCTCAGGTCAAGTTCTCACAGTCATGAAATGGAGCCCCATATTGGGCTCTGTGCTGACAATGCACAGCCTGTTTGGATTCTCTCTCTCTCTGTCTGTCTGCCCCTCGCCTGCTCATGCTTTCTCTCTCTTTCAAAATAAATAAACATACATTTAAAAAAATGACTCTCTTAAGCAAATATAATATTGTCTTGTGCAATTTACAATATATGTAGATGTAAATCTTACAACATCTGTAGCATAAAAGATTGAAAAGGATCTATAAATTTGCATGGGTACTACATTTTTTTTAAGTTTTAATTTATTTTCTTTGAGAGAGAGAGAGAGACAGCAAGTGTGGTAGGGGCAGAAAGCAAGAAAGAGAGAGTCCCAAGCAGGCTCCATGCTGGAGCCCAATGTGGGGCTTGATCTCACAAACCATAAGATCATGACCTGAGCCAAAACCAAGAGTTGAATATTCAACCAACTGAGCCATCCAGGCACCCCGGTTTTGACATTTTTATGTCAAGCAGATACCTATATATCATGACCTATTTACATAATATATATATATATGCATATATATACATATATAATATACATATATATACATATACATATATAATGCAAAGAGTTCTAGCCAAAAAGTTGATAAGAAAATAAATTTTTTATACATTTTTTAATGTTTATTTAAATTTTTTTTATGTTTATTTATTTTTGAGAGAGAGAGAGAGTGTGTGAGCAGGGGGAGGGCAGAGAGAGAGGTAAACACAAAATCTGAAGTGGGATCCAGTCTCTGAGCTGTCAGCATAGAGCCCATCATGGGGCCTGAACTCACAAACCATGAGATCATGACCTAAGCTGAAGTCGGATGCTAAACCGACTGAGCCACCCAGGCATCCCTTTAATGTTTATTTATTTTTCAGAAAGAGAGAGAGAGTGAGAGACAGAGTGCAAGTGGGGGAGGGGCAGAAAGAAAAGCAGACACAGAATCTGAAGCAGGCTCCAGGCTCCAAGCTGTCAGCACAGAGCGTGATGCAGTGCTCGAACTCACAAGCTATGAGATCATGACCTAAACTGAAGTTGGATGCTTAACCACCTGAACCACCCAGCAGCACTAAAATAAAATTTTTTTAAATATTCAAATAATCAAAAAAAGGCAGACAAGGAAGAACAGAGGAATAATAGAGAACACAAACAGAAAATAATAAAATAGCATCCCTAAGTCCAACCACATCAATAATTACATTAAATGTTAATGAACTAAATACTCCAATTAAAAGGCACAGATTGCTAAAATGAATAAAAAAGTAAGACCCAACAATCTTCTGTCTACAGGAGATATACATTAAATATAAAGGCACAGGTTGAAAGGAAATGGAAGGAAAAGATATGCCATACAAATAATAATCATGAGAAGACTAGAGTGGCTGTATTAATATTGGACAAAATAGACTTCAAAAAGCATCCCACCAGAGAACAAGGAAGGTAGAGTCACCTCTGCTTTCACTGGAACAAGCACTTTTGGTACAGAGGAAAGTGCTCAGAAAGAAAAACAGTGATAGACATAGTGTCAAAAACTGTGTGCTGCTGTAGGTGAATTTAGTTGAGCCAAGGGGATGTGAAGAGGCTATCAGTGGCATCTACTACAAAGTGAATGAATAAATCAATTAATAAATAGTGGTCTCATAGCCATTGCAGTATACAATGAGTTGTATAGAGACAGTGTTGTGGCAAGTGAGAGCCAGACAGGCACCTGGTGACTGTGCCTCACTGAGGAAAATAAACATGGACAGAGGAGATCCTTAGAAGCCAAGAAGCGAATGTCATCATGTGCATTTTTTTATATGAAATTTATTGTCAAATTGGTTTCCATACAACAGCCAGTGCTCATCCCAACAGGTGCCCTCCTCAATGCCCATCATGTGCATTATTTATGCAAACTCTGGGGGGAGCACAAGAGGAAGAACCCAGATGCTTCAGTCAGCTTCTCAGAGTTTCTAAGAAGTGCTCAGAGAGGTGGAAGACTATGTCTGCTAAACAGAAAGAAAAGTTAAAGAAGACATGAAAAAGGCAGACAAGGCCCATTACAAAAGAGAAATGAAAACTTATTACCTGCCCCCCTTACAGGGGAAACAAAAAAGAATTTCAAGGATCCCAAGGCACCCAAGAGGTCTCCTCTGGCCTTTTTCTTGTTTTGTTCTAAGAATCACCCCAAAATCAAAGGAGAACATCCTGGCCTATCCATTGGTGACATTGCAAAGAGACTGGGAGAGATGTGGAATAATAACACTGCAACAGATGACGAGCAGCCTTACAAAAAGAAGGCTGCTAAGCTGAAGAAAACTATGGAAAAGATACTGCTGCATACTGAGCTAAAGGAAAACCTGATGCAGCAGCAAAAATGGAAGTCATCAAGGCCAAAAAAAGTAAGAAGAAGAAAGAAAAGGAGAAAGACAAGGAAGATGAAGGAGATGAGGAGAAAGAAGATGAAGAAAATGCAGATGAAGAAGATGATGATGATGAATAAGTTGGTTCTAGTGCAGTTTTTTTTTTCTTGTCTACAAAACATTTAACCCCCTTGTACACAACTAATACCTTTTAAAGAAAAAAAATTGAAATGTAAGGCTGTGTAAGATTTGTTTTTAAACTGTACAGTGTCCTTTTTTGTATAGTTAACACACTACCAAGTGTGTCTTTAGGTAGCCCTGTTCTGGATGTATTTTCAGCAACCACTAACTTTGGTACAGTACAGGGGTTAAAATCAGTATGGAAATTTAAAGCAGGTTCTTACTGGTACATGGTAGAAACTACTTATGTAGGGAGATGGTAGTTTTTTGATCTTCAGTTGTCTCTGATGCAGCTTATGTGAAATAATTGTTGTTCTATTAACTGAATACCACTTTGTAATTACAAAAAAATGTTGCAGCTATTTTGTTGACATTTTGAATGTTTCTAAATAAATACAAATTTTTATTAAGAGAAAAATAATGGTCTCAGCAAAATAAGATAAACAGAAAATTTTTCTGCTACAAACATTTAGAAATAGTAGACAAATGTAATAAACATTTTTTAATGCACAGTCAAGTTCCACAAAAAAGGACCAGAAACAAAAAATCCAAGTGGCAATCAAATGACCTGATGCTACAGCTAGAGGGAAGGGAAGGAAATTTGCAGGTGGACAAGAATAGATTTTACAACTCAGCAGGGTCTTGACTTAATTGATTGACAGAAAAAGTCCAGGTCCCATAGTTACAAGATGGTCTCCTTTCTACTAACAGACATTCTTGACCTCTCATTCATTCTTTAAAGCCCTACCCAACTGGGAAAAGATTCTGTGTCTGTCATGTTTCTTTCTACTATAAGCAATGAAAACTGAGTTGCGAATGGGGAAAAGTGAGCGAGGAGGAAGAGGGAATTCCTGACTATGTAAATGAGACTTAAGGCCTTCTTTCTGGATTCCACACTCAAATGATGTCAATATGACCTGTTCTTGATCCATCTCTCAACTTTTCTTTCCTGTATGTTGCTTTCTACATGGAGATTTATTCCACCTCATAGCAAGATGGCAATCAGCATCTCTAAGCTTACTGTTCTACTGCTTCTTGTCCAACAAATAAGAAAGCTTCTTTTTCACTGTAGACAAACAAAACTTCTGACTCTGTTTAGTGTAAATGGGTGACATGCCCATTCCTAACCAATCACCTCAGAGATGTAATATTTTGGGGGAAGGGAGAATGCAATATTTTGATTTTCCAGTTAAATCATATTCCCACTCCTAGAACACAGGATGGAATCACCCACTTAAGCTATTGTAGGAGATACTTTGGTACCCCCTTGTCCCTCTTCTTATTTCATTTTCAGCTGTGATAGAAACTTCTGTGCATGCTGAATCCACCCCTCCTCAACCACCAGCCCCATGTTTCTCTACTTTTCTGCCCACTGCTTTCTAAAGTTTGAAAAGTTTGCTCAATCCACACACAGGCACAGGCCAAAAGGGCAGAGGAATTAATGTCCCTGGTGGCAACATTCAATCAATCAGAGATGAGGATAGAAAATAATTACAGATATTACAAACCTCCAGTTCCCCAACCTTCTATCCACTTGGGACAGGTCAAGCCTTACCATCTACTCTAAAGAAATTCCTAAGAGTCTTTTACACTTTCTGGCCAGAGTGCCAAAAGGTGACAAAACTTGGATACTGATTCAGCTCCTTTTTTTCCCCTCTCTTCCTTTTTTTTTTCAAAAGTAATACAAGTTTTAGGGCATCTGGGTGGCTCAGTCAATTGGGCATCCGACTTTGGCCCAGGTCGTGATCTAGCAGTTAGTGAGTTCAAGCCCTGCACTGGGCTCTGTGCTGACAGCTCTGAGCCCAGAGCCTGCTTCAGATTCTGTGTCTCCCTCTCTCTCTGCCTCTCCCCTGCTTGCACTCTGTCTCACTCTCTGTCGCTCAAAAATAAATAAGCATTAAAAATTTTTGTAATAAAAAATTTTTAAAAAGTAATACAAGTTCAAATTCATCAACTCTTTATTCTTCTGAGAATTACTTCCACAAACAATACCCTGCCACCCTTTAGCTACTTGTACATCATGTACCGCCTCCCAAAGTTTCTGTCCTCCTCTTTGTCAGAATTAGTTTTGAGTACAAAGGCTCTATTCAGGTTACCTTGATTTTATTACCTTTTGATTAATATCCCCAACCAAAAGCTCCAAAGCAGTACAGTATAACATTATCTTCCATTCCCCTCTCCAACTTTAGACTTTATGTTGTATAGGATCCAGAGAATGACCATGAGCACAAACAGTACAGGAATTTGTATTGTTTTCTTAACCAGTAGCCAACTTTAATCTATTCAAGAATCTCTTTCACCTACCCCAAAACATTCTATACTTCTTTTGTTTAGTTAAAATCCCTCTGTAAGAAAAATGAACTATTGGGACCTCATGAAGATAAAAAACTTCTGCACTGCAAAGGAAACAACAAAACTAAAAGGCAACCGACAGAATGGGCAAAGATATTTGCAAATGACATATCAGACAAAGGGCTAGTACCCAAAATCTATAAAGAACTCACCAAACTCCACACCCGAAAAACAAATAATCCAGTGAAGAAATGGGCAGAAGACATAAATAGACACTTCTCTAAAGAAGACATCCAGATGGCCAACAGGCACATGAAAAGATGCTCAACGTCACTCCTCATCAGGGAAATACAAATCAAAACCACACTGAGATACCACCTTACACTGGTCAGAGTGGCTAAAATGAACAAATCAGGAGACTATAGATGCTGGAGAGGATGTGGAGAAACGGGAACCCTCTTGCACTGTTGGTGGGAATGCAAACTGGTGCAGCCACTCTGGAAAACAGTGTGAAGGTTCCTCAAAAAATTAAAAATAGATCTACCCTATGACCCAGCAATAGCACTGCTAGGAATTTACCCAAGGGATACAGGAGTGCTGATGCATAGGGGCACTTGTACCCCAATGTTTATAGCAGCACTTTCAACAATAGCCAAATTTCAACAAGAGCCTAAATGTCCATCAACTGATGAAAGGATAAAGAAGATGTGGTTTATATATACAATGGAATACTACTTGGCAATGAGAAAGAATGAAATATGGCCTTTTGTAGCAATGTGGATGGAACTGGAGAGTGTGATTCTAAGTGAAATAAGTCATACAGAGAAAGACAGATACCATACGTTTTCACTCTTATGTGGATCCTGAGAAACTTAACAGAAGACCATGGGGGAGGAGAAGGAAAATAAAATAGAGGGAGGGAGCCAAAGCATAAGAGACTCTTAAAAACTGAGAATAAACTGAGGGTTGATGGGGGGATGGGAGAGAGGGGAAAGTGGGTGATGGGCATTGAGGAGGGCACCTGTTGGGATGAGCACTGGGTGTTGTATGGAAACCAATTTGACAATAAATTTCATATTAAAAAAATTTTCTAAATAAAATGAAAAATTATCTTTTTTCGTGAAAAAATAAAAATAAAATAAAATAAAATAAAACAAAATAAAATAAAATAAAATCCCTCTGTAGGAAACATTCCTGCTTCAAACGTGTTAATCTCCCTCTTTAACCAGAAAAATGTAAACAATCTCTTACCAAACATTTTCTTGCATCTTACATTTTCTGGATCATAGCCTAATCCATCAAATGTATGGGTATGTAAGCTTGTTAAGAATGACATATCTGTGCTGCCAGCTTTGGGACTAGATCAACTCAAGGTCCCAAAGAAGTTCCCACTGAGTATATTCCTTCTGCTAACTTAAACACGCAAGCTGCACCAAACTGCACTTCACTCCAATACCATGCTAATACCAGCATGGTTATATCTCATGTCTCAAAAGTTGACTTGTGCCCAGGTTTTTGTGTGTACTATCACAGGAACAGATGGCACTTTCCTCCTCCAACACTGCTAGATAATTCCTACTAAAGTCATTCCTTAGAATAAACTTCTACCAGCATAGAGCACAATTCCCGAACAATTACTTAAGACAAAAGAAACACTTTCTGGGTAAAGAGGATTGGGAGATATAGGCTTCCAGTTATGGAATGAATAAGTCATGGGAATAAAAGGTATAGCATAAGAAATACAGTCAATAATACTGTAATAGCATTATATGATAACAGATGGTAGCTACACTTGCAGAAAGCATAGCATGATGTATAAACTTGTCAAATCACTATGCTGTACACCTGAAACTACTGTAACATGCATCAACTATGCTCAATAAAAAGAAAGAAAAAAAAAGATTTTCTAATTCATTGTCCCAGCACATTGTGACAAAGGTAAAATCATGACTCTTGTGCAAATATGTACAATAAATATGTATCAAATATTTCACTTAACATACTAATTAATGAGAGAATTATTAAGATGTTACAACCAGTTCAAAGGAGAAGCCAAAGAGCAGGCATCCATATAAGCAATCAAGAATGCTGAAATGGGGGCACCTGGCTGGCTCAGTTGGTGGAGCATGCGACTCTTGATCTCAGGGCTGTGGCTTTGAGCCCTACATTGAATGTAGAGATTACTTAAAAATAAAGTCTTTTTTGGGGCGCCTGGGTGGCGCAGTCGGTTAAGCGTCCGACTTCAGCCAGGTCACGATCTCGCGGTCCGTGAGTTCGAGCCCCGCGTCAGGCTCTGGGCTGATGGCTCGGAGCCTGGAGCCTGTTTCCGATTCTGTGTCTCCCTCTCTCTCTGCCCCTCCCCCGTTCATGCTCTGTCTCTCTCTGTCCCAAAAATAAATAAAAAACGTTGAAAAAAAAAAAAAATTAAAAAAAAAAATTTAAAAAAAAAAAATAAAGTCTTTTTTTAAAAAATGCTAAAATGAATTCACTAATAGATGCAAAATTGACCTCTACTAGAAAAAAAAAATTTTTTTAAGTTTATTTTAATCACCCAGTACTCACCACAAGTGCATTCCTTAATTCCTATCACCTATTTGACTTATCCCCTCACCCACCTTCCCTCTGATAATCATTAGTTTGTTCTCTTTAGTTAAGAGTCTGTTTCTTGGTTTTTCTCTCTCTCTGTCTCTTTTTCCCCTTTGCTCATTTGTTTTCTTTCTGAAATTCCACACCAGTGAAATCATATGATACTTGTCTTTAACTGACTTGTGTTAGCGTTATACTCTCTAGCTCCATCCATGTTGTTGAAAATGGCAAGATTTCATTCTTTATGGCTGAGTAATATCCCACTGTGTGTATAAACCACATCTTCTTTATGCATCCATCAGTTAACGGACACAAGGCCTGCTTCCATGTCTTGGCTATTGTAAATAATGCTGCTATAATGCTGCATCATAGGGATGCATGTATACCTTTAAATTAGTGTTACCCATCTTCTTTGGGTAAATACCCACTAGTGTGATTGCTGGATCATAGGGTAGTTCTATTTTTAACTTTTTGAGAAAACTCCATACAGTTTTCCAGAGTGCTTGCACCAGTGGGCATTCCCACCAACAGAGCAAGAGGGTTTTTTGTTTTGTTTTGTTTTGTTTTTCTTCCACATCCTCACCAACATCTGTTGTTTCTTGTGTTTTTTATTTTAACCATTCTGACGGGGGTGAGGTGATAGCTCATTGTTGTTTTGATTTGCATTTCCCTGATGATAAGTGATGTTGAGCATCTTTTCATGTGTCAGCCATCTGTCATTTTTTTTAATTTTATTTTTTATTTTTTTAAATTTACATCCAAATTAGTTAGCATATAGTGCAACAATGATTTCAGGAGTAGATTCCTTGATGTCCCTTACCCATTTAGCCCATCCCCCCTCCCGCAACCCCTCCAGCAACCCTCAGTTTGTTCTCCATATTTATGAGTCTCTTCTGTTTTGTCCCCCTCCCTGTTTTTACATTATTTTTGTTTCCCTTCCCTTATGTTCATCTGTTTTGTCTCTTAAAGTCCTCATATGAGTGAAGTCATATGATTTGTGTCTTTCTCTGACTAATTTCACTTAGCATAATACCTTCCAGTTCCATCCACATAGTTGCAAATGGCAAGATTTCATTCTTTTTGATTGCCAAGTAATACTCCATTGTATATATATATACCACCACATCTTCCTTATCCATTCATCCATCGATGGACATTTGGGCTCTTTCCATATTTGGGCTATTGTTGATAGTGCTGCTATAAACATAGGGGTGCATGTGTCCCTTCAAAACAGCACACCTGTATCACGTGGGTAAATGCCTAGTAGTGCAATTGCTGAGTTGTAGGGTAGTTCTATTTTTAGTTTTTTGAGGAACCTCCATACTGTTTTCCAGAGTGGCTGCACCAGCTTGCATTCCCACATCTGTATGTCTTCTTTGGAGAAACATCTGTTCATGTCTTCTTCCCATTTTTTAATTGGATTTTTTGGATTTTGGGTATTGGGTTTTATAAGTTCTTTATATATTTTGGATACTAAACCCTTTATCGGATATGTCATTTAAAAATATCTTCTCCCATTCCACAGGTTGCTTTTTGGTTTTGTTGATCATTTCCTTCACTGTGCAGAAGCTTTTTATTTTGATGTAGTCCCAATAGTTTATTTTTGCTTTTGCTTCCCTTGTGTCAGGTGACTTATCTAGGTAAAAGTTGCTATGGCTAATGTCAGAGAAATTACTGCCTGTGCTCTTTTCTAGGATTTTCATGGTTTCAGGTCTCACAATTAGGTCTTTAATCCATTTTGAATTTATTTTTGTGTATGGTGTAATAAAGTGGTCCAGGTTCATTCTTTTGCATGTTGCAGTTTTCCCAACACCATTAGTTGAAGAGACTGTCTTTTTCCCATTGGATATTCTTTCCTGCTTTATCAAAGATTAATTGGCCATATGATTGTGAGTTATTTCTGGGTTCTATACTCTGTTCTGTTGATCTATATGTCTATTTTCATGCCAATACCATACTGTTTTGATTACTACAGCTTTGTAATATAACTTGAAGTCCAGAATTGTGATGCTTCCAGCTTTTTCTTTTTCAAAATTGCTTTGGCTATTCAGGATCTTTTGTGGTTCCATACAAATTTTAAGATTGTTTGTTCTGGTTGTGTGAAAAATGCTAGTGGTATGTTGGAAGGGATTGCATTAAATCTGTAGATTGCTTTGTGTAGTATAGACTTTTTAACAATATTTTTCTTCAAATCCATGAGCATGGGACATCTTGCTATGTCTTTGTATCATCTTCAGTTTCTTTCACCAGTGCTGTATAGTTTTCAGAATACAGGTCTTTCAACTCTTTAGGTTTATTCCTAAGTATCTTATTACTTTTGGTGCAATTGTAAATGGGATTATTTTCTTAATTTCTCTTTCTGATGCTTCATTATTGGTGTATAGAAATGCAACAGATTTTTTAACATTGATTTTGTATCATGTGACTTTACTGAATTCATTTATCAATTCTAGCAGTTTTTGGGTAGAGTGTTTTGGGTTTGCTAGATATAGTACCAATGACATCTGCAAAAAGTGAAAGTTTTACTTATTCCTTACCAATTTGGTTGTGTTTTGTTTCTTTTTATTGTCTGATTGCTGTGGCTAGGACTTCCAGTACTATGTTGAATAAAAGTGCTGAGAATGAACATCCTTGTCTTGTTCCTGACCTTAGGGGAAAGGGTCATGGTTTTTCCCTATTGAGGATGATGTTAGCTATAGGTTTTTCCTATATGGCCTTTGTTACATGGAGGGTTTTTATCAAGAATGGATGTTGTACTTTGTCAAATGCTTTTCTGAGTCTATTGAAATGATCATATGGTTCTTATCCTTTCTCTTATTGATGTGACATCTTGTTTGATTGACTTGAAACTATTGAACCACCTTTGCAACCCAGGAATAAATCCTACTTAATTGTGGTGAATAATTTTTTTATTAATTGTATTAAATTTTTAAATAGTTTTTTATTATTGGATTCAGTTTGCTAATATTTTGTGGAGGATTTTTGTTGTTTACATTCATCACAGATAATGGACTGTAGTTCCCTTTTTTTGTGGTGTCTTTATCTGGTTTTGGTATCGGGGTGATACTGGCCTCATTGGATGAATTTGGAAGTTTTCCTTCCCTTTCTACTATTTGGGATAGTATGAGGAGAATAGATATTAACTCTTCTTTAAATGTTTTGTAGAATTCATCTGTGAAGCCATCTGGTCCTGGGCTTTTGTTTGTTGGGAGTTTTTTGATTACTGATTCAATTTCTTTGCTGGTAATCAGTTTGTTCAAATTTTCTATTTCTTGCTGTCTCAGTTTTGGTAAGTTATACATTTCTAGGATTTTATCCATTTCTTCTAGTTGTCCAATTTGTTGGCATACAGGTTTTTTTGTAACATTCTCTTATAATTGTTTAGATTTCTGTGATGTTTGTTGTTACTTCTCCCCTCTTATTTGTGATTTAAAAAATATATTTGAATTGCTGTTTTCTACAATTGCAGAGTTGTGAAATCGCTCATTTAAAGAAAATAAAAGGTGGGGGTGCCTGGGTGGCTCAGTTGGTTAAGTATCCAACTCTTGATTTCAGCTCAGATCATGATTTCATGGTTTGTGGGTTCAAGCTATGCATGGGGCTCTGCACTGACAGCATGGAGCCTGCTTGGGATTCTCTCTCCCTCTCTCTCTCTCTCTCTCTCTCTCTGCCCCTCCCCTGTGCTCACTCTCTCCCTCTCTCTCAAAATAGATAAATAAACACTATTAAAAAAAGAAAAGGTGAAAAACCCTGTAGAAAAAGATAACTTGGGAAGGTACACTAGACAACACCTAGTATTTATTGAAAATAAACCCAGTAATCTCTTTTTTTTTTTGCCCAATTCAAAGATTTTCTCTAACGATCTCCCTTGCCCCCTTTATAATCATAATAATCTCAAAATTTATTTTTGTACACATAAAAAAGAACTAGTCTCAGTAGTTTTGGCTTAATTATTTATAAAGATGCAACAAGTATTAATTAACCTTACAGGCCTCCTTGAGATTGCTTCACAAATCTGTAGTCATATGGTATTGAACAGTACTAAGACCACCACATTAACTTCTGCCTGGAAGTTTTCATAAGGAATCTTGAACTGAACTTCTAAAAGCCTCTCTTTTGCTATCCTGAAACTATGAAACAAAGCCCAGGAAATTTTTTTTTACCACATTACACCTGCAGTATCTATGAGTTCGGTGAATCTCTTTCTTGAGGTCCCAAATATTATCTTAGGTTCCCGGCCTAAGTAACCTTCCTTATCAACTATGACTTAGGATACTATAAACTAGGCACAAAGCTAAGTTTCCTTGGAGGGTTTTGTAGGCATTTCTTCCATAAATAAAGTTAACTTATTTTCCTTAAAGTGGCTTATCATACTTGATTAAGTAAGCATCATTCTCAAAAATGACATTCTAGCTAGGGCCTTTGTTGCATAATTTGTCTAATTACATTCTGGTAAAGAAGAGGATGGGGGTGACTGGCTGGCTTATTTGGTAGAACATGTGGCTATTGAGCTCAGGGTCATAGGGTCAAGCCCCAAGTTGGGCATGCAGCCCACCTAAAAAAAAGAAAAAGAAGAGGATAGTCTTCTTCTTTTTTTTTTCTAAGTATGGTCGTTTATTTATTTATTTATTTTTAAGTAATCTCTGTGCCCAATATGGGGCTCGAACTCATAACCCCAAGATCAAAAGTCACATATTCTACCAACTGAGCCAGCCATGCACTCCAAGAGAATAGATTCTTATCAAATACATGCAAACAATATTTTTCCATGAAAAGTAAGGAGATTCAGTAAAGTTTTTATTGCATTTTTTAACCTTATTTTATTTTTTGGGGGGGGAGGATATAAGTCATATATATGCTATTTCAAAATATGCGATTCAGCAGCTCTGGATATTCACAAAGTTGTGCAACCATCACCACCATCTAATTCCATAATACTTTCATCACTCCAAAAAGAAACACCTTATCTATTAGTACTTGCTCTCCTTTTCCCTCACCTCCAGCACCCGGCAACAACTAATCTGCTTCTGTTTCTAAATATTGCCTATTTTGTACATTTTATATAAATTGAATCATATAATATGTAGCTTGCTCTGTCTGACTTTACCATAATATTTACCATAATATTTTCAAAGTTCATCTTGTTGTAGCATGAATCCATATTTCCTTTTCATGTAGCTGAATATACCATTGCATAGATATACTACATTTTGCTTATCCATTCATCAATTAATGGACATTTAGGCTGTTTCTACTTTTTCACTATTATGAATAACACTGTTATGAATACCTGTACCCAAGTGTTTGTATGTACAGTTGTCTTCATTTCTCTTGGGTATATACCTAGGGGTAGAATTCTAGGTCATTTGATAACTCTATGTTTAGCTTTTCAAGGAATTTCCAAACTGTTTTCCAATGATGCACCATTTCACATTCCCACCAGCAGAGCATGATGGTTCCAATTCCTCTATATTATCACCAACACTTGTCATTATCTGTCTTTTTTATTATATCCAGTGAGTGTGAAGTGGTACCGTATAGTAAATCTGATTTGCATTTCCCCAATATTGATGTTGATCATATTGAACATCTTTAATAGCCATTTATATATCACATTTGGAGAAATATCTGTCTATTCAGATCTTTTGTCTATTTGTAATTGGGTTGACTTTTTATTGTTGAGTTGTAAGAAAATTTTTATACTCTGGATAATTAGACCTTTATCAGATGTATGATTTACAAATATTTTCTCCCTTTCTTTGGATTGTCTTTTCACTTTTTTGGGTCCTTGAAATCACAATCAGTTTTAATTTTGATAAACTCCAACTTAGGTATTTTTTCTTTTATTGCTTGTGTTTTTGATGTCATATCTAAGAAACCATTGCCTAATCCAAAGTCATAAAGATTTATACCTATGTTTTCTTCTACTAGTCTTATAGTTTTAGTTCTCAGTAAGTGTTTAATTCAAATAGGGTGTCCATGAGGATCAGATATCATTTTTAAATATTTCATTTCATTTAACTTACAACAGCACAATCTAATAAATTATGAATTAGAGATAGGGCTAACCCTATCTTTAAGAAGAGAGATAAAGAGTTTCCTCCTATGTCCAGTAAGTAGAACATGAAAACAATGATATTCTATTATTTCATTTAAAAATAAAATTTCTTGTTTGAGGGGAGGAAGATGGTGGCACAGGAGGACTCTGGGCTCACCGCGTCCTGCTGACCACTTAGATTCCACCCACACCTGCCTAAATAACCCAGAAAACCACCAGAAGACTAGCAGAATGGATTCTCTGGAGCCAAGTGCAGATGAGAGGCCCACGGAAGAGGGTAGGAAGGGCAGAGAGGTGGTGCGCACTACACGGACTGGCGGGAGGGAGCCAGGGCGGAGGGGCAGCCCGCTGGCCAAGCAGAGACCCCAAGTCTGGCTGGCAAAAGTGGAGGGGTCGGACGGAGAGTGTTCAGACAGCAAGCGGGACTTAACATCTGGAAGGTTATAAGTTAACAGCTCTGCTCGGAGAGCGGGAGGTCTGGAGGACAACAGGAGGGAGAGTTGTTGAGCCCCGGATGACAGAGCTCAGCTTGGCGGGGAACAAAGGCTCTCGCCAGCGCCATCTCCCTTGCCCATCCCCCAGCCAAAATCCCAAAGGGAACCAGTTCCTGCCAGGGAACTTGCTTGCACCTCGCTAACACCCAACGCCGTGCTTCTGCGGATCCATCCCTCTGGCAGGTCTGACTTACTCCCGGTGCCGCAGGGCCCCTCCTGAAGCAGATCACCAAAGGAAAAGCGAACTGAGCCTGCCCCTCCCGCCCCTGTGCACCTTGCCCATCCACCCCAGCTAATATGCCAGATCCTCAGCACGACAAGCCTAGCAGTGTGCAAGTAGCCCAGACGGGCCATGCCACCCCACAGTGAATCCCGCCCCTAGGAGAGGGGAAGAGAAGGCACACACCAGTCTGACTGTGGCCCCAGTGGTGGGCTGGGGGCAGACATCAGGTCTGACTGCGGCCCTGCCCACCAACGCAAGTTATTCAAGAGGGCAGAGGGGAAGTGCCCTGCAGTTCTATCCAAAATGACAAAACAGGAGAATTCCCCTCAAAAGAATTTCCAGGAAATAACAACAGCTAACGAACTGATCAAAAAGGATTTAAACAATATAAAAGAAAGTGAATTTAGAATAATAGTCATAAAATTAATTGCTAGGCTTGAAAACAGTATAGAGGACAGCAGAGCATCTATTGCTACAGAGATCAAGGGACTAAGGAACAGTCAGGAGGAGCTAAAAAATGCTATAAATGAACTGCAAAATAAAATGGAGATGACCACAGCTCGGATTGAGAGGCAGAGGAGAAAATAGGTGAACTAGAAGATAAAATTATGGAAAAAGAGGAAGCTGAGAAAAAGAGAGAGAAAAAAATCCAGGATTATGAGGGGAAAATTAGAGAACTAAGTGATGCACTAAAGAGAAATAATCTACGCATAATTGGTATTCCAGAGGAGGAAGAGAGAGGGAAAGGTGCTGAAGGTGTAGTTGAAGAAATAATAGCTGAGAACTTCCCTGATCTGGGGAAGGAAAAAGGCATTGAAATCCAAGAGGCACAGAGAACTCCCTTCAGACATAACTTGAATTGATCGTTTGCATGACATATCATAGTGAAACTGGCAAAATACAAGGATAAAGAGAAAATTCTGAAAGCAGCTAGGGATAAACGTGTTCTAACGTATAAAGGGAGACCTATAAGACTCGTGACCAATCTCTCTACTGAAACTTGGCAGGCCAGAAAGGAATGGCAGGAAATCTTCAATGTGGTGAACAGAAAAAATATGCAGCCGAGAATCCTTTATCCAGCAAGTCTGTCATTTAGAATAGAAGGAGAGATAAAGGTCTTCCCAAACAAACAAAAACTGAAGGAATTCGTCACCACTAAACCATCCCTATAGGAGATCCTAAGGGGGATCCTGTGAGACAAAGTACCAGAGACATCGCTACAAGCATGAAACCTACAGACATCACAATGACTCTAAACCCATATCTTTCTATAATAACACTGAATGTAAATGGACTAAATGTGCCAACCAAAAGACATAAGGTAACAGAATGGATAAAAAAACAAGACCCATCTATTTGCTGTCTACAAAAGACTCATTTTAGACCTGAGGACACCTTCAGATTGAAAGTGAGGGAATGGAGAACTATTTATCATGCTACTGGAAGTCAAAAGAAAGCTGGAGTAGCCATACTTATATCAGAAAAACTAGACTTTAAATTAAAGGCTGTAACAAGAGATGAAGAAGGGCATTATATAATAACTACAGGATCTATCCATCAAGAAGAACTAACAATTATAAATGTCTATGCACCAAATACAGGAGCAATTATATATATTATATATATATATATATATATATATATATATATATATATAAATATATATATATATTTATAATATATATATTTATATATATATATATATTTATATATATATATAAAAAAATTACAAACATAAGCAACCTTATTGATAAGAATGTGGTAATTGCAGGGGACTTTAACACCCCACTTACAGAAATGGATAGATCATCTAAACACACGGTCAATAAAGAAACAAGGGCCCTGAATGATACATTGGATCAGACGGACTTGACAGATATATTTAGAACTCTGCATCCCAAAGCAACAGAATATACTTTCTTCTCGAGTGTACATGGAACATTCTCCAAGATAGATCACATACTGGGTCACAAAACAGCCCTTCATAAGTATACAAGAATTGAGATCATACCATGCATACTTTCAGACCACAATGCTATGAAGCTTGAAATCAACCACAGGAAAAAGTCTGGAAAACCTCCAAAAGCATGGAAGTTAAAGAACACCCTACTAAAGAATGAATGGATCAACCAGGCAATTAGAGAAGATTAAAAAATATATGGAAACAAATGAAAATGAAAATACAACAATCCAAACGCTTTGGGATGCAGCGAAGGTAGTCCTGAGAGGAAAATACATTGCAATCCAGGCCTATCTCAAGAAACAAGAAAAATCCCAAATAGAAAATCTAACAGCACACCTAAAGGAAATAGAAGCAGAACAGCAAAGACACCCTAAACCCAGCAGAAGAAGAGAAATAATAAAGATCAGAGCAGAAATAAACAATATAGAATCTAAAAAAACTGTAGAGCAGATCAATGAAACCAAGAGTTGGCTTTTTGAAAAAATAAACAAAATTGATAAACCTCTAGCCAGGCTTCTCAAAAAGAAAAGGGAGATGACCCAAATAGATAAAATCATGAATGAAAATGGAATTCTTACAACCAATCCCTCAGAGATACAAGCAATTATCAGGGAATACTATGAAAAATTATATGCCAACAAACTGGACAATCTGGAAGAAATGGACAAATTCCTAAACACCCACACTCTTCCAAAACTCAATCAGGAGGAAATAGAAAGCTTGAACAGACCCATAACCAGTGAAGAAATTGAATCAGTTATCAAAAATCTCCCAACGAATAAGACTCCAGGACCAAATGGCTTCCCAGGGGAGTTCTACCAGACATTTAAAGCAGAGATAATACCTATCCTTCTCAAGCTATTCCAAAAAATAGAAAGGGAAGGAAAACTTCCAGACTCATTCTATGAAGCCAGTATTACTTTGATTCCTAAACCAGACAGAGACCCAGTAAAAAAAGAGAACTACAGGTGAATATCCCTGATGAATATGGATGCAAAAATTCTCAATAAGATACTAGCAAATTGAAGTCAACAGCATATAAAAAGAATTATTCACCATGATCAAGTGGGATTCATTCCTGGGATGCAGGGCTGGTTCAACATTTACAAATCAATCAACGTGATACATCACATTAATAAAAGAAAAGATAAGAACCATATGATCCTGTCAATCGATGCAGAAAAGGCATTTGACAAAATTCAGCAACCTTTCTTAATAAAAACCCTTGAGAAAGTCGGGATAGAAGGAACATACTTAAACATCATAAAAGCCATTTATGAAAAGCCCACAGCTAACATCATCCTCAGTGAGGAAAAACTGAGAGCTTTTTCCCTGAGATCAGGAACACGACAGGGATGTCCACTCTCACCGCTGTTGTTTAACATAGTGCTGGAAGTTCTAGCATCAGCAACCAGACAACAAAAGGAAATCAAAGGCATCAAAATTGGCAAAGATGACGTTAAGCTTTCACTTTTCGCAGATGGCATGATATTATACGTGGAAAATCTGATAGACTCCACCAAAAGTCTGCTAGAACTGATACATGAATTTAGCAAAGTTGCAGGATACAAAATCAATGTACAGAAATCAGTTGCATTCTTATACACTAATAATGAAGCAACAGAAAGACAAATAAAGAAACTGATCCCATTCACAATTGCACCAAGAAGCATAAAATACCTAGGAATAAATCTAACCAAAGATGTAAAAGATCTGTATGCTGAAAACTATAGAAAGCTTATGAAGGAAATTGAAGAAGATATAAAGAAATGGAAAGACATTCCCTGCTCATGGATTGGAAGAATAAATATTGTCAAAATGTCAATACTACCCAAAGCTATCTACACATTCAATGCAATCCCAATCAAAATTGCACCAGCATTCTTCTCGAAACTAGAACAAGCAATCCTAAAATTCATATGGAACCACAAAAGGCCCCGAATAGCCAAAGTAATTTTGAAGAAGAAGACCAAAGCAGGAGGCATCACAATCCCCGACTTTAGCCTTTACTACAAAGCTGTAATCATCAAGACAGCATGGTATTGGCACAAAAACAGACACATAGATCAATGGAATAGAATAGAAACCCCAGAACTAGACCCACAAACGTATGGCCAACTCATCTTTGACAAAGCAGGAAAGAACATCCAATGGAAAAAAGACAGTCTCTTTAACAAATGGTGCTGGGAGAACTGGACAGCAACATGCAGAAGGTCGAAACTAGACCACTTTCTCACACCATTCACAAAAATAAACTCAAAATGGATAAAGGACCTGAATGTGAGACAGGAAACCATTAAACCCTAGAGGAGAAAGCAGGAAAAGACCTCTCTGACCTCAGTCATAGCAATTTCTTACTTGACACATCCCCAAAGGCAAGGGAATTAAAAGCAAAAATGAACTACTGGGACCTTATGAAGATAAAAAGCTTCTGCACAGCAAAGGAAACAACCAACAAAACTAAAAGACAACCGACAGAATGGGAGAAGATATTTGCAAATGACATATCAGACAATGGGCTAGTATCCAAAATCTAAAGAACTCACCAAACTCCACACCTGAAAAACAAATAATCCAGTGAAGAAATGGCCAGAACATGAATAGACACTTCTCTAAAGAAGACATCCAGATGGCCAACAGGCACACGAAAAGATGCTCAACGTCGCTTGTAATCAGGGAAATACAAATCAAAACCACACTGAAATACCACCTCACACCAGTCACAGTGGCTAAAATGAACAAATCAGGAGACTATAGATGCTGGAGAGGATGTGGAGAAATGGGAACCTTCTTGCACTGTTGGTGGGAATGCAAACTGGTGTAGCCACTCTGGAAAACAGTGTGGAGGTGCCTCAAAAAATTAAAAATAGACCTACCCTATGACCCAGCAATAGCACTGCTAGGAATTTACCCAAGGGATACAGGAGTACTGATGCATAGGGGCACTTGTACCCCAATGTTTATAGCAGCACTTTCAATAATAGCCAGATTATGGAAAGAGCCTAAATATCCATCAACTGATGAATGGATAAAGAAATTGTGGTTTATATACACAATGGAGTACTACGTGGCAATGGGAAAGAATGAAATATGGCCCTTTGTAGCAACGTGGATGGAACTGGAGAGTGTGATGCTAAGTGAAATAAGCCATACAGAGAAAGACAGATACCATATGGTTTCACTCTTATGTGGATCCTGAGAAACTTAACAGAAACCCATGGGGGAGGGGAAGGAAAAAAAAAAAAAGAGGTTAGAGTGGGAGAGAGCCAAAGCATAAGAGACTCTTAAAAACTGAGAACAAACTGAGGGTTGATGGGGGGTGGGGGGGCAGGGAAAGTGGGTGATGGGTATTGAGGAGGGAACCTTTTGGGATGAGCACTGGGTGTTGTATGGAAACCAATTTGACAATAAATTTCATATATTGAAAAATAAATAAATAAATAAATAAATAAACATTTAAAAAAAATAATAATAAAATATAAATTTCTCATCAGTTCATTCAACCTATGTTCTTCTTCTGCTGAATCTTGAAGGTTAAAACATTTTATGGACAGCAAGGGCATTGAGAAATTATGTAAGCCATGAGGTATGCTTATTTAGCAATGCAGTTTACCTGGCTTTGTAATTGGTCATCGCAGATCACCAAAACTGTTAAGGATTATTTTTTCAAAGGTAAACTTATGACTATTATACAAATAAAAATTAACACATATATCAAAGATTTAACTCAATGATTTATGAGGGAGCCATAAAGATGTTACAAATGGTTCAAAGAAGAATCTAAAGAACAGACATATATGTAGACCATCAAAAATGTTTAAATAATTTGTTAGTACATATAAAAATGGGCCTCTTGGGGCACCTGGGTGGCTTGGTCAGTTAAGCATCCAACTTTGGTTCAGGTCATGATCTCACAGTTTGCCAGTTCAAACCCCACATCAGCACAGAGCCTGCTTGGGATTCTCTCTCTCCCTCTCTCTCTACCTCTCCCCTGCTAGTATTTGCTCTCTCTCTCCCTCTCTCAAAATAAATAAATATAAACATTAAAAAAAAAGTTTGCTCATGTAAAAAAAACCCTCCATTTTCGTTAAAATTTCACAGCAAAACCTTAAAACTAATAGCCAAATTTTAAGAATATCTTGATATCAAAAATAATAAATTTTATGTTATGTCTATGTTACCACAATTTTAGAAAAAGAAAAAAAATACCTGGAGTATTCTGAGCACCAAGATGATTCTTTTCCCTGTAATAAGTCTGGACTGAGATTCTCTATAACAGGCAATTTTTTCCCTGTGTTTGTCAAATCCAGGATGTGTGAGGAACACTGGCATAGAAAGAAGCCAAGGGTGGGCTGGGAAGAGAAGTACATTATAACACATCAATAAATCTCTGTTGAATGAATTAATCAATTACTTCTGGTCATCATTTAGCACTGTCTTCATATTTTAAATGCTTGATTCTTTCATGCAGTATTTATCCCACCTCTCAGGGCAGCTGAGTGGCTCGGTCCATTAAGCGTCTACTCTTGATTTTGGCTCAAGTCATGATCTCACGGTTTGTGAAATCAAGCCCCATGTGAGGCATGCAGCCTGCTTGGGATTCTCTCTCTCTCTCTCTCTCTCTCTCTCTCTCTCTCTCTGCCCCCCCCCTCAAAATAAATAAATAAACTTAAAAAAAATTATATCCTACTTCTCCCATCAATTAGAGATCTGTTTGTCATAAGCCTTGAGAGGTAAATGCTCTTGGATTCCACTAGGAAGGAGAAGTATTCAGCTTGTTCCTGTATAGCAGATTAATCTGAGAGACTAACTTACTCCCATCTCCTGGAAAGATTAGAAAAAGTTCCTTGAGCCTCCAGGACTTCTCTTAGAAAGTCTGTGTGCACTTCTCATGGCAGGAACCTTTTCTTCTGATTTGGTAGCAGATACAGTTTAACCTAAAAATATCAAAGAAAGACAAAGAGAAACATTTTCTCTCCCTCAGTGAATTCCAAAAACAAAAAACAAAAAAACAAAACACACACACACACATTTGTTTTTTAACAAATTCTTAAAAAAAAACAGCAAAAAACTTAAAACACACAACTAAACCCCCAAAAGATTTCCAAATAAAACAATATGTTCAAGGGGTGCCTGGGTGGCTCAGTCGGTTGAGCATTCAACTTCAGCTCAGGTCATGATCTCACAGCTCATGAGTCCAAGCCCCATGTCCAGCTCCGTGCTGACAGCTCAGAGCCTGGAGCCTGCTTTGATTTTTGTGCCTCCCTCTCTCTATGTGTACCCCCCACCCCACCCATGCTCAGTCTCTCTCGGTCTCTCAAAAATAAACAAAACATTAAAAAAAAATTTTTTTAACAATATATTCAAATAGTACAACTCTGACACCAAGTGGTAAAATAAATAAATAAATAAATAAATAAATAAATAAATAAATAAATAAATAAAAGGCATAAGCTCTTTGACTAAAAAAATGCTGAGCTAGTACTTAGGGTATTTGGTAGACCAAATAATTTATATAATCATTGTTACGTTACTGCCTAAGATTCATTGTCAATACCATCTTCCATCTAATCATTTTTATTAAAAAAAAGAACATTAGCATTGCTCCCTAGAGTTGCTATGAGAAGTAAATAAGTTAATAAAAGAAAAAGCAGGAGCACTTGGGTGGCTCAGTCTGTTGGGCATCTGACTTTGACTTAGGTCATGATCTCACAGTTCATAAGGCCCACATCAAGTTCTTTGCTGACAGCTCAGAGCCTGGAGCCTGCTTTGGATTCTGTGTTCCCCTCTCTCTGCACCTCCTCTGCTTGCACCCTGTCTCTGTCTCTCAAAAAAATAAAAAATAAATGTTAAAAAATTTTTTAAAATAATAAAAAGGGGGCACCTGAGTGACTCAGTCAGTTAGGCATCCAACTTCAGCCCAGGTCGTGATCTCACCACTCCCGAGTTCAAGCCCCAGGTCAAGTTCTGTGCTAATAGCTCAAAGCCTGGAGCCTCAGAGCTGTGTCTCAGAGCTGCAGATTCTGTGTCTCCCTCTCTCTCCCTCTGCCCCTCCCTGACTCACGCTCTCTCTCTCTCTCTCTCAAAAACAAATATTTTAACAATTTTTTTTAAAATTAAAAGCATAGAAATGCTAAATAAATGTTAACTCTTGTTATTGCCTAATTTTATGTCTGCTAGATGACAAGGCCATTAAGCAAGCTGTCCTTGTGCACAAGGTACAGAAGTGAAAAAGGAAAACGAAACAAACAAAAAAACTCAAAATGTTAACAGGTCTACAATAAATATGGTTAGTAGATACGGGGAAGGCACACAAAACAGAGACATCAATTCCTATTAAATGTTTTCTGTAAGAAATGCTCCTTCCCCAGATATAGACCTTTGACAACTGTATTAGTAGTCTATGACTCCAGTCACTCTGGGTGACACTCCGGGTCAATAATACATGACCCAGAGTTGGACACCTGTCTCAGGCAGGGCCCATCAACTCTTTTCTTCTAGAAATTTGCATTGGAAATTTTGATATATTCCTTAATCTGAGATGTCTACTTGAGCCAAGGATGTAAACTGTTGTGTGGCAAGGTGGCCATGCATACAGAGAAACAGGAAAAGCCTGCCTACAGAGGAAAAACAAAAACAAAAAAACAAGCAGAAAGAGGCAGAGATGAAAGAATCCATGTGTCTCCAGAGAAACAGAATTTTCTCTTGAGGAACAGGCTCCCCGGAGTCCTAATGGTTTTCCAACTCTTGGTTCAAGATATGAAAATGGTCAGAATTGTACCCTGCCCTTGACTTTTAAGTGCTATCTTTATAATAAATTTGCCCTCCTTGCTAAATCTTTCCCCAGCAAGTTTGATACTTTCCACTAAAATAATCTTAGGTTAGACACTGGGTAAAATCAAACATTAAATTCCCATCCAATATGTTATTGAATAATTCAAATTTTATTTGTTCAAATATTTGGGTGCTGCCGTTATATAATATAATTATACACTATAGGTCAGATTTTGTTTTTCACTAATGGAGTGGCTGTATTTTTGTAGGATTTAAAGTCTATCAATCTCGGTTCTTCGATTGTGAGGAAAATATTTATGTAAACGTACAGAGAAAAAAGTTTGTTTGAATTTAAAATTTTACAAACATTGTAATTATTTCCCAATATATACATGTATCAAATCATCACATTGTACACCTTAAACTAACACAACATTATATGTCAATTTTATCTTAATAAGCTGGAAAAAAATTTTCATGATAAAAAAACTAAAAATGATCAAACATAAATAAAATTTTGCAAATATTTAACTTGAACATTGGTTGATTAAATTAACATATAGGCAAAATATATGTTTCTGTCTCATAAGCACAAACATAGTAGGGTGAAATTGACAGGAAAAGAATTCATCTGGTGTAGAGTATAGGCCAAGTAAGGAATGTAATAACATTCCTGGTAACCAGCTCTCTACACTTTATGCATATGCATACTATGGTCATTAAATTTAAGAAGAAATATAAGCCAAATTTTGTAAGTAATCTTTAATATTTAGAATACACAGAAAGTTTTAAGAAATCATCTAATACCACCACCAACATTCTGCTCAAATATAATTTTTACACAGATCATAATAAATGTACAAGTTTTTACCTTTGCTCTTTTCCTAACAATTTGTGAACATTTTCCTCGTTAGTAAGCAAGCTCCAAAAATATCATTTTTGAGGACTGAAAGATGGAAAGTGGTAGGAAACAGAGAGAAGTTGACTATATAATCTGAGCCTTGTTCAACTGCCCCAAGCACCCCATTTTTAAGATGGTCTTATGCTGTCTAAAACCTTTTAGAGTCACAAGAATCTAGGCCAAACATGATGTCTTTACGCGCGCGCGAACACACACACACACACGCACGCACGCATACACACACACGCACGCACGCACGCATACACACACACACACGTTCTCATATGCCATGCATAAATAGGGAAAACATTTAAAGTCACAGTTCTGTTAACAGTTTGCTGGCTAAACAGGAGAAGAATGAAGGGAAACATATCAAACCTTTGTTCTGTTCTAAGCTTAGTTTACTTTTGAGTTCCTCAAATATAGGGCCATGTTTTTAATTATGTTTGCATCCCCCAAAAAACATCTATCCTAAAGTATGTGTGAATGGTAAAATAAATGCGTAGTCTCAATTCAGAATAAAAGGTATCTTCAAGATATCTACCCAGGTCCCTCAAACCCTTCACATCTAGGTATGATCAGCCCAAACCACTGTTCCACATTCTTTGTAAGCCCCTAACCTTCCTCAATTCTTCTATATATCTCTTAGGGGGAGTTTTGTTCATTTTCACCTCTACTTTGATGTTTGTTTCTGCACTGTTCCTGTCTTGCACCAAGAAGACTTGGGCATGAAACTCAGCCTTTTATCCAATTCAGAACTCAAACCACCACTTCCTACACCCAAACAGAGAAAAAGAGAGAGAAAACTTGCTTAGCAAACTTTTCCTGATTCCATTAGAGTTACTGAGGATTGAGAGATACATGTCTCAATAAGGATTTTCATAGTACAGTAGTCCCCCCTTATCCACAGAGGATACATTCCAAGACTCCCAGTGGATGCCTGAAACTACAGATAGTACTGAATTCTATATAAACTATGTTTTTTCCTATTCATACATACCTATAGTGAATTTTAACTTATAAATTATGCACAGTAAGAGATTAACAACTAATAATAAAATAGAACAATTATAATAATATACTATAATAAAAATCATGTGAATGTGGCCTCTCTCTCTCTCTCAAAATATTTTTTAAAGTTTTATTTATTTAAGTAATCTCTACACCTAACCTGGGGCTCAAACACATGACGCCACAGTCAATAGTCACATGCTCCTCCAACTGAGTCAGCCAAGCACCCCTCAAAATATCTTATTGTACTGAATTCATTGAGCTTCTTGCAATGATGTGAGATGATAAAATGCCTACATGATGAGACAAAGTGAGGTGAGTGTATTGTGATGCAATGTGATGTAGTCTCAGACTACTACTGACCTGGCTGTTCGTCAGAAGCAGGATCACCTACTTCCAGACCAGAGCTGACCACAGAAAGCAAAACTGCAGATAAGAGGAAACTACTGTGCTAATACAAATTTAAATAGCATGGTCAGCATTAGTATTCATAAAAGTCCTTTTAAGGTTATACTGGAAACTTTTCACCAGTTGTTTTATTCTTCTCATGCCCAGCCTCAAGCCATCCCCTTTCATATCTAATGTCCCAGTGATGTGAAGAAGAAAGGCAACAGAAATATAGAAAAAAATTAAATATCCTTATAACGTACAGCCCATTGACACTTAAGTACTTGACAGGCATAGTGACCTCCCTCATGGAGCTTAGCTGCCCTCAAGGTTAATACTTTGCCAAAGGCAAAATGCAACCCTAGCTTGACTTTAGCCCACCCTCCAGGATCCTGTAAAAATCCCTTTGGAAAGTTCCTTTATCTCTATCCCCTTAAGATATATGTTAGCAATCATCCTCTAAACATGTGGCCCAATGATATACATCTGAAGGGTCTCATGACTAAGGTTTTACTAGACAATAGTAAATGACCTTTTCCTAACAACAGCTAGCCCCTCAAGGTCCTGGAAACCTTGCTTCCAAATTCCTTAGAGACTTATGCTATCCCTAATCCCTTCTGAACTTGAAAGTATATAATCAGTCACTCCTCAAAACCCCAGGGCAGCTCTTCTTGCCCACAGGTCCTGTACCCATGCTTTAATAAAACCACCCTTTCTGCACCAAACACATCTCAAGAATTTCTTGACCATTTTCTCCCAAACCTCAACATTTCACATCAACAAGAGCTCCAAGTTGTCTCCCTCTATTATGGACCATGAGTCAACAAATCCACAAAGGGATAAGCAGAATAGTAACACCTTTATTGTAACTGGATCTAAACTTCTGATTTAAAGAGCAAATAATAAAGTAGGTAATTCCCTCTTCTCTTCCCAGAAATCACTTTAAAAACCATGAAGAGGGGCGCCTGGGTGGCTCAGTCGGTTAAGCGTCCGACTTCGGCTCAGGTCATGATCTCACGGTCCGTGAGTTTGGCCCCGTAACGGGCTCTGCTGACAGCTCAGAGCCTGGAGCCTGCTTCAGATTCTGTGTCTCCCTCTCTCTCTCTGACCCTCCCCCATTCATGCTGTCTCTCTCTGTCTCAAAAATAAATAAATGTTAAAAAAAATTTTTTTTTTTAAACCATGAAGATAACAGGAAAAGAAATGCATAACTCATCTTTGATGAGACACTGATATTCATACCACAATATAGTTGGAGAGGCTAAAAAGAGAAGATAAAATAAAGTCAAAAAGAAACAGAAAGAAGTTATCCATTGCTACAAATCTCAGAAATAACCAGCAATGTACATTTCTCATAGGTAGAGGACACTGTTTTAGAGTTCTCCACAGAAACAAAATCATTTGGATAGTATATAGTACATATATAATAAATATATTAATTATGACACATATATACTAAGAGATTTATTATAAGGAATTAACTCCTACAATTATGAAGACTGGCAAGTCTTTTTTTTCAGATTAATTAATTTTTTAATTTAAATACAAGTTAGTATATAGTGCAACAATGATTTCAGGAGTAGATTCCTTAATGCCCCTTGCCCATTTAGCCCCTTATCCCCCGCCCACAACCCCTCTAGCAACCCTCTGTTCTCTATATTTAAGAGTCTTTTATGTTTTGCCCCCCTCCCCGTTTTTACATTATTTTTGCTTCCCTTCCCTTATGTTCATCTGTTTTGTATATTAAAGTCCTTATATGAGTGAAGTCATATGATATTTGTCTTTCTCTAATTTTACTTAGCATGACACCCTCTAGTTCCATCCACATAGTTGTAAATGGCAAGATTTCATTCTTTTTGATTGCCGAGGAATACTCCATTGTATATATATACCACATCTTCTTTATCCATTCATCCATTGGTGGACATCTGGGCTCTTTCCATACTTTGGCTATTGGCCATAGTGCTGCTATAAACATTGGGGTGCATGTGCCCTTTCGAAACAACACACCTGTATCCCTTGGATAAATACCTAGTAGTGCAATTGCTGGGTCATAGGGTAGTTCTATTTTTAATTTTTTGAGGAAACTCCATATTGTTTTCCAGATTGGCTGCACCAGTTTGCATTCTCACCAACAGTGCAAAAGAGATCCTCTTTCTCTGCATCCTCACCAACATCTGTTGTTGCCTGAATTGTTAGTGTTAGCCATTCTGACAGGTGTAAAGTAGGATCTCATTGTGGTTTTGATTTGTATCTCCCTGATGATGAGTGATGTTGAGCATTTTTTCATGTGTCAGTGGGCTGCATGGATGGTATAGTGGTGAACACAGCTGCCTTCCATGTGTTTGTGGGCCATCTGATGTCTTCTTTGGAAATATGTCTATCATGTCTTTTGCCCATTTCTTCACTGGATTATTTGTTTTTTGGGTGTTGACTTTGATAAGTTCTTTATAGATTTTGGATACTAACACTCTATGTGATATATCGTTTGCAAATATCTTCTCCCATTTCATCAGTTGCCTTTTAATTTTGCCAATTGTTTCCTTGCCAATTGTACAGAAGCTTTTTGTTTTGATGAGGTGCCAATAGTTCATTTTTGCTTTTGTTTCCCTTGCTTCCGAGGATGTGTTCAGCAAGAAGTTGCTGTGGCCAAGGTCAAAGAGGTTTTTGCCTGCTTTCTCCTCTAGGATTTTGATGCCTACCTGTCTTATGTTTAGGTCTTTCATCCATTTTGAGTTTATTTTTGTGTATGGTATAAGAAAGTGGTCCAGGTTCATTTTTATGCATGTCACTGTCCAGTTTACCCAGCACCATTTGCTGAAGAGACTGTCTTTATTCCATTGGATATTCTTTCCCGCTTTGTCAAAGATTAGTTGGCCATACATTTGTGGGTCCATTTCTGGGTTCTCTATTCTGTTCCATTGATCTGAGTGTCTGTTTTATGCCAGTACCATACTGTCTTGATGATTACAGCTTTGTAATACATCTTGAGGTCCGGGATTGTGATGCCTCCAGCTTTGTTCTCTTTTTCAGGATTGCTTTGGCTA
This sequence comes from Panthera pardus, assembly GCF_024362965.1. Taxonomy (NCBI): domain Eukaryota; kingdom Metazoa; phylum Chordata; class Mammalia; order Carnivora; family Felidae; genus Panthera; species Panthera pardus. Next base: position 83,265,527 of record NW_026526732.1, on the reverse strand, counting down.
TTTGGGGTCTTTTCTGGTTCCATACAAATTTTAGGATTGTTTGTTCTAGCTCTGTGGAGAATGCTGGCTTATTTTGATAGGGATTGCATTGAGTATGTAGAGTGTTTTGGGTAGTATCGACATTTTAACAATATTTGTTCTTCCTATCCAGGAGCAAGGAATATTTTTCCTTTTTTTTTTTTTTTTTTTTGTGAAGACTGGCAAGTCTTAAGACCTGCTGGGTGAATCGAGTTGGAGGCCCAAAGAGCTGGTGGTTTAGTCTCAGTCTAAGTCTAAAGACCCAAGAAACAGGAGAGGTGGTGTAATTATTGCAGGATTTTTTACCACAATACCCAGGGTTCGTTGTCTTGCCACTTTGAAGAATGAAGAGGTGGACACAGAATGAGCAGCAGGCAAAAGTTTTTATTAGAGTATAATATTAGAAAATAAGAATAGTAAGAAAGCTCTCTTTACAGAGAGGGGGCATTCAAAGGTGAATCCCCCAGGACTATAGGCAAGGGTCTTTGTTTTATAAGGTTCTGGTCAGTCCTCCCTCTTCTCTTCCCCCTTGTTCCTTCTCGTGTTCTACCCTTATTGGCTGGATAGTTCTAGGTGCTGGGTTGTCCATTCCTGATTGGCTCATTTCCATTGTATGAGGGGTGATCTATGGCCATACTTAGGTCTTTTGTCAAATTCCAGAGGGGAAACCTGAGGGGGAATAGGCGGGGTCTGTTACATTCTTAAGAGGAACGTTACACCTGAGGGGGCTTGCTGTGGTCAGACATTCCAGCATTGTTCCAAAATAGGTGTTTTTCCCCACCTAGACACCTCAGGCCCTAATCTTTCCCTCTCTGCCTACTGAATCCTATCTTTTCCTATCATATACTTCCTGTCCAAAGGCCTGCAGCCTCCAGACCCAAGAAAATGCTTTAGTTTGAGTCCAAAAGACAGTCAGACAGGAAAAATTCTCCTACTTGGATGGGGTCAGCCTTTTTGTTCAATTCAGATCTCCCACTGATTGGATGAGACCCACTTACAATAGGAAGGCAATCTACTTTAGGCAGAGTCTACCATTTAAATGTTAATTTCATCCAAGAAATATCCTCACAGAAACACCCAGAATAATGTTTGACCAAATATCTGGGCACCTCATGGCCCAGTCAAGTTGACACATAAAATTAACCATCATAGGTACACACTGAGGTATAAAACTGAAATCCTGTCAAAAACAAGAAACATAGCATGCATGGACTAGTAACAAGATCATTCCTCATGTTCCAAACAGCAGAAAAGGAAGTGCTAAATGATGAGTATTACAGATAAACCAAATTTGTAGCAAGGAGTCTGCCCCTGTGCCAGTGGGACTGGGAGGAAGGCAGTGATGGGGTTTTGGGGTGTTATTGGTGGGGGTTTGGAGCTGACAGTCAAGAAAGAATTCTTGAAGAAGTCTTTGGTGCAAAAAGGTGAATTTATTAAGGCACAGGGACAGGACCTTTGGGCAGAAAGCGCTACACTAGGGTTATGAAGAGTGACTGCTTATATACTGTGGTTGGGGGTGGTAAAGTCAAGAGGAAGTTTCTTAAAGGGATTTCCATATGCTAAAGAAGACTCACAGATTACTGGAGACCTAGCTATTGTCAAGCTAAGGTTGTTTTTCCCTCTAGCAAAGCATTATCTTTAAGAGAGTAGGGAGTTCCTGGAGATTAGGCTATTGATAAGATTGCCCTTTTCTTGTAATATTACTAAGATATTTGTAAACTGATGAGATTCTCTCAGTTTAACTGTTTGTTTTCTGTCCTTTCCTTTGTTCTTGGGCAGCCTGGAATGCATGAGAAATATCACGCATAGCCCGCGGCGGGGGTGGGGGCGGGGGTGGGGGGGACACGGCTGTGCTAGCTTGTGCTTGGCCCTCAGCTTGCCTTATGGTCCCTCATCAGCAGGAAGGCAGGAAGGAAGGCAGGAAGAAAGGCAGGAAGGCAGAAAGAAAGAAAGAAAGAAAGAAAGAAAGAAAGAAAGAAAGAAAGAAAGAAAGAAAGAAAGAAAGAAAGAAAGAAAGAAAGAAAAATGCCTTTGATGCCTTTCCACACAGGCCTTGTTGTGGGCCATGTGTATGCTGCCCCAAGATGGGCCACTTTGGCATGAAGATTATTTTGAGTTAAAAAACAATCAAAACCCAGCAGGTTCAGTAAAAACTGTTGACCACCCCTACAACTGCCTAAAAGATTTTAGATAGAGGACTACTCCAGGAAGAGAGCTATCACCATAGATAAGTACAGTATGATATGAACTGGATAGGGTAGACAGAGAGGAACCTAGCAAGGCCTGTTTGATCAGTCTTCTCTTTGTCTCACTGTTTCTAAGTGTCACGGAAAACATTTGTTTACCAAACAGTTACTCTTTTTCATTTTCCCTGAATTTACCCAGAGCCCTAATGGCTTCTCCTTAGTTCATATAACATATATACCTCATTTTGCCTGTGTTTGGAATTTCTGTGTCTATATGGATTCCTCATAAATAGGTATTAAAATTTATTTTCTCCTGTTAATCTGTCTTATGTCACTTTGATTCTTAGTCCAGCTAGAAGGACCTTGAAGGGGATTGGAATTTTTGCTACCCAGTAGCCTCCAGAAAACCTTGACCTAGAAAATTTCATTTGTTTCACAGATGAAAAATCAAAAAAGAAGAACATAATTCATTCATGTGTATATCACAAAGAGAAATAGTGAGAAAATGAACAGTAAAGGGGGCAGATAAGGAGTGCCTGGGTGCCTGGGTGCCTGGGTGGCTCAGTCTGTTAAGTATCTGACTCTTTATTTCAGCTCAGGTCATGATCTGATGGTTCCTGAGATCGTGCTGACAGCATGGGAGCCTGCTTGGGATTCTCTCTCTCCCTCTCTATCTGCCACCCCCCCATTTGTGTCTGCACAGGCTCACTCTCTCTCTAAATATATACATATTTTTTAGAAAAAAATAAATAAAATAAAAGGGGCAGATGAGGGGTATTTAGAAAACATTGCCAGGAGGGATATGAAAATTATGATAAAACATTTTACTAAATATTTTATTTTATTTTATTTTATTTTATTTTATTTTATTTTATTTTATTTTATTTTAAAGTAAGCTCTGTGCCCAATGTGAAGCTTGAACCCATGACCTTGAGATCAGGAGTCACATGATCTACCAAGAGCCAGCCAGGCACTCAGAAAGTGCAGATGAGGAATATTCAGAAAATATCCCATAAGGTATATGAAAATTATGATAAAACATTTTGCCCCAAATTTTAAAACATACTGAAATTTTTAGCTAGGATGCAACAGGAAGTTACTCAAATAAGAGGGCTGAAAACTGTCAGCAGAAGGAAGGAGGGGAAAGGACAAAAGCAGGGAAGGGTCTTATTTTGCAGAACCAACAGTTCTAACCAAGGACACACCCAACTAGGTGTTTTACCTAATAGTCCCTGTTAGATGTGTCTCACCTGATAGCCCCCTTCCAAGGGCCTGTTTAACCTGGATAAGAGCTAAGGACTTGTGCAGAACCAACCCACCCCCAGTTGCCCTGAAGTTACCTTTAGTTCATTATAATACTGAGATCTCTTCCTATGAGTGGAATTTCCTGCCATTTTTTTGGACATATGATGTATGTGCTAGCACCTTAACATACTATACGTGTGCAATTGAACTAAGTCCCTGTGAAGCTCCCTGCCCCCTAATACACTGAATAAAAGCTTCCTGTACTAACCCCACAAGGAAACAATGCTTTGAGAGCCATATTCCTGTCTCCTTACTTTTAACAAGTAATTCTTTGCTTTCAACATTTCCTTGGGTTGTGTTCAATTTGATGCCTTTCCCCCCAAGCAACGAACCCTTTGAGTTGTTACAAAATAATTGCTTCTATTAGGCAAGAATACAAAATAAAGGAAAGAGAGCTCTAGAAAGAGATGAGATAATAATAAACCAAAAATTATTGACTAATAAACTATTGGCCAATTTAGTCAAGAAAAAAGATGGAAGAAAGCATAAATATAAAAAATATAATAGGAAAAAATAATCACAGATAAAAAAGAAATTTAAGTAATCTTGAGACTAATTTGTTCATATCAAATGTTTTGAAAACTAGATAAAATGGATAATTTTCTATGACAGTAAAATTTACCAAAACAGATTCCAGAAATAGCAGAAAATCTAAATAAACCAATGATCATAGGGGGAAAAAATGAAAACTATTAAAGAGAACTCTCATCAAAAAGACAAAAATAAACACAAAAACAAACACAAAAAAGCCCTAATGAATTCACAAGGAAATGTTACCAAATATTTAAAGAATAGATTATTCCAATACTATTAAATTGTTCCAGAGCTTATGTAACCAGGACAGAAGTGGACAAGAGCACCTGAGGATTCCAAGTAGACCAGATTCAGCCACTTGCTGCTCACAAAATCCAAAGGCAGACAGTGGTGGCAAAACAAGAAAGGAACTTATTTCAGTGAGGCCAACAGCAGGAAGACAGCAGACTGACTCCAGAGTGCTGAAAATACTTCTGGGTTTATATAAAGGAAACGTGGGACAAAGGTGGGTGGGTGGACAGCTAGGCGGTAAAGGTCAGGTCCATCATTGTCTTGGGATCAATCAGGTGGGGTCTTTATTGCTTGAGGGGGTAGTTTCAGTTCCCATCAGGGATGATTTGCCCACAGGGTCTTTTGCCTAGGTTAAAAGATGAACTGGAAAGAACTTAATCAATAATAAATTACAGACTGAGGTCAGAATGGAGCTGAAGTCCTCTTTCACAGAGATATGGAAAACTTAACATTGTTTTTTATGAATCAAACACAATATTGGTATTAAAACTTAACAAAGATCACACCAAAACGAAAACTAAAAGCCTGTATTATTTATAAATTCAATCCAAAAATGCTAAACATACAGTTAGCAAAGAGAACCCAGCAGCACATTAAAGGAAAAATACACTGCTATCAGGTGTGATTTACTCCAGGGATGTAAAGATAAATCAGTATTCCAGAAAGTCTTTCTAAACATGACACAAACCCAGAAACCAGAAAATAAAAGATTTATAAATTCAACCACTTTTTAAAAAATCTAAAGTATTGCACATTAAAGCCACCATAAACAAAGATACATTGGGGGGAAAATATTTGTAGTCCATATCACTGAAAAATGACTAACATATCTGAATTTGCATCTCTATTATAAGTCAGTAAGGAGCCTAACAGCCTTAGAGAAAAATAGGCAAATTGTATCAAGAAATATTCACTAAAACAAAAATACAAATCGTCCCTCTACTACTCTACCTCCCTCATTATAAGATAAAAGAACTCTCAGTTAATTTTTCACCTATAAATTGGCAAAGATAAAACAATTGATACACTTTGTTTCCCAGTGTAAATTGGCACAACCTCTATGGAAGGCTACTCAATATCTATCACAATTGTAAATGTATCTACTCTCTGGACCAGCAATTGCACTGTTGGAATTTATCCTCCAAATATATTCATTTATTTGCAGAATCATGGCTAAGGTTAATCACAGCAGTATTCCTAATGCTACTAAGACATTTAAGGGCACCTAGGTGGCTCAGTGGGTTAAGCATCCAACTTCGGCTCAGGTCATGATCTCATGGCTTGCTTGTGAGTTCAAGCCCCTCATTGGGCTCTGCACCGACAGCTCAGAGCCTGAAGCCTGCTTTGGATTCTGTGTCTCCCTCTCTCTGTGCCCCTCCCCTACTAGTGTTTTGTCCCTCTAAAATGAATAAATGTTAAAATAATAATAATAATAAAAGGAAGTTTAAAATAACTTAAGTGCCCACTAACAGGTACTAGTTAATAGATTATGGTGCATCATACAAAGTAATGCTATGCAGCTGGAAAAATGTGGGATTCGCCACAAAACCAAGCAGAATACCTTGCATAAAACTGGTAAATGAATGAATCACTGAGTGAATGGAAGGAAGGAAAAACAAGGAAGGAAGGAAAGAGAGAAAGAAACAAGAGAGCTCTATGTACTGATATAAAGTAAATTTTAAGACATATTAAGTGAAAACACTTAGGTACAGAAAAGTATGTGTAGTATATTAAGAAGTGAAAAATGGTCAACATATTTATTAGGTGTACATCTTGGAAGGATACATAGGAAATATAAGAGTAATTGACTCCAAGGAGGGCACTCAAAAACTGGGAAAAAAGGGACACCTGGGTGGCTCAGCCAGTAAAGTGTCCAACTTCGGCTCAGGCCATGATCTCCCAGTTCTTGAGTTCAAGCCCCACGTCGAGCTCTGTGCTGACAGCTCAGAGCCTGGAGACTGCTTCAGATCCTGTGTCTCCTCTCTCTTTGCTCCCCCCCTGCTCTCTCTCTCTCTCTCTCTCTCTCAAAAATAAATAAGCATTAAAAAAATTAAAAATAAAAAAATAAAAATAAAAACAATTGGGAAATAAAAGCAAACAAGACACCATTTTAATTTTGAACTTATAACCATAGAGTTGTATATCACTAAAAACCATAATCAAAAAATTTTAAATAAGTTTTGAATATCCAAAAAATCGAGTTCATATTCATTGAAAAGTGGGTTTGGCTATAAATATATATTTAGCTGCAAAAGAAACTGCTAGGCAACTCCCCTTCACCCAGATCTAAGTCTAAGTCCATACAAAAGGAAATAGACAGATGCGATATTTCAGTTCTATTAAACTTTCCCACTACAGCCCCATCTTGGATGCTATCTGTGCCAGATACCTTTGCTTGCCCTTTCTAATCCATTCTCCATCTTTCCTTGGGTTCACCTGAAGACTTGAGGGAAAAATCACAGTGATATTTGGGTATTATTTTCCTTGTTCCTATCCTTTCCAGTTACCCCAAGTACGGCTGTCTTTGTCTACCATAGGTCAAACCTCCTGTTATGGGCCCTGCTCCAACAGCTTCATTTGTGTTCCAGTGCCAGCCCCTTCATTCCCAGCTCACAATCCCATCACACTACACACATGACTACACAGGAATGGTAGCAGCCCCATGACACTCAGAACAAGATTACTGCTCTATTCTTTGTTGCTTCCTCATACCCCGACCACATCTTCATAAATAATTCCTCTTCAAAACTCTCCTCAAATTATGAGTAGGTCATTTCACAGCAAATCCCAACTGGTAAATCATTTCAAGCCTTACCAGTAGTTCTCCAAATAATATTTACACTTTCTGTGTCTCAACTCCTCTCCTTTTTCTCTCAAGATGTAATTCAAGACTCATTTAACTTCACACTGATATTCTTCTTTCTTTATATTTCACAGAACAAAAATATGTGCAGAGCCCTTGTTTTCTTCACATCTCACTTCAGCATTCAAATCATTTTCAGTTTGGAGAATCATTTTTGAAAGAGGCTTTTCATCTCATCATAAGTCAGTCCAGATTTTCTAGCCCACAGTGATTGACAGCTTTGCCTGACTGAGTGACCAGGATGGAAAATTTAGGAGCCCTGTGCTAGGCAGCAGGGCCAGTTTTTATAGGCATGTGACCTGTGTAGTCAGACAGGAACCCATAGTTAGAAGGGCTCCATACTTGGTTTAATGCAGTGCTTACCATCTTGAAAATACCACATTTTTAATAATTAATTAATTAATTTTAGAAAAAGAGAGAGCGTACAAGCAGGGGAGGGGACAGAAGGAGAGGAAGAGAGAATCTTAAGCAGGCTCCACACTGAGTGTGGAGCCCAATGCAGGGCTTGATTTCATGATAATGAGATCGTGACCTGAGCCAAAATGGAGTCAGACACTTAACCGACTAAGCCACCCAAGTGCCCCAAAAATATCAAGTATTTTTTTTAACAAAGAGCTCTGCATCTTTATTTTTCACTGGGTCCCATGAATTAAGATGGCCCACAAAGATCCCTACTTTCTAGTAGAGATAGTCATACCCTGTGTTATCCCTTCCCTCTTAGCATGGGCTGGACCTAGTGCCTGACCTCCAACAAATAGAATACATAATAATAAATGTCACTTCCAAGATTCTTTTACAAAGACACTATGGCTTCCATTTTGTGATCTCCCTTTCTCTCGGTCTCTCTAACACATTGACCCATATTAGTTCTCAAACCTAGATTCCAATATAGTTTTCCCAGGCTATTTTGGTGTGAATGGCTTAGCATGGTAAAGCAACCTATCCTTTTTTAAATTATTTTTTAATTTAAAAAAAAGTTTTTTTAATGTTTATTTATTTTTGACAGAGAGAGACAGACAGAGCATGAGTGGGGGAGGGGCAAAGAGAGAGGAGACACAGAATATGAAGCAGGCTCCAGGCTCTGAGTTGTCAGCACAGAGCCCCACACAGGGCTCCAACTCACAGACCGCAAGATCATGACCTGAGCCGAACTCAGACGCTCAACAACTGAGCCACCCAGGCGCCCCTGAATTTTTTTTTTTTTTAATCTTTATTTATTTTGAGAGAGAGACCGAGTGTGAACAGGGGAGGAGCCAAGAGAGGGAGACACAGAATCCAAAGCAGGCTCCAGGCTCCGAGCTATTCAGCACAGAGCCCAACGTGGGGCTTGAGCCCACCAACCATGAGATCATGACCTGAGCCAAAGTCAGACGCTTAACCGACTGAGCCACACAGGTGTCCCTAATTTTTTTTTAATGTTTATTTTTGAGAGAGAGAGAGAGCACGTGCGCGCGCATGAGTGGGGGAGGAGCAGAGAGAGAGGGAGACACAGAATCAGAAGTAGGCTCCAGGCTCTGAGCAGTCAGCATAGAGCCCCAGGAGGGACTCAAACTCAGAAACTGAGGCATCATGATCTGAGCTGAAGTCAGATGCTTAACCCACTGAGCCACCCAGGTGCCCAGAGCAACCTATCCTTTTAAAAAATTCCAGCTAATTTGAAATATCAACACTGGCTAAATAAAGACAAACCATAAACACAAACATTATATCAAAAAATATACTTTATTCATCTTATTAACACTGGAGTATATTTTCAGCTTCTTGTTTTTAATCTCCTATAGCACCTAATTTAGTCCTAAAGGAAATACTTCTTTAGTGGTAAATAATTACAAGAGCAAAGAAGGTGAATGTGGGAGGATGGAAGAAAGATTTTATTGACTTGAAAGATAGGCATTATTCTTTTTTTTTTTAAGTTCATTTATTTATTTTGAGAAAGAGTGACAGCATAGGCAGTGGAGGGGCCAAGAGAGAGGGAGAGAGAAACCCAAGCAGGCTCTGTGCGGTCAGTGCAGAGCCCAATGTGGGGCTTGAACTCACGATCTGCGAGATCTTGACTTGAGCCAAAATCAAGAGTCTGATGCGCAATCAACTGAGCCACCTAGACGCCCCTAGATAGGCATTATTCTTAACATTTTGCTTACAATTTCCTAATAATTCTTATTATTTTATGCATTCTTGTTTAAACAGTTTTCATATGTCCAAAGGTTACTTAAAGCATAAACAGAAATTAGTAACATCTTTAAAGACATTATATAATTTTATGTGCTTGCATAGCAATGAGATTATTTGTACAAAATTATATATATGTGTGTGTATGTACACATATGTATATATACACATATATATCTTTTAATTTACATCCAAGTTAGTTAGCAATTAGTGCAATAATGATTTCAGGAGTAGAATCCAGTGAATCATCCCAGCAAGTGTCTTCCTTAATGCCCCTTGTCCATTTAGCCCAACCCTCCTTCCACAACCCCTCCAGCAACCCTGTTTGTTCTCTATATTTGAGTCTTTCATGTTTTGTCTCCCTCCATGTTTTTATATTATTTTTGCTTCCCTTCCCTTATGTTTATCTGTTTTGTATCTTAAATTCCACACATAAGTTAAGTCATATAATATTTGTCTTTCTCTGACTAATTTTGCTTAGCATAATACACTCTAGTTCCATCCATGTTGTTGCAAATGGCAAGATTTCATTCTTCTTGATTGCCTAGTAATACTCCATTGTGTATATATGTATATATGTATATATATATACATACATACACACACACACACACACACACACACACACACACACACACATATACATACACACACACCACATCTTCTTTATCCATTCATCGGTTGATGGACATTTGGGCTCTTTCCATACTTTGGCTATTGGTGATAGCACAGCTATAAACATCAGGGTGCATGTGCCTCTTTGAAACAGCACACCTGTATCCTTTGGATAAATACCTAGTAGTGCAATTGCTGGGTCATAGGGCAGTTCTATTTTTACTTTTTTGAGGATTTCTATACTGTTTTCCAGAGTGGCTGCACTAGTTTGCATTCCCCCCAGCAGTGCAAAAGAGTTTATCTTTCTCCACATCCTCACCAACATCTGTTGTTGCCTGAGTTATTAATTTTAGCCATTGTGACTGGTATGAAGTGGTATCTCATTGTGGTTTTGATTTGTATTTCCCTGATGATGAGTGATGTTGGGCATTTTTCATGTGTCTATTAGCCATCTGGATGTCTTCTTTGGAAACATGTCTATACATGTCCTTTGCCCATTTCTTCATTGGATTATTTGTTTTTTGGGTGTTGAGTTTGACAAGTTCTTTACAGATTTTGGATACTAATCCTTTATCTGATATGTTATTTGCAAATATTTTCTCCCATTCCATCGGTTGCCCTTTAGTTTTGCTTACTGTTTCCTTTGCCGTGCAGAAGGCTTTTATCTTGATGAGGTCCCAATAGTTCATTTTTACTTTTGTTTACCTTGCCTTCCCAGAGCAATCACTTCAAGATATGAAACATTTTATATCTTGTTGAGTAAGTTGACGTGTTGAGTAAGAAGTTGCTGCCGCTGAGGCCAAAGAGGTTTTTGCCTGCTTTCTCCTCTAGGATTTTGATGCTTACCTGTCTTACATTTAGGTCTTTCATCCATTTTGAGTTTATTTTTGTGTATGGTCTAAGAAAGTGGTCCAAGTTCATTCTCCTGCATGTTGCTGTCCAGTTTTCTGAACACCATTTGCTGAAGAAACTGTCTTTATTCCATTGAATATTCTTTCCCCTTTTTGTCAGAGATTAGTTGGCCATAAACTTGTGGGTCCATTTCTGGGTTCTCTATTCTGTTCCATTGATCTGAGTGTCTGTTTTTATGCCAGTACCATACTGTCTTGATGATTACAGCTTTGTAATACATCTTGAAGTCCGGGATTGTGATGCCTCCAGCTTTGGTTCTCTTTTTCAGGATTGCTTTGGCTATTTGGGGTCTTTTCTGGTTCCATACAAATTTTAGGATTGTTTGTTCTAGCTCTGTGAAGAATGCTCGTGTTATTTTGGTAGGGATTGCACTGAATATGTAGGTTGCTCTGGATAGTATTGACTACATAAAATTATTTTTTTAAAAAAAGATATGTAAGGTATTAATCCTAAAATAATTATTATTATTTACCATTATCAAAACTGACCTTCCTAGTGACTTATACTCTGTGAAAGCAGTCTTAATGTTAACAATAAATAAAGCAAGAAATTCAGAAATCCATATTTCCTCTATTAAAATGTTTCATATCTTGAAGTGATTGCTCTGTGATATCAAAGAGTGTGTTTGTATATAAAAAAGAATTAATGCTTAGAACTTTGGGTCTGTGGATAGATTTTAAGGTGAGCCATGAGGCCTGTTTGTGTTTTTTAGTATCAAAAATATTTTCAGAGGCACCTGGATGGCTCAGTCAGTTAAATGTTGACTCTCGATTTTGGTTAAGGTCATGATCTCACAGTTCATGGGATTGGATCCCACATAGGGCTTGGCAGTGACACCAGGGAGCCTGCTCAGGATTCTCTCTCTCCTTCTCTCTTCTGTCTCTCCCCCACTCTCATTCTCTCTCTCTCTCTCTCAAAATAAATAACCTTAAAAAATCATATTTTCCTTATTTTTAAAATATCAACTCAAATTTAAGAAACCAATATTATATATATATATATATTTTTTTTTTTTTTTTTTTTTCTTAAAGTAGGCTTCACGCCTAGCATGGAGCCCAGTGTGGGGCTTGAATTCATGATCCTGACATCAAGACCCAAGGTGAGATCAAGAGTTGGACACTTAATTAACTGAGCCACGCAGGCGCCCCATGAAATCAATGTTATATTTGATAAAAAGTCACAAAATCATCACAATATGGTAAAGTTTTGAAAAAAAAAAAAAGACCTTGCTATAATGCAGATAGATTAAGGATTGAGTTGAGGCTGCCACAGAAATATTTAATCCTAATTGTGTGACATTTGTAGACTTAAAGTCTTGAATATAAGCATCCAATTAAATACAGCAGATTGAACATATACAATTTATTGTCTTTCCCTCCTGAAACCTCACTAAAATGACAGTAAGCAGATTTTTTTTTTTTAACCATAAGGAGAGAGAGAGGATGTGCAAAAAAAAAAAAAAAATCATAGCAACAACATTTTGGAGGCTGGAAAGCAGATGGATGAATGATAATTAACTTCACAAACCTGAGAATACTAAAACCTAAGCCAACATAAGGGAAATATAGAAAGAGACTACAGGATCTCAGCAATGCTCAGAAAATGGACACATCAATAACATTTGAAAGTCAAAGTTGGTACAAATGGACCTTGAAAGATCAAAACACTATAGAAACCTCCTCATCCCCACCTCCAATACCTCTCTCAGCATCCAAGCTACTATCTTCTCCCCAACCCTGGAAGACAAACTGAAGATTTGCTCTCTGGAAAATTGAACCATAGAGACGATGAACTCAGGGACAAGACATTGAAACAAAATGATCAAGTGAAAGTTAACTTGATGAATAATGAGATCTTTGACCCCTATTACCAAGAGAATAGAGGATTTCTTCTAGCCCAAGAAAAATTAATTAAAGATCCTGATTATCAGGCCCTGCCAGATGATCCTGAAATAAAGTTCACCTGTTGACTAGTTCTCCATACACATCCAGAACTTCAAATAATCTTGCACTGCCTTATCACATAACATGAGCAGATGGCCAAAGATAAACAGATATTTAAAGAAAAGTCTCTAACATGAAGACAGTAATGAAAAAAGGAAAAAGAACTTGGGATAACAAGATATGCAGAAAGATATGCAGAAAGAAAAATATAGCATTCCATAATTTTTTTAATTTCTTAGAAATTAAAAATGCAAAAGCAACTTCCTCTTCTGCTCATAGCATTGTAACTGGTTCCAAACTAGCCCTCACAGCATTAAACAAACAAACAAACAAACAAAAAACTATGCAACTGGACAAAATGTACGAATTAGTTGTTGATATAAATCAGATGTTTGACAACTAGAGCACAGGATAGTGATCCCTAAGAAAAGAAAAACATACAAGGTGAATGAAACACACATTTGACTGACTTTCCCTTGGAAGCAAATCCCAGACTATGGCAGAGACAGATGGAGGCCAAGGTTGCACTGCTTCTGAGAAAACAGATTGGAGTTCATTCAAGTCTGCTGAGGCTGTAATTTGTGGAATAGGGTGCTAAAGAAGAAGGAGTTATGTAGAGAATGAGCCCTAGAAATATGCATCAAAGACTCATTAAGATTTGAGGCAAATACTAATAAAAGACGAGATAGTGCAAGGCCTGGCAGAAATCAACTACCAGAGAGCTGAGACCGGAATGGAAATTCTGGAGGCTTGCATGGTCAAGAGATGATAGAATTCCAACTGTCAGAGTGGAGAAACTTCACTAACAGCCTAGGCATTTAATTGTGATCACAACAAGTCCACACCTTACAAGTCCGGTTGCTTAAGGTGTAGAGCAAAGGCTACTCTGTATCTGCCCTAATTGCATTTAAAAATAAGATTCAAAAGTATCAAGTTTATTTGGCAAGTAAATTGAGTATAAAACCCAATGTTCTTGAAAGGAAGAAAATATCTTGGCTCACAATGATGTACAAGCCACAATGACTAATAAGAAATTTTAAATTCCTAGGCATACAAAGAAGCATGAAAATGTGATCATAGGCAGAAAACAAACAAACAAAAAACCAGAGACTATAACAGACTCAGGAATGGCAAAATTTGGGTATCAGCAGACACAGATTTTAAAACAGCTTTTATAAATGTATGGATTTAAAGGACAAGATGAGCTATGGGTGTAAAGACAGGGAAAATCTCAATAGAGAAATTGAAACTTTACAAAAAGAATAAAATTCGGGAAAAAATACAATATCTGTAACAAAAATTTTATTAGCTAGTTTTAGCAGCAGATTAGACATTGCAGAAGAAAAAAATCAGTGAACTTAAAAACAGGGCAAAGAACAGTAGAATATCCAAATTGAAGCACAGAAAGAAAAAATATTGAATATAATTATGAGCCCCTCTGTGACTTGTACGACAAATCAAAAGGTCTAAAATCAAAAGGTGTAAACATATTATAAGTGAATATGTTAACTATCTTGGATTTAAATAAAATGTAAAAAAAAATAAAATGTAAGTGAATTCCCAGAGGGGACAGAGATTGAAGCAGAAAACATATTTAAAGAAATAATGCCAAAAATACTTCCAAATTTAATAAAAACTGTCAACCTACAAATCCCAGAAGCTCAACATACTCTTAGCAATATAAGCTTTAAAAAAACCCAAAAAACCCACAACTATATATCCAAATGAAGTGAAATCCCTATCTCAAAAAGGTATCTGTACTTCTATGTTCATTGCAGCATTATCCTTAATATCCTAGACATGGAAACAACCTAAATGCCCATTGATAAATGAATGGATAAAGAAAAATGTAATTATATACATATATATATATATACATAAACACATATGTATACATATTATGTATACATAAACATACATATATATAATATATATTCATTCAGTAATACTCTCATATATTAATATATTATATGAGTTATAATATATTATATATAATTATATTATGCTATTTGTGATATAATATATATGCATAAGCAAGAAATGGGATTTAATGGCCACACTTTGGGAGTACCCCAGGTCTGCCAGAATCCTATTTCCTGCTTACTGGAGGGAATGATGGGAAGATAATGTTGTGGGATGTAAGCAGTAAAGTTAAAGAAAAAAGAAAAAAAAAAAACCAGAAGAGGCCTGTAGGACATACCTACAGGAAAAAAACTGAAAGAGCAACTTATACCAAGCAGGGTGGAAACACTCATGCTCCAATAGGAGATGAAGAACATGGTAAATTTTACCAAAGCTAAGTATTAAACATGGAGAAAAGGTGAATTGGCTCTTGAGTACAAAAATAAAGGGATACTAAAATACATTAGCAGCTGATCAAATTAGTTGTATATCTGTTTATTCCTTTAAGGATTTTTTTTAATGTTTATTTATTTTTGAGAGAGAGAGAGAGAGAGAAAGAGGCAGACACAGAATTCAAAGCAGGCTCCAGGCTCCGAGCTGTCAGCAAGAGCCCAACGTGGGGCTTGAGCCCACAAACCGTGAGATCGTGACCTAAGCCAAAGTCAGACACTCAAATGACTGAGCCACCCAGGTGCCCCTATCCCTTTAAGGAATGTTGAATCCAATAAAAACATTTGAAAAATTGCATAGGTAAATAAATAAATAAATAAACAAACAAGATATGATTATATTATATATTATTACATATATTATATTCGTTCTTTAATATTCACATGTATATGAATATTACTCAGCTATTAAAAAGAAGGAAATTCTTCCATTTGCAACAGCATGAATGGACCTTGGAGACATTATGCTAAGTGAGATAAGTTAGAAAAAGATAAATACTGTATGATCTCACTTATACGTAGAATCTAAAAAAGCTAAACTCAAAAAACAGAGAGTAGATGGTGGCTGCCATGGACTGACAGGGAGGAGAAATGGAGAGATGTTGGTCAAAGTATACAGACTTCCAGTTATAAGACGATCTGGGGATTTAATGTTCAGCATGGTGACTATAGTTAACAATACTATAACATATACTTGAAAGTTGCTAAGAGAGTGGATATATATATTTTTAATACAACTTATTGTCAAGTTGGCTAACATACAGTGTATGTAGTGTGCTCTTGGTTTTGGGGGTAGATTCCTGTGGTTCATCGCTTACATACAACACCCAATGCTCATCCCAACAAGTGCCCTCCTCAATGCCCATCAGCCATTTTCCCCTCTCCTTGGCCTGCCCGTCCCCCTCAATCAACCTTCAATTGATTTGTTCTCTGTATTTAAGAGTATCTTATGGTTTGCCTCCCTCCCTCTCTATTTGTAACTATTTTTCCCCTTTCCCTTCCCCCATGGTCTTCTGTTAAGTTTCTCAAGTTCCACATATGAGTGAAAACATATGATATCTCTCTTTCTTTGAGAGAGAAACTCATTTCTTATTTAAGACTTATTTAAGAGAATGGATCTTAAATATTCTCATCATCACAAACACAAAAAAAAGTAATTTTGTGAGGTGATGGAGGTGTTAACTAACCTTATTGTGATAATCATTTCACAATATATATGTATATCAAATCATTACATTATATATCTTAAATTTACAACAATGTTATATGTCAACTACATTTCAATAAAGCTGGAAAAAAATCTCAATAATAAAAAAGAGAACCACAGCAAAGCATAGTCAAATTATTGAAAACCAAGGATAAAACACAATCTTAAAAGCAGTCAGAGGAAAAAAAATACATTACATACAGGGGAAAAATGGCAACAATTATCATGACTTCTCATAAGGAACATTGCAAGCAGGAAGAAAATGAAATGACATCTTTAAATAGCTACAAGAAAAATAAAACTAGAATTGAGTCTACAATTCCATGTTCAGTAGACATAGAAAACATCCTTTAAAAATGATGGTAGCACTGAGTAGTGTATAGAATTGTTGAGTCATTATATTGTACACCTCAAATTAATATAACACTGTATGTTCATTATACTTGAATTTTTTTAATGGTATAAAAAAAGATGGTAGAATGAAGATATTTACAGATAAAACCTGAGTTTGCCACCAGAAAACCTATACTACAAGAAATGTTAAAGGAGGGGCGCCTGGGTGGCTCAGCTGGTTAAGCATCTGACTTTGGCTCAGGTCATGATCTCACATTTTTGTGAGTTGGAGCCCCACATCCAGCTCTGTGCTGGCAGCTCAGACCTGGAACCTGCTTCAGATTCTGTGTCTTCCTCTCTTTTTGCCTCTCCCCTGCTCGTGCTCTGTCTCTCTCTCAAAAATAAAATAAACATTAAAATAGAGAGTGAGAAATGTTAAAGGAAAATCTTCAGGCTGAAAGAAAATGATATCAAATGGAAACTCAGATCTGTATGAAGAAATGAAAAGGACCAAAAATAGTAAATGTATTGTAGAATAGCTGATACTTTCCCAGCTGCCTAAAATCTTACAGGACTTAACTGAGTTCATCACCCTCTCCCTATTTGTGTTAACAATTAGAAAAGCAACTTCATCCAGTGTTCAAACAAACTCACGTAGCATGGTAGCCTTTGGTTTAACAGTAGTTATACGATTGGACTTGTAAAAAAAATAATAACAATGTAAATAATCTAATTAGAGCACTAAAGTCTATATATATCTGAAGCAGAAGTTTGATCTGTGCTATCCCAGATGGTAGGCATTTCCAAATTTGAGTAATGTTCATAGAATGATAAATAACTGTACCATCTTGACTACAGCCAATAAAAATATGCACCCTAGAATATTAATCCTATTCTGATCTATCTAATAAGGTTCTTATTGAAAGATTGTAGGGAAGGGAAAGATAGTAGACTTTTAAAATTCCATAGAAAAGTTGGAATATAAAGTTGAAGAAATCTACCAGAGCATGGAGGGAAAAAACAAGATGAGAAATCAAAAAGATTAAGAAAATTAGAGGATCAGTGCAGATGATTCAACAGCCTATGATTAAGAGTTTCAGAAAGAAAGAACAGAACAGAAAAAAAGAGAAAAGAAATTTTTCAAAGAAATAACTCCAGGAAACTTTACACAACTTTCTAAATTGAAAGAGGCTAATATATCCCATAGCATAATAAATGAAAAGATATGTCATCATAGAATTTCAGAACAGAGATTCTGAAGTGGGAGAAGAGAGGACATATAAAAAGAATGAAGAATCCAGATGACTGATAACTGTTCAGCTGCAACTGTAACACTTCTGAAATTCTGTGGTAAATTCATTTCCACCCTAGAATTACATTCCCAGCCAAACTTCCAAATAGGTACAAGGATAAATCAAATACATTTTTACACCTTTAATATCTCAAAAAACTTATCTTCCATTCACCCTTTGTATTAGTTATCTATTGCCACATAGTAAATTCTCCTAAAGCGTAACAGTTTAAAGTAACAAACATTTAATATCTCCCAATTTCTGTGGGTCAGCAATCTAGGAGTGGCTTAGCTGGAAGTTCTAGTTGAGGGTCTCTCCTATGATTGCAAGTCAACCTGTCAGCCAGAGATGCAGTTACCTTAAAGGCTCCACTTGGACTGAAGAATGTACTTCCAAGATTACTCATGTCATTGTTGGCAAATCTCAGTTCCTTGCTGGCTTTCGATGGGAGATTCTAGCTCTGCTGTACATGGACCTCTCTGTAAGACTGTTCAAAACAAAGCAGCTTATTTTCCACCAAGGAAATAATCTGAGACATAAAGGATAGTTTCCCAAGAGGGAAGATATAATCTTTTATAACCAATCTCAGAAGTCACTGGGGATCACTGAGAGCCGTTTTGGAGGCTAGCTACTACACTCTTTCCCTAGAAGTTACTGGAGGATGTATTCCACCAAACAAAAAAGTAAACCAAGAATGAGGAAGATTTGGGATCTAGGAAAAAAAGCAAGAAAAAGAAAGGGAATCCCTAAGAAAGAAGTGAAGTGAAAAACCCAGGTTGACAGTTGAGTCCAAGACCAGAAACAATCAATGGAGACTGGAACAGAAGATGGAGGTCTCCAGGAGGGCTGTTGCTAAGACCATGAAGTAACAATTTGAGGACAGAGGTGGGGGGGAGGTATATGAATATATTACGCTGAGAATTCCACTTATAGCAAAATTATGGGTATATTTGTGAAAAACATATTAAAACTAAGCAACCCAAAACAATTGTTAAGTTAAACACACAAATTATAAAAGAAAGAAAGTATAATCCTGGCATTCCACATGAATAAAGTTACAGTAATTTAAACACTAAAAATTGAGCTAACAAAAATTACTGTATAATTAAAAATGGTGGGAGGGAAATAAAATATATTAAAGGGAAATAAATATCTGTCCGTGTGAGGGAGTATTTGGATAAAGGAGTTAATATCATCTTTTACAGTTGCAAGTCAACAGAAAATATCAACTTAAGTATTAATTTAAAAGCTTACATATGATTTTTAGATATAAGGAGGCAAATATCAGAGAAAAGACCTAGACAATTTGAAAGTACTTGCCTTCAGGCAGAGGAATTCTGACTGGAACTGATAAAACAGCAGGTGAGTATTGTTTCACCTCACAGAACTATTTGATTTTTTAAAACTACCATATACATCTCAGGGTGCCTGGGTGGCTCAGTCATTTAAGCATTCAATCCTTGATTTCAGCTTGGGTCACGATCTTTCACTTGGTGGGATCAAGCTCCTCATTGGGCTCTGCTGACAGCATGGAGTCTGCTTGGGATTCTCTCTCTCCCTCTCTCTCTCCCTTTCCCTCCCCTCCCCAGCTTGCAAGCACACATGCTCACTTTCTCTCTCTCTCAAAATAAATAAACTTAAATAAATAAATAAGTAAATAAACAAATAAAACTACCATATACATCTATAACTTAGATTTTTAAAATAATCTTATTTTTCTTCACTGAATATAATTTTAAACTCAACTTCAAATTCAGCACTAAGTTAGAAAAACATTTTTTCTGTTTACCCACAGTAAAATAAGTTTATTAAACTATATATATATATATATATTCTGAAAATAAAATTATACACATTGTAAAATATGGTAACAAATGGGAAATTATCTATGGAAACTGAATTATATTTTTTGTGGAAGTATCAAATGCAGTATTATTACATAGCACATACTATCTTTATTTTTAAAAAAAATTTTAGGGGTGCCTGGGTGGCTCAGTCAGTTAAGCGCCCAAATTCAACTCAGGTCATGATCTCACGGTTGCTGGGTTCGAGCCCCACATCAGTCTCTGCACTGACTGTGGGAGCCTGCTTGGGATTCTCTCTCTCTGTCTCTACACCTCCCCCACTCACACTGTCTCTCTCTCTCCCTCTCAAAAATAAATAAACATTAAAAATTTAAAAACATAAAACAAAAATTAAAATTTTTTTAAATGTTTATTTATTTATTTTGAGAGAGAGAAAGACAGAGCATAAGTAGAGAGAGAGAGGGAGACACAGAATCCAAAGCAGGCTCCAAGCTCTGGAGTTGTCAGCACAGAGCCCAATGCAGGCCTCAAACTCACAAACCATGAAATCATGACCTGAGCTGAAGTCAGATGCTTAACCCACTGAGTCACCCAGGTGCCACTAGCACATGCTATCTTTATAGCTGGTGATTTTTTAAGGTGCCTGACTGGTTTATCTGGTAGAGCACACGACTCTTGATCTCAGGGTTTTAAGTTTGAGCCCCATGTGAGGTTTGGAGCCTACTTAAAAAAAAAAAAAATGATTTTTCAAAATGCCATTACAAAAAAAAAGCAAAATGGGTATTGTTGTAGTTGTTTATATAGAAATTTAGACAAATGAATTTAGTTGACCCAAAAGAAGAATTATTCACTCTACTGTTAAATTGCAATTCAAGCTTTTCATAAAAAAACTCCTTCTCAAATGATAATTCACTAAAAAAAACCCTGAAATATGTTTCCCTTTTTTATAATAGGTCAATTATATTGATTCTAATACTTTGGAATAGTCACACCTTTTGATCATCTTGTTGAATATAATCAAATCTTTTATTTATTTTGATATTTTAAAAATTTGTGTCAAGTAAGGTCTTTCTGCCTAAAAAACAAAAAAACAAATAAATGAAGAAAGGGAGGAAGGAAGGAAGGAAGGAAGGAAGGAAAGAAAGAAAGAAGAAAGGAAACAGGGAAGGAAGGAAGGAAGGAAGGAACATAGGAAGAAAAGGAAGAAAGGAGAGAGAAAGGAAGAGAAGGAAAACATTTCAGGGAGTACAAATTCTTGAGTGTAGTCAGTTCTTTGCAAAGCAGATTAGAGAGAAAAGACTGCCATCTCAGCCCAGCCTACTGTTCCCTTGCCTAACCTTAACAATAAAGCCTCAGTATATTAGAACTCAAGCAGAAACCACTAACCAAGAAGAACTAAAAGTGTGTTCCTTGCCCAAATGCAGCACTCAAACAACAAAATAAGGCTGTAAAAGACACAAAGTGTTACACAAGGTAAACTACAAGTACTGGAATTCCATTTATTGCCAGAACCTTTGGAGCGTTCGGGAGTTCTGTTTATTCATAGATCTAATTATAGCTTTCTTAAAAATCAAATGAAGACCTTGGGGCACCTGGGTGGCTCAGTCGGTTAACCGTCCAACTTTGGCTCAGGTCATGATCTCACATCATGCCCTGCATGGGTTCAAGCCCTGCATCAGGCTCTGGGTCAAAAGCTCAGAGCCTGGAGCCTGCTTTGGATTCTGTGTCTCTCCCTCACTCTGTTCCTCCCTCATTCATGCTCTGTCTCTCTCTGTCTCTCAAAAATAAGAAAAATTTAAAAAAATTTTTAAAAAATCAAATGAAGACCTTAAACTTTTCTCTTGACTTTCTCTTTCCCTTCTTTCTCACCCTATTTTCTTCCCTTCCTGTTTGCTTCCTTTCCTGTTCTTTTCCCTTCCCACTGCTTTCCTTTCTTTTCACTTCCCTTCTCCACACAGGGTAATGAATGATGAGGTTAAGGGGATGTTGTGCAGAGGCACATCAGCTGCCGGTGTCCAAGGAGACAGAGTGCAAAGCAGGAAGGTAAAGCCATGAGGAGGTTCATCAGTCATGTGTACACTTGCACCAAAAGATGCAGGATGGGGAGAGTGGGGGCTGCATGGAGATGGTAGCTGAAGGAGACAATGAGATTGGGAGAATGACACAATAGGAAAATAAATAAATAATTTGAGACAATCAATACTTATATTAAAAATAATGAAAGCCAGATTTCTCACTATTGGAGAAAGTACTTACATGGCAAGAGAGAAGACCGGAAAAAACCTTGATGTGTTCAATTGGAACTAGAGGTTTATCCAATCAGCATAAAGTCATAGTTTTAAGATTTTCTTATGTTCAGACTATTCCTTCCTAAGTGGGCAATGAGCCAGTTAGCACTGGCTGTAGAGATCTTAATCATAGTAGTAAAGGTGTTAAAAATATTTTTTTTCTTGCTTTGTCTTAAAGATCACTGACCAAAATCAAAGACTAAAATAATACCTTAATTAAAAACTTAATTAAAACTAAAAAAACATAATAAATAAATAAAATTAAAGGGAAAAAAACTTAATTAAAAAGAAAAACACAGGGCACCTGGGTAGGTCAGTTGGTTAAGCATTCCACTCTTGATTTCAATGCAGGTCATGATCTCACCATTCATGGGATCAAACCCCTCAATGGGCTCTGTGCTGACAACATGGGGACTGCTTGGGATTCTCTCTCCCCCTCTCTCTCTCTCTCTGTCCCTCTCCCACTCATGTGCTCCCTCCCTCTCATTCTCAAAATAAATAAGTAGACATTTTTTTAAATGATAAAACATTGTGTTTATTTACATTAACATTGTTCAGAGAATATATAATTTACTTAGTGTATATTATAATGCATGTAATAATTCAGTATATATGCCATATAAAATAAAATATCCTTCATTGTCATTTCACGCTGGCAAATACAATAGGAAGAACATACAAATTGAGTGCAAGGAAAAACCTCCAGGGGAAGTTGAAAACAACATTTTGGCTGGCAGTAAAACTGCACAGCTGGTGCCATTTGGGGAATAAAAAGGAAAAATATTTTTAAAGCTTAGTGATTTTTTTTTTAAGAGGGCTCAAAAAAAAAAAAAAAAAAAAAAAAACCTCCAGTTTCTTAAAAACATTTTTTGTGAACTTAAAACCTTATGTTCTCTGTTTTCCCATAGTTTTAATAGTTCCAGTCAATATTCAAAAGGTATTTTTCTTTCAGAACTTGAAAAAATATGATACTAAAAATCAGGTATTATGATTAGGTAAGAATAGAAAGCAATAGGGGGTGGTATAAGGATAGCCTTACCAATAATTCAAATATATTATAGAAAACAATAATCTTAAATGTATAGGAATAACATTGGAATAAAAGACCACTAATGGAATAAACAGGAGAGCACAGGAATAGACCTTGTTATAAGATCTAATATAAGGTGGAGCCCGACTGGTTTAGTCAATAGAGCATGTTACTCTCGATCTCAGGGTTGTGAATTCAAGCCCAAAGTTAGGCCTGGAGCTTACTTTAAAAAACAAACAAACAAACAAACGGTTAATATAAGATATAGGAAGAATTACAAATCAATGAAAAAGGAGAAAAATATCAAAGAAATCATGGCAATTTGTGAATTTTGAAAAAAAAAAGTCAATTTGTGTTTACCTCACCCTGTATTCCCAAATAAAATTCAAAAAGATTAAATATTAGAGTCTTAAAAAAATCAATACCAAAGGAGAAAAAAAAAGAAGTAAGCATTTGTCAAATATCTGACATATAAACAACATAATATTGAAAATATAAAAACAATGTACCTAGGGGAACCTGGCTGGCTCAGTCAGTAGACCATGCAACTCAGGGTCATGAGTTTAAGTCCCACACTGGGTGTGGAGCCTACTCAAAAATAAATGCACCTAGAAAAGTAAACTGAAATATAAAAGAAAGTAACAAACTAGAAAAAAAAAATTTAATAGTAAAGATGACCAAAAAAGGGAGCTATTTCTTTACTTTGCAGGAAGTTCCTATAAATCAATAAGAAAACCACAAATGATATCAGCCAGTAATTGTCAAATGAAAAAAATAAAAATACCTAATTAAAAGGTAGAAAATGCCCTCATAACTAGTGAAAGAAATAATTTAAAAGCAACCTTTCTATATAAAAAACCAAGAAAGTATTTGTGATACACTTATCTTGGAAGCCCCCACTGAACATGACTGGCTATATTCATGCCCTTGTGGAGTCCTCTCCTCATTGACGCTGGCCTCAACCATATGACTTTCTTTGGTGAATGAGACATTAGCAAGAATGATACAAGCAAAGGTTTGATAAGGATTTGCATACTGGGACCACTCTTCTTGGAATACTCTTTCTTGGAGGTCATTTGCCATTCTGGAAACAAAATTGAGTTGGACCATTGAATGATTGGAGGCTGTATTGGGATCCTAAAGGATGAAAGGTCATCTTGGACATCCCATATTCTGCTGAGCTCCCAGATAAATAAAATCACATAAAGAATCTCAGCTATGCCATGTAAAACAGAACCTCACAGTCAACCCGTGGAATTATGAGAAATGAATCATTCTTGTTTTAAGTCACTAAGATTCATGGTAATTTGTTACAAAGCAGTAGATAATTGATATAATTTTTTCCCATATCACCAAAATAAAATTAACAAAAAGGTAACCATACATCAAACTAAAAACTTTTGCAAAACAAAATTAAAATGCAACCTACTGAATGAATGCAAATATTTGCAAATCCAAAATATATTTAAAAAACTCATATGATAGTAAAAAAACAAACAACTCAATTAAAACTGAGAAGATGATCTATATAGAAATTTTTTCAAAGACATACAGATAGACAACAGGTACATGAAAAGGTGCTCAGCACCACTAATCATTATGTAAATGCAAATTAAAACTATAGTGAAATACCACTTCACCCCTGTTAAAAAGGCTATCATCCAGGTACCTGGGTGGCTCAGTTGGTTAAGCATCTGACACATGATCTCAGCTCAGGTCTTGATCTTGGGGGCTTGAGTTCAAGCCCTACACTGGGCTCCACGCTGGGCATAAAGCCTACTTAAAAAAAAAAAAAGGCTATCATCAAAAAGACAAGAAATAACAAGTGTTGGCAAAAATGAAAATAGGACCTTTATGCACTTTTGGTGGGAATATAAATTTGTTCAGCCACTGTGGAAAATAGCATGGAGTTTCCTCAAAAAAATTCAAAAAAAGAACTCTTATATGATCCAGCAATCCCACTTCTGGGTATTTACCAGAAAGAAACAAAAACACAGGAACTCAAAAAGATATCTGCACCCCCATGTTCACTGTAGCATTATTTACAATATCCACAACATAGAAAAACCCAGTGTCCACCAACAGATGAACAGATAAAGAAGTTATAATATATATAATATTACTTAGCCATAAGAAAAGAAAATCCTGGATGGACCTTGAGGGTATTAGGCTAAGTGAAATAAATCAAACAGAAAAAGATAAATACCATATGATTCCACTTATATATGGTACCTAAAAAACAAATAAAACAAAACAAACAAGCTCATAGTTACAGAGAACATATTGATGGTTGTCTGGGTGGGGGGTGGGGGAGTGGGGAGGAGAAGGCAGTGGCAGTGGTGAGAAAATGAGTGAAAGGGGACAAAGGTACCAACTTTCAGTTATAAAATAAATAAGTTCTAAGGATGTAATTTACAGCATGGTGACTACAGTTCATACTGTATTGCATATTTCAAAGTTGCTAAAAGAGTATATCTTAAAAATTCTCATAAGGAAAAAAAAATTGTAATTATGTATAGTGACAAATGTTAACTAGACGTATGTGGTGATCATTTCACAATATATACATACATCGATTCATTATGTTGTACACCTGACCAACTAACATGGTGTTAGTACACCAACTAACATAATGTTATATGCCAATTATATCTCAATAAAAAGTGAACATAATAATACAGTAAATAGTGTACTTTTTTCCCATATAATTTGCTTGCCTATGATTTCCTATTTTGAGTCTGATTCTTAAAACAATGTAAATATACTAATAGTTTAAAAGATGTCAAATATGTATCATTAGTGTTCTAAATGTGTGTTTTGTTTTTTTTTAATATATCAAGGGCACTAGAGAATAACTTGGTAGTATAACACTGTCAGGAAATTATTTGGCAATAAATTTCAACAATTTAAAAAATGTTCATTGAGCACCCTGAACTCCCTAACTTTACTTCTAGAAATCTATTCAGAGGAAAAAACACTTGGTTACAAAAAAAAAATTATAAATACGTTCATTGTATTATTATATATTGAGAAACAAAAACATCCATACCCACATGACTTTACTATTCAGTTGTCCTCACTAACATCACTTTATTATTCCACTGTCTTCATCAACATGACTTTACTATTCTAAGAAATTCTTGGAAGATAAGAATTGGAAATATCTTTATTGTTCATTTCTGGGATGTCCTGCAAGCACATTTACAGAAGCATCAGACTGTTCAACTTTTAAATAGGTGAGACCAAATAACTGTTTTCTCTTCCAGTCTCTAAAACTTTACCCTCAAAGTTTCACCTTGCCTATATTCTAATCAATCCTAAACTATCATTCTTACCTAAACTATGATTCTTACCTTATCTTAGTCAAGCCCTTTTATTAAAGGATTCACTTTAAATCAGATCCCCAAAGGGCACCTCTTGATCTTGGCTCAGGTCATGATCTCACGGTTTGTGGGTTCGAGCCCCACATTGGGCTCTGCACTGATGGCATGGAGCTTCTTGGGACTCTGTCTCTCCTTCTCTCTCCCCACCCCCCTGCTTGTGCCCTCTCTCTCTCAAAATAAATAAATAAACTTTAAAAAAAAATCAGGTCCCCCCAAAGTCTTATAAATCTCCCAAACTGCTCTCATCTTTCTGAGATGCTAAGATTCTGTCAAGATAGTGGTCTCTTTCACTGAGTTAAGCAATAAATTCAAGTTTGCCTTATCACCAGATTATGTTGGTGCTGCTTTGGGGGAGCTGGCATTCAACATGAATGCAAAAGATGAAATAATATTCATACTAAATAATTAGAGGAAAGTTACTGTAGAGGTAGAAAACTTTTCCTTTTTTCCCTCCTATGGTTCTTTGGTCTAATAATTAAATTGTTGTTAAGATAGATTAACAGGAGAAAAACAAACAAAATTATGTATATATGGGAACCCCATAAAAATATGAAAACTCAAAGGGCAACTAGGTAATTGAGGTTTATATAACATCCTGCAAAAGGAAAGGGGTAGACAATTGGGGATACAAAGGGAAGGATGGTCATTCACAGCAAGGCAGAGGAGATGTTTAGAGAGCAAAGGTTGTCCTGTTATGCAGATAAGTTTCTTAGAGAAAAAGGTATCTGTGGAAATAGCTCTCTTAGTGGTATAGGACCCCTTTGCAATGTAAATTTAGGCAGTTGAGGGGGAAGTAAAAGCTTTTCCCTGAATCTGCTGGGTTTTGATTGCTGTTAGCTAAAATAATCCTCATATTTTGGGGAGGTAAATTCTGCTCCCCTTTATTACTAAATAAAATGAGGTATTTCTATTTTCTAATTTTTTTTTAACATTTACTTATTTTTGAGAGAGAGAGACAGAGTGCCAGTGGGGGAGAGGCACAGAGAAAGGAGGTCAGAGTATCTGAAGCGGGCTCCAGGCTCTGAGCTGATAGCTCAGAGCCTGATGCAGGGCTCGCACTCAGGAACCACAGGATCATGGCCTGAGCCAAAGTCGGACGCTTAATCCCAGGTCCCCCAAATGAGGTATATCATTTCAAAGAAATAGAGAAATATGGAATAAGTGGAAAATGCTTAGGTTATAAGTTACACATAACAAAATTATATTTATAGTATGATTCCAACTATGGGTTGTTTAGAAAGGAAAGGAAGGAAGGAAGGAAGGGTGAGAGAGAAAGAGGAAGGAAAGGAGAGCGAGTGGGAGAGAGCAGAACAGCTCAGTGTTTCCCTTTGAGTGTTGAAATATAAATTTTTTCTGCATCTCTTATTTTCAAAATTCTTTAATGAAAAAAAATTGTAATAATGAAAATATTTTGAAAAAATATTAAGAAATAATTTTTAAACAATATTAAACATATAAACAAGATATAATTATCTTTCCCAGCCTTGTATCCAAAGGATACAATCATTATTATGGTATGTGAATGGGAGGGATGTAATTTGTGCAATGCTCTTTCTTCAGGCTATTGAAGCATACCAAGTTCCTCAGCAATCAAAATTAAATGATACTGGTTAGAAGACCATTATCTAAGGAGAGACCCTAACTGGTAATTGAGGAAAATGATAGACTATTTAGTTCAGGCAGGTGCACTTCTATGAATATAAATAATCACATTACATATTCTAATATCAAGGTGGTTTCCATTATCCTCATAAATAAAGGGGGCTCTCTTATTGTCCTGTATATGACAAGATTAAAATTATTAACATAGGGAATACATAGCTTATTTCTTTCTTTTTCCCCCAACTGCTTCCACAAATCTTTCAGGTACTGCCTACTTAATTAAGCTTTGTACTTCCTTCTTTAAGAATGGAAAAGGCCTGAAAAGAACCACTGTTCTCAGGGTACTGCGTGTTTCTGGGAACACGTGGCATGGTGATCTAAAAGTAGGAAGGAAAGTAACAGTCAGAGACTGAAAACATTCTTTTAGAGTAGGAAGTGAGAGATTCCTAGGAATTTCAAAGCACTGAAAATAGGAGCGGACAACAAGAGATTTAATAAGTTTCCCTGAGCTAAGAAATTGGACCCCTTTAAACTTCTGAGAGAGACATGAATCAAGATTGGAATTTCCTTTGGAGCTGTGCTTTAAATGTAACCACTCCTACACTGAACCACATGGGTTTCCTATTGCTTCACTATTGTTATAAACATACATTAAATTCTGAATTAGTAAAGCAATGTCAGTGATTTTTTTTATTAGAATGCCTATCAAATATAGAAAGCAGAATTGAAAAGCAGCACTAGGGGTGCCTGGGTGGCTCCATCGGTTAAGTGTCCAGCTCTTGATTTTGGCTCAGGTCATGATCTCACAATTTGTGAGTTCAAGCCCCATGTCTGGCTCCACACTGACAGTGCAGAGAGACTGCCTGGGATCCTCTCTCTCTGCCCCTCCCTCACTCATGTTCTCTCTCAAAAATAAATAAATAAACTTTAAGGAGAAAAAAAAGAAAAAAAAACACAAAATTTTTACCTAGCAAAGGGAACTCTGTACATGGTAGATAAAAGTGCAGTGGCTGGAAAAGGTATGTTTGATAGTGAAGACAGGCTCCTTCAACTGTATTCACCACAGTGTGGATGAAAAATCTCTCCAAATCACCAAACTCCCTTTACTCTGCTCTCATACTTATCAAACAACATTGTGTGATTTCTTGGTTACTTGGGCCCAGCAAATGGATGCTAGATAACAGACACAAGTACTCCAGCTGATAGAAACACTGATGTTTTAAAAATAAAGTGATCTTTTAGTATGCACATATGTGCGTGCATACACACACACACACACACACACACACACACACACACACAGAGAGAGACTGGTCTATTATATGCTTGACTA
This sequence comes from Panthera pardus, assembly GCF_024362965.1. NCBI lineage: Eukaryota > Metazoa > Chordata > Mammalia > Carnivora > Felidae > Panthera > Panthera pardus. Next base: position 83,236,067 of record NW_026526732.1, on the reverse strand, counting down.
GAGTAAACCAGTTATTTTGAGAGCTGTGATTACTGAAGTTCAAGAACTCTAGAGAAGAGAGGCCACCACATCCTAGTCTACAGTAATTTATCAGAATTTAGTGCTAGTCAGTATGGGCCAAACATTGCTACAGAGGTATTGAAGCAAAGTATCACAAAGGAACAAATGTCTAATGCTGTTATGATCATCAAGAAATTACTGGATATTGATTTTAAATTCATAGATGTGGAATATTAGTCAATAATAATAACAGATCCCATTCACATGTTAGCAAATGGTAAGATTATTTCTTTAAAGAAATTTCATGTTTGGTGAGGTCATCCTGATGTCTCCCAACCAAAGCATATTCTTCATACATGGAAAGTTGATCATCTATTACTGTAATCAACCATAAATACATAAGAAAATGATCACAGTAACATTGATCACATTAACTACATTAGTAATAAACATCACACCAGTTACTATTAATAATCCAAACAGCCTTGTGTCTAAAGAATATTTGATGTTTGTTTATACATGTGTATGTGCATTGTGAATCATCTTAGCACGTGACACATTTCATCAGGGACTTAATCATATAAAGGCTTTAGTTTCAAGCCATCTAACTTTGGTATTTCAAAATACCAAAAGGCTTTGATTTACTACTACAAGCGTACCTCATTTTACTGCCCTTCACCTTATTGCACTTCACAGCTACTTCAGTTTTTTTACAATTTGAAGGTTTATGGCAACCCCCCATTAAGCAAATCTATTGGCAATGTTCTTATGATAGCATTTGCTCACTTCATGTCTCTGTGTCACATTTCAGTAATTCTCACAACATTTTGAACTTTGTCATTATTATTATATTTGTTATGGTGATCTGCGATCCATTATCTTTGATGTTACTATTTTAATTGATGGCAAGCCACAAACTGCAACCATATAAGACAGTGAGCTTAATTGATAACTGTATGTTCTGACTGCCCTACCAATTGGCTGTTCCCCCATCTCTCTCCCTATCCGTGGGCCTCCCTATTCCCTGAGACACATATTGAAATTAGGTCAATTAATAACCCTACAATGGCCTCTAAGTGTTCAAGTGAAAGAAGAATCTCACATCTCTCACTTTAAGTCAAAAGCTAGAAATGATTAAGCTTAGAGGGGAAGGCATGTCAAAAGCTAGGTCTCTTGTACCAATTAGCCAAGTAGTAAATGCAAAGGAAAAACTTCTTGAAGGAAATTAAAAGTGCTATTCCAGTGAACAAATGAATGATAAGAAAGCAAAACAGCAATATGACTGCTTATTGACAATGTACCTGGCCACCCAACAGCTCTAATGGAAAAGTACAGTGAGATTCATTTTGTTTTCATGCCTAACAAAACATCCACTCTGCAGCCCATGGATCAAGGAGTCATTCCAACTCTCAAGTTTTATTATTTAAGAAATACATTTCTTAAGACTGTAGCTACCATTGACAGTAATTCCTCTGATGGATATGGGCAAAGTAAACTGAAAAACTTCTGGATAAGATTCACCATTCTAAACCCCATTAAGAACCATTGTGAATACATTGAAGGAGGTCAAAGTATCAACAGTAACAGGGGTTTGGAAGAAGTTGATTCCAATCCTCATGGATGGCTTTGAGAGGTTAAAGACTTCAGTGGAGGAAGTAACTGTAGATGTGGTGGAAATAGTAAGAGAACTAGAATTTAATGTGGAGCCTGAGGATATGACTGAATTGCTGCAATCTCATGATCAAATTCAAATGGATGAGGAGTTGCTTCATATGGATGAGCAAAGAAAGTAGATTCTTGAGATGGATGAAGGTTTGTCCAAAGAATTTAGAATATTACATAAACTTAGTTGATAAAGCAGCAGCAGGGTTTGAGAAGATTGACTCTAATTCTGAAAGAAATTCTACTGTGAGTAAAATGCTATCAAACAGCATTGCATGCTACAAAGAAAGTGTCCATGAAAGGAAAAGTTAATACATATGGCAAACTTTATTGATGCCTTATTTTAAGAAATCGCCACAGCTAACCCATTGTTCAACAATCAGCACCCTGATCATTCAGCAGCCATCAACATCAAGGCAAGACCCTCTACTAGCAAAAGATTGCAAGTAGCTCACTGAAAGCTCAGATGATGGTTAGCATTTTTTAGCAGTAAGGTATTTTTAATTAAGGTATGTATATATTGTTTTAGACATAATGCTGTTGCACATTTAATGGACTATATTATAAACATGACTTTTATATGTACTGGGAAACCAAAAATTTCATTTGACTTGCTTTATTGTAATGTTCACTTTACCATGGTGGTCTGGAACTAAAACCACAGTATCTCCAAGGTAAGCCTATATGTCATCTCTAATAGTCTGATATGGATAGAGGAAAGTTTCATAAGGGATTCTAGCATTTTTGTGTGTTTAAAGCTCATGAGTAGCACACATTAAGTAAGAAGTATGGCTGATTTAAAAAAAAAAACAACAACAAAGATTGAATTATAATAAATACAACATAAACATAAATACAAATATACATACAAGAAGGCAGACAAACAAGGTAGTTAGTATTTGAAGTCAGAATAATATGCATCATGTTTTAGGATTCCTCTGAATTTGTTTCATGGACATACCACATATTTAAAATAATTTTGTGGAGGCACCTTGATAGCTCATGTGGTTGAGCATCTGACTCTTGATTTTAGCTCAGGTCATGAACCCAGGGTCATGGGGTTGAGCCCTGGTAGGGCTCCACGCTGAGCATGGAGCCTGCTTGAGATTCTCTCTCTCTCTTTTTCTCTCGCTATCTCTGCTCCTCTGCCCCACTTGTGTTCTCTCTCTCAGTTTAAATAAATAAATAAATAAATAAATAAATAAATACAAACAATTTTGTGATTAGGAGTTTAATTTTAGTGACTAAAGGTTAAAATTGCATTAAAAAGTTTAGAAATATCTGAAAAATATGACTATCTATTGAGTTGTTTGGGTCAGGCTGAGTAACAAAGGAAACATGATCTAAGTAGCTGCATATTAGATATAACTCTCATCTTTATTAACAGCAAGCTTAAAAGTAAAGTGGGTATTTAGAGTCTACTGGTATCTTAATGGTAGAATCTTTGGTTCATCAATTCAGATGAAAAAACTACTTATTAAATATCTTCTATGTTCAAGACACTACACTATGGGATACATAAAGAAATCTTTAAAAATATTTCATGTCCTTGAGGAATGTACTATTTGATTTAAAATTGCAGCAATTTGGTGTCAGTTGAGTATATCTCCTTTGCTTTTATTAAACTTTCAGAATAAAAGCTGGATTTTATTTTTTTTAAGTTTATTTATTTGTTTTGAGAGAGAGAGGGATAAAGAGCAAGTGGGGTAGGAGCAGAGAGAGAGAGAGACAGAGAGAGAGAGAGAGAGAGAGAGAGAGAGAATTCCAAGCAGGCTCCATATTGCCAGTGCAAAGCCTGATGCGGGGCTTGAACTCACCAACCTGATCATGACCTGAGCCAAGATCACGAGTCAGATGCTTAACCAAACAAGCCATCCAGGTGCCCCTAAAAACTGGATTTTAAAATAGAATAGAATGTCTTTGCTTTAGCATCTACTGTGTCAATAGTTGAGATTGTGACAATCAAAAACTATTAAAGATAACTATTCTTGGAGATATTGTTCTACATATGGTAAAACTGACATATGAGATTTTTATTAAAATAGAGGTACATTAAAAAATTTTAATATAGACACAAATCTTTGGAATACAGTAAAAGCAGTACTAAGGGAAACTTATAGCAATATAGGCTTATTTTAAAAAATAAGAAAAATCTTAAACAATCTAACTTTACACCTAAAGGAACTAGAAGAAGAAGAACAAACAAAGCCCAAAGTTGGTAGAAGAAGGGAAATAATAAAGACCAAACCAGAAATAAATGAAATAGAGAGTAAAAAACAATAGAAGAGATCAATGAGGGGCACCTGGCTGGCTCAATTGGTAGGGCATGTGCTTCTTGATCTCAGAGCCATGAGTTCAAGCCCCACATTGGGCATGGAGCCTACTTTAAAAAATGAAATAAAATAAATATCAATGAAATCAAGAGCTGGTTCTTTGAAAAGATAAACAAAATTGGTAAACTTTTAGCCAGACTCATCAAGAAAAAAAGAGGGAACATAAAAAAAAAAGCAGAAGTGAACAAAAAGAAGTAACAACTGACCACAGAAATACAAAGGTTAGACTACCATGAAATGAATAAATTCCTAGAGATATACAATCTTCCAAGACTGAATCAGGAAAATAGAAAATATCTGAACTAACCAATTACTAGTAATAAAATTTAATCAGGTACCAAGAAACTCCCAACAAACAAAAGTCGAGGACCAGATGTATTCACAGATGAATTCTACCAAATATTTAAAGAAAAGTTAATGCCTATTCTCCTCAAACTATTCCAAAAAACACACACACACAAAAACCACAAACAACAAAGACAAAAACAAAGAGGGAAAGCTTCTAAACACAGTCTACAAGGCCAGCATTACCCCGATACCAAAACCAGACAAAAGCACTACAAAAAAGAAAACTATAGGCCAATATCTCTGGTGAACATAGATGCAAAAATCTGCAACAAAATATTAGCAAATCTCATTCAATAATACATTCATTACAAGGATTATTCACCATGATTAAGTGGGATTTTATGCAAGAACAGTTCAATATTCACAAATCAATCAATGTGATACATCACATCAACAAAATGAAGGACAAAAATATATGATTATCTCAATAGATGTAGAATAAGCATTTAACAAAATTCCACACCCATTTATGATAAAAAACGCTCAACAAAATGAATGTAGAGGATAAAAAATCTCAACATAATAAGGGGCATATATGACAAACTGATAGCTAACACCATAATCACTGGTGAAAAACTGAGAGCTTTTCCTCTAAGATCAGAAATAAGACAAAGATGTCCATTCTTGCCACTAATATTCAACATAGTACCAGAAATCCTGGCCACAGAAATCAGACAACAAAAAGAAATGAAAGGCATCCAAATTGGTAAGGAAGAAGTTAAACTGTCACTATTTGCAGATCACATGATACTATATATAGAAAACCCTAAAGATTCCATGAAAAAACTCTAAGAACAAACAAATTCAGTAAAGTTGCAGAGTACAAAATTAATACACAAAATTGATTGTGTTTTGATACACTAATAATGAAGTAGCAGAAAGAGAAATTAAGAAAACAATTCTAGGGGCGCCTGGGTGGCTTGGTCGGTTAAGCGTCCGACTTCGGCTCAGGTCATGATCTCACAGTCCGTGAGTTCGAGCCCTGCGTCAGGCTCTGTGCTGAACAGCTCAGAGCCTGGAGCCTGTTTCAGATTCTGTGTCTCCCTCTCTCTCTGCCCCTCCCCTGTTCATGCTCTGTCTCTCTCTGTCTCAAAAATAAATAAATGTTAAAAAAAATTAAAAAAAAAAAAAAAGAAAACAATTCTATTTACAATGGCACCAAAAAGAATAAAAGAGAGGAATAAACTTAACCAAGGAGATGAAAGACCTGTATTCTGAAAAGTATAAAATACTGCTGAAAGAAACTGAAGACTACACAAGCTATACTTTACATAAATGTTGAATTGTTGTGTTGTACACCTGAAATTCCTATAATACTGCATGTCAACTACACTTCAATTATAAAAATCCATATAAGTGAAATCATATGGTCTTTGTCTTTCTCTATTTCTAGGCATTATTAGCATAATGCACTCTAGGTCTATTCATGTTGCAAATGGCAAGATCTCATTTTTTTTATGGCTGAGTAATATTTCATTATATATAACATATACCTAATATATATATATATATATATGTAATACATATTACATATATATATATATATATATATATATATATATATATATCACATTCTGTATCCATTCTTCTATCAATGGACACTTATGTTGCTTCCATGTCTTGACTATTATAAATAGTACTGCAATGAACATAGGGGTGAAGATATCTTTCCGAGTTAGTGTTTTTTCATATTCTTTGGATAAATATCCAGAGTGGAATTGCTGGATCATGTATTTCTATTATTGATTTTTTGAGGAACCTCCATACTATTTTCCACAGTGGTCATGACATTTTACATTCCCACCAACAATGCACAAGTGTTCCTTTGCTTCCACATCCTTGACAACACTTTTTATTTGTTGTCTTTTTGGTGATAGCCTTTCTAATAAGATTGAGGTGACATCTCATTATGCCATTGATTTGCATTTTCCTATTGATTAGTGATGTTGAGCGTATTTTCATGTGTCTGTTAGCCATCTGTATGTTTTTTTGTTTGTGTGTGTGTGTGTGCACGTGCGTGTGTGTTTTGAGAAATGTTTATTCAGGTCCTCTGCCCATTTAAAAAAAAAATTTTTTTTTATTAATTTTTTTTTTAACGTTTATTTATTTTTGAGACAGAGAGAAACACAGCATGAACGGGGGAGGGGCAGAGAGAGAGGGAGACACAGAATCGGAAGCAGGCTCCAGGCTCTGAGCCATCAGCCCAGAGCCCCACATGGGGCTCAAACTCGCGAACCGCGAGATCGTGACCTGAACTGAAGTCGGACGCCCAACCGACTGAGCCACCCAGGCGCCCCTAAAAAAATTTTTAATGTTTATTTATTTCTGAGACAGAGAGACAGCATGAGTGGGGGAGGGGCAGAGAGAGAGGGAGATGCAGAATCAGAAGCAGGCTCTGAGCTGTCAGCACAGAGCCTGACACGGAGCTCAAACTCACAAACCGTGAGATCAGACCTGAGCCGAAGTCAGTCGCTCAACTGACTGAGCCACCCAGGTGCCCTCTATGCACGTTCTTTAATTGGATTGTTTGGGTTGTTTTTATTGAGCTGTGTGAGTTCTTTATATATTTTGGATAGATAACCCTTATCAGTTATATCTTTTGCAAATATCTTCTTCCATTCAGCAAACTGCCTTTTTGTTTTGTTGATGGTTTTCTTCACTGTGCAAAAGCTTTTCAGTTTGATGTGGTCCCATTTTCTTATTTTTGCATTTGTTGCTCTTGCCTAGGAGGCAGATCCAAAAATATATATGTTAAGGCCACTACCCAAGTGCTTATTGCCTGTTTTCTTCAATTTTTTATGGTTTCTGGTCTGATATTTAAATCTTTAATGTATTTTAAGTTTATTTTTGTATATGGTATAAAAAAGTAGTCCAGTTTCATTATTTTGCACGTAGATGTTCAGTTTTCTCAGCACCATTTATTGAAGAGACTGTCTTTACCCCATTATATATTCTTGCTTCGTTTGTTGTAGATTAAATGACTATATAAGTGTCATTTTTTGGGACTATTACATTCCATTGATCTATGTGTCTATTTTTGCGCCAATACCATATTATCTTGATTACTACCACTTTATAGTATATCTTAAAATCTGGGATTGTGATACCTCCAGCTTTGTTTTTCTTTCTCAAGACTCTTTGGCTATCTGGGGTCTTTTGTGGTACCCTACAACTTTTGGGATTATTTGCTCTAGTTCTGTGAAAAATGTTGTTGACATTTTACGATAGATTATATTAAATCTGTAGATTGCTTTGGTAGTATGGACATTTTAAAACATTAATTCTTCCAATCCATGAGCAAGGTATATCTTTCCACTTATTTGTGTCATCTTCAATTTCTTTTACCAATGTCTTACAGTTTTCAGAGTATAGGTTTTACACCTCTGTGATTAAATTTATTCTTCAGTGCTTTATTCTTTTTGGAAATGTTGTCTCAATTTCTATTTCTGATACTTTATTATTAGTACATAGAAATGCAACCATTTCTATATATTAATTTTGTACCTTGGAACTTAACTCAATTCATTTATTAGTTCTTAAGCTTTTTTGTGGAGTCCTTAGGGTGTTCCATATATAGTATCATGTCATCTACAAATAGTGATAGTTTAACTTCGTCCTTACCAATTTGGATGCCTTTCATTTCTTTTTGTTGTCTGATTGCTGTGGTGAAGGCTTCCAGTACTATGTTGAATAAAAGTGCATATTAGTAGTGAGAATGCATGTACTCTCCAGTACTCTTTGCTCACAGTTATGTCCCAGGTCTGCCACTGGGGAGAAGCCAAGTCCATGTTCAAGGGCTGATCCTATTACTACAAGAGAAAAAAAAAATTTTGCATCACAGTGCACTATTCCATACTAAAATTTCAGTCCAGTAGGTTTGGCTATACAAACCACCAAACCTATAAATATATCCAGACTCAAAAAGATAAAAAGTACATAAATTATAAAATACTTTAGCAAATATTTATTGAATATCTCTACAACACCATGCCAGATGCTGGAAAATGACAAATTTATTTTTGTATCTAACTTTTACATTTGGTTTGATTTCTCTGCCAGAGGTATACATACATACCCATTTTGAGGAAAGATAGATTCCTATAATGTTTTATTTAAATGGGTCAACTATCTCAACAACATTAGAGAATTTATTTAATCAAGTACGCCAGGATTCTTTTTCTCCCATTATGGTATTGCAGAAGAGTTTACATTATCACAGCAATTAAAAAAAAAAAGTCTTAGGAATGTTAGCCCGCATATTCTTAGTTGATTTAAGACCCTAATATTCCAGATAGTTTCTAAATCCATACTAAATGCTGCCTAACCTATATACATGACTTAAAGCAAATAGATCAGGTACTTAACATTGTTTTCAAGTAGGCTAATTTAGTCATCACAGTAGGTAATAAGGAAATTGCATCAACTTCCTATTCCTCTTTTCTTTCATGCCTGGTCTCAGGATAGACTCTCACCCAGTCCAAATTGTCTCCCCTTCAGGTTAGATATGACTGGTAACTGACATGGTGTTAATGGCTCCCTAGGACCATGGCTTATTGGAAGTCATGCACAAAGTCCCCTCTGGGAAAAGGGACTGGAGGAGTAAGGTAGGGTCTCAGCACTAGTGTTTGCAGCTTTAGTTCTGATTTTACATAATGCTCCCTAGCCTATTCCTGTCTATCAGAAATGGGACTTGACCTACAGTGTCCAGTTTATTACATAAGAGGCAAGGGCCTTTGCACGGTGAAGACCCATTCATAGAACCAAATACCTAAATGGTTTATCTTGCTTAGGATTACAAAGTAATATGTAGAAAATAAAATACTTTCATGGGCATAAAATGCTGAACAATACAAAATGTTTTCTAATTCACTATATATTCTGATTTAAAACATTACTAAAGTATGACTTTTTCCCAAGAGGAAATAATCATAAACATTTTTTTTTCATACCACTGATTTTTATGACAAATCTATAGAATATTATGTTGTTATGTTTTATTCTATACAGGCTTATTCAACAAATGGAGAGTTATTCCTTGTCTTTGAATAGCACTTCAGTGGTGAAACCTAATGTAGCAGTACAGACTGTTTTATTCTCTACAAAAAGCACTGTGCTCTTCTCTGTGAAGAAAGGTGAGGTGTTTATCTCATGTACTTATGATAGCAGAGAGCATTCTGCTATCAACCATGAACAATGCCCTAAACATTTTTTAAGTAATTCCTCATTAAAGGCCTGATATCTATGGGGCACCTAGGTGGCTCAGTCGGTTAAGCCCAACTCTTGATTTTGGCTCAGGTCATGCTCTCATGGTTCATGAGATCAAGCCCTGCTTGGGATTCTCTCTCCCTCTCTCACTGTGCTGCTCCCCCCCTCTCAAAATAAATAAACTTCAAAGTCCTGACATCTCCTTCCATCTCCCCAAATGAGATGATTTCATAAGAACCTAAATCTGCGGGGCACCTGGGTGGTTCAGTTGGTTGGGCATCCGACTTTGGCTTAGGTCATGATCTCACGGTTTGTGAGTTCAGGCTCCATGTCGGGTTCTGTACTGACAGAGCCTGCTTTGAATTCTGTGTGTGTCTCTCTCTCTGCCTCTCCCCACTCATGCTCTGTATCTCTCTCCTTCAGATATAAATGAACCTTAAAAACATTAAAAAAAAAGAACCTAAATCTCCAATTTATCACATTATGGATATTTGCTGGCATGTATTCTTAATAATATCATACTGTTTGCTCTTCTAATACATTGAAACCAAGGTTGTAGTACATGCCTGTATTATAGGTTTAATGTAGTCACCATGTAAACTATACCTTTAATAAACCAAGCTTTGTAATATTATGTTTTCATGTGTATATAATATAATATTAAGACAAATCTAAATTTTCCATAATTATTTTCTAGGTAAAGATATCATATGACTTAATTCAGGATAGCTATTGATTTTTAGGTAGAGCCATAAGAAAGTACCAACATCTAACCAATTATTTTTAAGTTTTTAAATTTATTTTGAGAGAGAGAGAAACAGAATGCACAAGTGGAGGAGAAGCAGAGAGAGAAGGAGAGACAGAGACAGAGAGAGAATCCCAAGCAGGTTCTGCACAGTCAGTGCACAGACTGATGTGGGGTTCAAATTCACAAACCATGAGATCATGACCTGAGCCAGATGCTTAACTGACTGAGCCACCCAAGTGCCCCAACATCTGACCATTTTTTACTTGAAAAATCCAGCAACTTCATTTGATTCCACCTAATTCCATGGTGGTTTCAAGACTAATGTATACAAACCAAATACTAGAAATAGAAAATAAAGGAATCAACTGTAATAATCTGGAACTGTCAAAATTGATACATAAAATAGTCTTCCCACCTCCAAGATTATTGAATTTGTATTGTTTTCATACCTAAAATTTTAAACACTTTAAGGATGGGAAAAGGCCTGACAGATGAGGATAAATATACAAACTGGGAAAGTCCACCATGACCATATTTTTGTTTCAAGAAACAACATTTTAAAAAATGATTAGATAATACTGTTAAACTTTTTTTTAATGTCTATTTATTTTTGAGAGAGAGAGAGAGAGCAAGTGGGGGAAGAGAAGAGAGAGAGGGAGACAGAGGATTTGAAGTGGGCTCTCTGCTGTCAGATGGGGGACTTGAAATCAAGAACTGTGAGATCATGACCTGAGCTGAAGTCGAACTCTTAGCCAACTGAGTCACCCAAGTGCCCCAATACTGTTAAACTTTGAAGGTTCAAGAAATATCTAAAAAACATGGCTTTATTTATTAGCTTAAAATTATTTGAAAATACTGAAAAATGCTAAAAAAGTAAGTTACCTCATAATCCAAAACCTATAAAATTCCATAACAAAGAAGACAAAGTCCTCCACATCAATCCTCTAACCGCTTTCCTCTGAAATACCCTATGCTACACAGATTATTATATATATTCATAAATTTATTTTTATGAAAAGGAAATTGAACTATAATTTGCTTTTTCTTTTTAATTAATCATAGCTACTTTCCTGATCAGTACAAACAGATCTATTTCATGGGTTTAAATAGCTGCAAAGCATTTCATTAAATGAATGCTCCATGATGTATATGATCATTTCTTTATCCTTGTAATATATCTTTCGGTACTTATTATGTCTGTGTGATTGGTAAAAATCACTGTGCCCCTTTACACTAGGGTGGTGGGCAAAGGTTTGGTAAACTTTGAGGTCATCAAAGCATTTTCTTAAAAAATATAACTTAGAAAATAGCCTATATCTGTTTTAGACTGTGTTCTTGATGAATAAAAGAATCAGAGAAAGAAAAGCAGTAGGAAACACACACACACACGCACACACACACGCACACACACACACACACACACACACACACAGATGTATAGACTGAGAAAGAGAAAGTGATTAGGTCATGTGTTTATAATGAGAGAATATTAAGAAAATGAATGAGGAAGCTACTTATAAAATGATATTTTTAACTTCATAAGGTGAAGGTGTTTAAATTTCAAACTCTGAGTGCAAGCTAACCCTTACTTTTTTGGTGCTTTAAGGATTTAAGTTTGTTGACTTGTTCAGCAGTTTAAATTGCAAAGTGAAGTTAATGAAAAATGAAAAATCCCAAACAACCTTAGTTGGAAGTTAGCATTACTGCACAGCACTTTCAGAAAGTTATGTTGCAAGCCATTACTATATTCCTTTTGCTGTTACTAACTGGAGATAAGAACTGAGGAATAGGGGCACCTGGATGGCTCAGTCAGTTGAGCGTCCGACTTCAGCTCAGGTCATGACCTCACGGTCCAAGAGTTTGAGCCCCATGTCAGGCTCTGTGCTGACAGCTCAGAGCCTGGAGCCCACTTCGGATTCTGTGGCTCCCTCTCTCTCTCTGCCCCTCTGCCACTCATGCTCTGTCTGTCTCTCTCAAAAACTAAATAAACATAAACAAAATTTTTTTTAAAGAACTGAGGAATAAAGAGCCGGAAAGAAGGCAATCAGCAAACTTTAATAAGGGCAAATACAACAGTGAAAGTCTAGATAAAGTCTAGTCTCTACCATTTTTATGCATTATTTCATGTTTAAGATTTTGCCTCTAGGCCAATGATTATATTTTACCTTTGAGATCACTGCCATATGATAATGAAAATAGGGGAGCATGAACGTTGGAGTCTAAATAGATGTGGGCTCAAGTTCCAGCTTTAGACTTTCCTAGCTGAGTCATCTTGGGAAAGTTTTCAAACTTTTGGGTCTGTTTCCACTTCTAAAACAAAAATAACGATAGATGTTTTTGTTACTATGTGTCAAGAAATGCTGGTTAGGAGATGTAGATAATATACCTAGCAAATCATATTGAGAGCACTGCCTTTGTGTAAACGAAACATTTAGATACATACATTACTCCAAGCACTGGTTCCTGAAGTGTGGTTGTCAGATCAGCACACCCCCATTACCTTTGAGCTTATTAGAAATGCAAATTCATGGCCCCCACGGTGACCTACTGAATTAGATGGTTTGAGATGGGGCCCAGGAAACTGTTTTACAAGCTGTCCAGTTGATTTTTATGCATGTTAAAGTGTAAGCACCACTGCCTCAGAGTTCAGCTAGATATGATTTTCATGTGATAATTTCCAGTAATGAACATGAAAGGATCCAGCAGTCATCTACACAGCTGACATCCATTAGGCACAGGAAGCACAGTGCCTGTGGCCTATACTTTCAAAGCCTTGTGAAAAATGTTTTAATGTTCTTTTAAAATCAGAAGAAAGAATTAACATCATGATAACAAATATATAACAATCCAGCCTAGATTATCTCTTTAGACCAAAGCAGTTTTGGGGCAAAAAAAACCTACCTTAAACATTTTAATTGGAAATATAGTTTTGGGGTACCTAAGTGGCTCAGTTGGTGGAGACTCTGACTCTTGATTTCTGCTCAGGTTATGATCTCATAATTCATGGGATCAAGACACACATTGGGCTCTGTGCCATTAGCACAGAGCCTGCTTGGGACTCTCTCTCTCCCCCTATTTCTCTCAGCCCCTCCCCCCTCAAATAAATAAATAAACTTAAAAAATTTTAAAAACATAGCTTCATATATAGTACTATAAACCTAGCCTAAATTTTTTTTAACGTGATTCTTGTGGAAGGGACCCACGAAAGCAAAAGTGCCAAGGGTCTAGGAAAGTCACTTGAAAACTTCACTGTCCATTTATAAATGTTGACACTAAAGATATCTGGTAGGAACCATTACAAGAAATTTGTGTTATTCTAAGGATATATTTATTGACATTTAAAAAAAATATTAGTTTCAGCTTCACTTAAGCCATGAAGCATGGTAGGATTATACAAGAGCAAAAATAAGACAATCAACAAGTTGAAAGTGAAGTGGAATATTGTAGAAATTATGTTAAAAACAGAAACTTGCATCCTTATAACAGAAAATTATACATGACTTTCATTTCATTATATTCATTTTATCTGACACAAATGCACTTAGACCTTCAAAAACTATCAACCGGACATAATTTTCAGAACCTGCTATTGTCTTCTGAAACTTATATTTAGTCAAGGACTAACTATATGCTGTGCTTTTTTTAATGTTTATTTATTTTTGAAAGAGAGAGAGTGGGTGAGCAAATGAGGGGCGGAGAGAGAAGGTGACAGAGGATCCGAAGGAGCTCTGCACTGACAGCAAAGAGCCTGACTTGGGCTCCAACTCATGAACCGTAAGATCATGACTTGAGCCAAAGTTGGAGGCTTAACCAACTGAGCTACTCAGGCACCCCTATGCTGTACTTTGAAGTATAGTGTTTAAAAGAACAAGATTGATAATTGCGTTTTCAAAGAAATATATGTATTTAAACTGCATTATTTTATTAATAATTATTAAGCTCTACCAGCATAAAATATGAATCAGTTTATTCAAATACAGTTGACCCTTGAACAAGTCAGGGGTCCTTGGTCCCAAGGCACCAATCCCTCATGCAATAGGAAATCTGCATATAACTTTTAATTCCCCTAAAACTTATCTGTTGACCAAAGTCTTGCTGACAACATTGTCAATTAACACATATTTTGTATGTTATATGCATTACATACAATATTCTTATAATAAAATAAGCCAGAGACAAGGAAATGTTATTTATAAATCATAAAGAAGAGAAAATACATTTACAGTTCTATGTATTGAAAAAATTCCATGCATAAGTGGAAGCATGCAATTCAAACCCATGTTGGTCAAGGGTCAACTATAGTTTTATACGAGGAATTTTAAATCTGGCTAAAATGGAGGATACAATGGTGATACAAAAGAAGATTTTGTAGCCAAATACAGAGAGGAAGCTTTGTTATTATGTATCTATTACCAACACAAGTCCTCCTTCAGTCAGTTCCTGGCCTCCTGGAAAGAGCTCAAGTTGCTTCAGCATTGTAATCTTCAAACCCAGGCCCCAGGTTCACATCTGGATTGCTGATCCGTTTTAGGGCCTTTATCATAGCTTTTTACCACAATGTTACTTTGGGCAAAGACATTTTCTGGACTTCTGAGAAGACTGAATTAGATGGTAACTAAGGAATCCAGGTTCTAGAATTCTACAATTCTGAATTTTCCTTGACAAAGATTATTTTAAATATGTTGTTTTATTCAGCAGATATGTATTACCCTACTGGTGCAAGTCCCTATTTAGACAAAAAATGCATTGCAGATGGAGGATAAAACGTGTCCAAAGTCTTTAAAGTAGAAAAGAAGATGAAGCATTTGTGGAACTGAAAGAACAAAATGGTTGGAGCTTAACCGAGAAGGTGAAAATGCTGTTAAAGATGAGGCTGGTGAAGTAGGTAGGGAGGGCCCAGTAGACCGATTAAGGATTTAGGAGTTTATCCTAAGAGCAACAGGAAACCTTTGAATGGTTTTAGTGGGAAGGTGCTTTGATCTGATTTTTTTTATTTTTTAAGATCATTATAGCTTTTGTGTGAGGAATGGATTAGAGGGTGGGCAGAGAGACCATGGAATGGCCTGTTTGAAGCTGTTATTACAGTAGTATGGCTGAGCCACCCTGGCTAAGACTAGGATGGGCTCATTGGAATTGGAAAAAATGTGAATAGATTTAAGATATGTTCAAGGACATGGGGTGCCTGGGTGGCTCAGTTGGTTAAGTGTCCAGCTCTTGGTTTCGGCTCAGGTCATGATCTCATCGTTTCGTGGGTTCGAGCCGCACGTCAGGCTTCGTACTGGCAGTGCTGAGCCTGCTTGGGATTCTCTCTCTCTCCCTCTCTCTGTCCCTCCCCCCACTTGCACTGTCTGTCTCTCTCAAAATAAACAAATAAACTTAAAAAAATAAGCTAAAGATATATTCAAGGATGTAGATTTAATTAAAAAAAGCAAGTAAAAGATGATTCCTAGGTTTCTAGTTTGTGAAACTGGGTGGATGCCAATACTATGTACTGAGTAAAGAATCTCGGCAGAAGAGTAGCTTTGGAGAGGGTCTCATGCTCTTGGATCCTCCAAAAGATCCTGTCATCAGTCTCCACCCTGTTTTCCTCTGAATTCTGTTTGCATAGGATGATTGT
Source organism: Panthera pardus (assembly GCF_024362965.1). Classification (NCBI taxonomy): domain Eukaryota; kingdom Metazoa; phylum Chordata; class Mammalia; order Carnivora; family Felidae; genus Panthera; species Panthera pardus. The sequence goes on along the minus strand of NW_026526732.1, from coordinate 83,220,154 downwards.
GTTGCCTTGCAGACATGGGTCCTTTGGTCAATACCACTGACCATTGTGGTTGGAGATGAGATGTTTGCATTGTTGAGTATGGAAGACCAGGTTTAGAATTTAAACTTGGTACTGGATGACCAGACTAAGTAAGTAAAATGCTATTAGAAAAGAGAGGGCTTTAGAATTAGAATTAAAATTTTGGGTGGCAGATCTCTGCTTTGTTTTTCCTTTTTTCCCAAAAATTTTTAATGGAATAATTAGAAAAATAAAGTAGCTTTTTTTATCTACTGTAATTACACATCCATTCAAGCTTTAGTCTAACTTTTCTATTTATCTTTTATGCCAGAATTAAATTGTGTTAAATATGACAGGTTAGCTTACATCTTAATAGAATTTGCTAAATTTAAGCAATAAAGACATGCTAAACTTGTAATAAAAATTGATTGTATAACTCAGAGAATTGGTTTTGTAATTCTAACATTTTGTATTTCTACCATTCAAAAGCATTCTTAGTAACACCCCTGGGTATCATTCAAAATGTACATATAAAAAAAGGCTACATTTGTAAATATATTAAACATATACACACATATATATATATATATATATATATATATATGCATATATAATAAATATAGCTATATTTCAAGGACATATCCTCAATCTTTTTCTAGGCCGGAGTACCTTAAGAGTCACATGATACTATCAGTTTTTAAATGATAATGTTCACAAGGAGGAGTAGTGATTTCTGAAATATCTTTAATCTTATACTTTAACATGGAAACTGATCATTTCACTTGTAATTGCAGACTCATGGAATTAAACTGAAAGGAAATTTAGAGATTGTTTAATCTAGTGGTTTTCATAATGTGGTCCCCTAATCAGCAGCATGTTGTAACACCTTGGGAACTTATTAAAAATGCAAATTTTCAGGTGCACTCCAGACCCGCTGAATCAGAAACTCTAGGGGTGGGGTAGAGCAACCTGTTTTAACAAGCCTTTCCAGGTGATTTTGATGCCACATTTTTCAAGTTGGAATTATGTGTTCCCATAGACATTAGCTGAAATTCGTTAACACAAAACAATGGACTTTGTCTTAAAGATCCTACCTCAGGCTGCTCAAAAGACGTCTTTTATGTAACTCCACCTTGTTTCCCATTCCATGTATATTAGTTTTCTGCGGCTGCTGCAACAAAGGACCACTAATTTAGCAACTTAGCAAAAATTTATTATCTTACAGTTCTGTAAGGTCAGTGGTCCGGACGTTCCGTCTCACTGAGTTAAAATCAAGGTGTTGGCTTTGCTTTCTGGAAGCTCTAACAGAATCCATTTCCTTGCCTTTTCTGAAAGCTGGCTTCCAGAGGCCACCCACATTCCTTGACTTCCCACACCTTTTTCCATTTTCAAAGCCAGTATGCATCTATTTTTAAATGAGAGATTATTTTTTAAAACTGTATTTTGGAGTCTGTACAAATGAGTCCAGTCACCCACATCTGCCTGTTATTTACACAACTCAGTATTATACTGTCACTGGCACAGACTATGTCATAGAGCATCACAACTGGATCATTCAACATCCTCAAGCAACAAATTATAATAAATTACATTCATTATGTTACTTATACTAAATCAGGAAAGGTTATTCATGTTAGGATAAGATTTTAAAAGAAGTTTTAAAGGGAAAGATTTTCTGCCTATGCCTTGGCTAACAGGACAAACTAATTAGAGCAGTTCATTCCTCAAAGACTGCACTTTAATCATACCTTTTCTGCTGTTGGATTTTCAATGAGATACATAGCAGAAATTTTCGTTTTTTAAAGAGGAATAGTGAGGGATTTAAGAAAAATGTTCGCTTAGAGGACTACACACCTAAAAGAATTGAGTTTTGGTGGTGGAGCCAGGCATCACTTCCCTTTCCTGTATTCCAGATTTTCGTTAATGAATGCCTTACTTTTGTAATTGTAAAAAGCCAAAGAAAAAAGGAAAAGAGAAAATAAACACGATATAATAACCTGCAATTAATTATAAGGCCTGATTTGTAAGGCAGGGTATGGATTTTGAAGTCTCAGGCACGTATGACAGGATTTTTTTTTTTTTTTTACACTGTCATCCAAAATGTACTGTAGACTCTTCCTTGATAAATTATTTTGAAAGCTTCTTTTAAAAATGAAGACCACAAATCATTTTCTTAACATGTGGTTGCCCTACTTCACTCTACCTACGCTCTTCAGTTGACTATGGTTAAATTCTAAGGCCTGGTCAAAGAAAGGAACTTCTAACATTTTTTTTTAGGCAACTGTGGTGCCACAGAACCCAAGCTCATCACCAGCCTGGCTTAGAAGCGCTCACACACCAGGTCTGCCATGGGGCCCTCGGCGGTCGAGACTTTTTTTGGACGAAACGCGTCCAGGCCGAGTCGGCGCCGCGCAGGGCCCGCTCCACCGAGAGCCACGGCGTCTGGAGCCTCAAGTCGGTGTTCCGTGCGGCGCCGCAGACCGTTCTGCCCGCGAGCCGAGCCCGGGCTCCTGAGGGGGAGCGGCGCTGGGGGCGGCGGCGTCGCGGTGGGGGCGGGAGCCGGGCGGCAGCTCCAGCGCCCGTGGGGGAGGAGCGGCAGCGGCGGCGGCTGGAGCTGCTGTGGCGACGGACGCGAGGCGGTGGCAGAGGAGACCCACCCCTGTCCACATGGACAGTCGCAAAGGCCTCCGCTGATGCATTCACGCCTGGGCGGGGTGGGCGGACGGCCGTAGCGGCGGCGGCGGCGGCGGCGGCAGAGGGAGCGAAGGGCCTGGGGGCGCCTGACGGTCGCCGAGACCTCGCCGCCCCGGCGCGGCGGCTGCGGCCATTTTACGGCCCGAGACGAAGGGAGGTGTGTTTGTGTGCTCGCCTTCAGCCTCTCTTCCTGGGTCCCGCGGCTGGGGAAAGCGTCTCAGGCGGCCTGGGTAGGCGGTGGATGGGGAGTCGTGGGCCGAGAGGAACCGGGCCCGGGAAGCGCCGTCGCCGTCGCCGCCGCTCGCGTTCCCCCGGAGGGGCCTGAGGAGAAGTCCAGGCCGCGGGCCTTGCCACCCGCCAGCCCGCGGATAGGCCCGGGAGCGCCTGGCCTGCTTTTGTGTAGGCCCATCTGGCCGTGGGAGCGCCGCCCCCCTAACGGCCGAGTTCTAGGCCCGCAACCCTGCGGCGGCTACCCTCCTGCGGCGCGGCCCCTCATCCCGGCAAGCGCGGCGGTGGTGTGGGCCATGGATTAAGAAGGAGGCGGCGTGGGAGGAGGAAGATGGCGGCTGGCAAGAGCGGCGGCAGCGCAGGGGAGATTACTTTTCTGGAAGGTACACCTATTTCTGCCCTTGCAGGGGATAGGGTGGGGGAAATACAGGGAAGTGTGGCCCTCCTGGTCTCCGGATATTCAGTTATTCGCACAGGGTGGGTTTGGGGGCGGCAGAGGTACGGGGGGGGGGGGGGGGGCGGGAGCTGCCCGGGCGATGGCTGGGAGGGAATGTGCTGCGAGCGCGCTGGGTTCGAGTCCACCGGTGCGAGGAGCTTGGCTGGGGGCGGACATGGCCGAGAGGGCGCGGGTGGATACCGCTGCGAGCTGGAGTTGGTGGGTGTCCCCTGAGAGTGCACGCGTTAAGTCTTTGACATTTAAAATTTTTTGGTGGTGGCCTAAAGATGAGAGCGGATGGCAGTCGCATCTTGTTTGGTGTTGATGGAAAGTTTCAGATTGCTAAGGTTGGGTGAAATTGGGGGCCAATCCTAAGTAGGGAGGGGAGAGGTAGTTTTACTTGGGTATGTTTCATGTACGCTCTCTGCTCTTTCTGTTTCGCAGAGCTTCGGGCTTCCTTTTGCATCCAGTATTCAGATTAAGTCTGGCCATGTCTGATGTTCTTACGAAGTGTTTTGCTAAAGATATTTTATAACATAATTTATCTGAAAATATAGAACGAGATTCACAATGTCAATTTGGGGACGGTCACCAAAGCTAATAGACAAAGTTTGGGTGGTTCCATTTTTATTCACTTGTGAGGGAAAGCCAAACATTTGTTGTAGGTGGACTAAGTCTTAAGAAACGCTGCATGTTATTGTTGGGAATGGTGGTAATGGGTAACAATATTGGTTCCTTGCCCATATAAATACGGACTCTCAAATACTGATAAATCCGTTGTGACTGTGGACCAGGAACTTGAGTGTTTGCATTGCTCAATTTGAGTATGGGTTCAGTGTTTATTCCAAATTAAATATAAATTGTTTATAAACATGTTTAGAAAAATGAGCTTACTGTGCAGTGATTGTTAAAAAGGATTAGCTGGATACTTTGACAAAGTTGATTTTCATATACAAGATAAGCAATCTTTAAAAAAAATAATTGATTAGAAACATTTCTCAATTAAGAAAATATATCTTAACTGTGGTGTAGGTATTCTGTAAGAGGGTGTAGAGGGATAGGTATTGCCTTGTTTATGGTTTTATTAACAGCACCTGGAACAGTGCCTGGACTACAGTAGGTCCTCAATATTACTCTGAACAAATAGGGCCTAATAGAGGTGGATAGGGAAAGAGATCTTAATTTTCTTAATTCTTCCTTGAGTATAGCAAAGCAAAAAAACAAAAACAAAAGAAAAACTTACATGGCTATGTAAGTCAGCCTTTATTTAAAAGTGATGGGAGTTTTGTATGGGATTCCTAGTGGGAAGATGTGGAAAGCTTCTAAGTTTTTCTGGGTTCATTTCATATTACCTCTGTTTTACCTCCATTCTTGTTTGGGCAGAATAGATATCTATTAGAGGCCGAGAGTGGTGCAACTTGTGTTACAGGTGGTGTTGTGTGCTGTTATTTTTTGTTTTGCTATTGGAACCTCCAAAGATGTCTTACTGTTACTGATGCTTACTTAGTACATTCAGTATGCAGATGATTGATTATATTTTTGTACTTAGGTAACTTTTGGACTTCTATAGGCTTCTGGTTCAGTTTAAGTTCTAACTAGATGAACATAGGAAGGATGGAAAGAGCATAAATACAGCCAACAAGTATTGGGCTGATTGTGAATTTCAAGCTATCGCTCTTAGTTGGATCTAACTTAAGGGTCTAGGAATGTACAGTTATAATAATTTTGAGTTTCACCTTGTCTTCCACGTTCTCATAAGGAAAGCAAATGGTAACTTGTTTAGAATATGAGCATAAGGGAAAGCAAGGATTTCAGTTTCTCATATCTGGTTTTCATATATTGTACTGCATTAATAAATAAGTAAAAATCCATTTAGAATAATTTTTTAAAAAATTTAATGTTTGTTTATTTTTGAGCGGGAGAGAGAGGCAGAGTGCGAGCAGGGGAGGGTCAGAGAGAGAGACAGAATCCGAAGCAGGCTCCAGGCTCTGAACAGTCAGCACAGAGCTTGACTCAGGGCTTGAACCCACAACCGTGAGATCATGACCTGATCTGAAATTGGACACTTAACCGACTGAGCCACCCAGAAGCCCCTAGAATAATTTTACTCCATGTTTTCATAAAGTTCCCTTTTTCACTTTGTTCATGTCTACTCAGACCTGACGACCTACATAAAATGTCCCGCTGTCACACATACAAACCCATGGTATTCCCTTATTCTGTTTTATTGTTCGTAACACTTATCACTTGATAAATTTGTTTTTCAATCTTACTAAAATATGAGCTCCGTGAAAATAGTGACTTTGTTTTTTCACCATTGTATTTCTTACTCTTGGAACAAGGTGGTAGCAGTGTGATAAAGACAGGAATATACAGAGCAATAAAGGAGTGGAAAAGCTATTTTACATAATATTAAAGTCAGTAAACTCCCTCTCGAGGAGGTGACACCTGAATTAAGGTAACATGTTAACTTCAGAGTATGGCAGAGAGGATGATGCCTGTGAAGTTTTGAGATGCTGTATGGTTCCATTTTTGAAACAAAAAGGAGGTCATTATGGCTGAAATGTAGCAAGCAAAGGAGAGAATGATAAGAAAGGGAGGCAGCAGATCTAATATTCAAGACGAATTTTTATTTTATTGTAAGAAGTGGGAAGTCATTTAAGAGTTTGGGGCTAAGGAGTGTCATGATATGATTTATCTTTTTAAAAAATCACTTTGGGTAGAATGAATTAGAGTAGAGGAATAGTAAAAGCAGGGACATGAGTTAGAATATTGGAGTAGTCTAAAATAGAGGGGTTAGAATAGATAAAGGGTGTTAAGAGGTACAAACTTAGATTATAAAATAACCCACAGAAGTGAAAAGTAGAGCATAGGGAATATAGCCAGTATTACTGTAATAATGTTTTATGGTAACAGATGGTGACTACATTTGTAGTGGTGAGCATTGAGTAATGTACAGAATTGTTAAATCAATATGTTGCACACCTGAAACTAATATAACATTGTATATTAATTCTACTTCAGTAAAACCAAAAGAGGATCTTGGATTAGAATGGTAGCATTGGAGATTGGGGAAGAGTGGGTAGATTGAAGATATGTTTGGATGTAGAAGCTTACAGGGCTTCTTGGTAAATTGTATATTGAGGATCAGAGAATGGGAGGGATCATAGATGACCCCCAGGGTTTTGGTTGGAGGTTTTGGGAGTTAATTCCATTTACTGAAATGGAGGAGACTGGTAGTAGAGGAATGAGAAGTTAATAGTTCTGCTTTGGTTGAATTAAGTTTGAGATGCTTATTT